>NC_071477.1:12633235-12939117 GCF_028500815.1 Rissa tridactyla
AGAAACTTCCCTCAATTCAGCTATGACTGCTCAGAATGCATTTTTACCCACTTGTAAAGAATATATCTAAATATCCAAATTTATGTATGTGGTACTTTTCTTGCTATAAATTGCTGGTACTCACAGATTTGTCACACTTGGAGACAACATGATTGTATCTGCACAAAACATACAAATTTACATTCTAGAGAGAGTAGTTCTTTACTATGGCTTATTTCTAAAACTTTTTTGTTTGGTTGGTTTTTGTTTTTTCAATTTATGATCCAGGGAAAAAAAAAAAGTTCTAAACTACCGTTTGCCACAAGCAAAACATGCCAGAACTCAAATTCCATTAAGTTGTGAACGCTCAATTGTCAGCCTCAGCAAATGATGTCCTTGCAATTCAGATGCCACAGTTCACAACAGAAGGTTCCTAGAAGGCTGCAGGTAAGTTTGAACTTAAAAAAACCCACACCACCAACTTGAAAAGAGCAGTTATGAGCCAACGGAGTGAACCCCCAGTTGTGAGAACAATCATAGCGCAGGTGAAGCACACTGTGCTTCCAAAACCCAAGCTTAGCGGGACCCATATCAAGTCCAGGAGATGAAGACAGGTAAGGGACTGACACAGTTTTCCCAGTACAGCTCAGCTCCAAAAGGTTGGGAGCCAGTGGAATGGAGCACACTCTTCTCTCTGCACAAAACTGCAACGAACCATATGAGCTTGCTAGAAACATATTTCAAATACCTTCAGCCATTAATATTTGAGCATGTATCCTGGCTCATGTGAGGATGATGCCTTCGCTAGGAACGATACATCCTGCCGTGTTTCCAAGATGCCTCCTGATGCTCTGAATGCGACATGTATTTCACCTAGCTCAGAATTTGTATATAAGGAGATTTTCAAATCCAGAAGGAAATGAAACCGTCTAAAAGGTACCATCAAAGGTGCATCAGTAACTTCCACCCTATGGGATGCAGGGAAAGAAGGAGCAACGATTGAGCTCCCACAGAGGGGTTTTTACTCCTACAGCAATGGCAGCCAAAGATCATAAAAGAAGTAACTACCACCTTATTAACAGACCACAGTCTCTGGCCCAATTTAAAATCTCAAGAGATTTTACTTGTAACTCACCCCAAAATACTTAGGAAAGTATTAGAGGCAAGAGAAAGATTTTTCATATAAATGATGGAAAAAGTACAAGTAAAATCCCTTAATACTACGAAAAGAAACACATGACAGACTCTGAGGACAATATTCCCACCTTCCCCACGGCGTAAAGGGGTTTTTGTTTTGTTTTGAGGGGATTTTTTTTTTTAAACTGCCTTCCTCTTGCCAAGATTTTATACCATAAACTGAACTACATCTCACGGGAGTATCAAGCATAATACAAACTAAGTAACTGTGCTTTTGATGAGCAAACAACTTCAAAGAGCACTAGCATGTTTATCTTGAACACAGGGTTCCCACCAGAGCAGAGATGAACGAAGTTCAATTTCCAACAGGACATCTCCCTGCCAGAGCTCAGCCACAAGCATTTATGAGGGGTGGGGGGAAGCTTTATCATCAAATCAATTTTAGAGTCATCATTTTTTCTGTGTCGCAAGTATGTTTCAGGATGCCACTGGGAGCAGAGTGGATATGGCTTTCTCTTAAACAAACAATAGCTGCCTTCAGGAGGAAGTCTCTCAGGAAACGGCCCTTAAAGCTTGCAATGTATGTGCCTTAACACCTGCCAGTCTTCAGGGACCCCCACTTTGCCAAGAGCTATGTAAAATGACTCAAACGTAGGTCTACATTCAAAATGAAACTTGGGGGGTGGGGTGTCAGCTTTGAAACCAAAGCTCACTAATACACATGCAAAGACATGACATTTTGTATTTCCCTCAGCCTAAAATCCACTTATTAAAACACCAATAAATGAAATCTCAATAAAGCACAGGAAAATACTACTTATATGTCTACCAAAAAAGCAAATATAACTTGTGAATTAATAAAATGCTGTCCGTCTAAGCAAACCGCTGTCCTAGCCCTGTTCTATGACCCATCCTTTCTGGGATAGCAACAGGTTTCAGAAAGTTAATACAGAAGCCGCCATTCATGGAATTATCTCCAACTGCAGTCTCACAGACATGGATTGCCCTACTCATATTATCAACTACTCCTTTGCATAAAAGAGAGGTAGAAGTAAGAGTTGAGACTGTTCTCATCATCTGGGTTCCAGAACAAAGCTGCAGACGGGCAACATTATCCCAGCAGTGCGATGCTGCGAAAGGTGGTAAGAGGTTGGTCTGTGACATCAAGGACAGGCAAACGAGTACTGTGTTCAAATGGATCTTCTCACAGGGTTTGCTCTGCTTCATTCCCAGAACAGCTCTCTCTCTAAAGAGGTAGATGCAATTATCTTACAAATTCATGAGGAAGCTGAGATTTTGTAAGAAGCTGATGGCAAGGAGCTGTTTTAATTATTCTCCAACTCACTGACTCCACCTTAATCAGAATATATTAAATAAAACGTATCGATGCTGGAGACTAGAATGCTGCAGTTCATAACTACAATTAACCACCATTAATTAATAGCTGAAAGATAAATGAGCCATGGGATCCATTTATTCCTGGGTTGGGAGTATTTAAATTCACAGTAGGATGCCAGCCCATTTTTCACAGCAGTGAATTAAAGGAAGTGTGAATCGAAGCTCACTGCTCTAAGATACAGGAGACATTTGCAGATCTGTTTGGTTCTTATCATTTAAATGGTGAAAGAAGAGATAATGACAGATGCACCAAAATTTCACTGGGAGAACAAAGAGAAAATCATAGTATTTCTCATCCAGACAGATGAAGTTTAGGCCTCAGACGTTCCACTCTTCTTGGCCTGTTCTGGCTCTTCAGGGTGGAGAAGGAAGACGGATTTCCCTGAAGCTGTACAAGGCAGGTGTTTCTCTGCTCTCCTCTTACCTGGAGCCCAGAATGCCAAAGTGCTCCTGGCCAACAACACAGTTTGCTCAGCGTGCAAGCAACACGTTCAAGCAAACGTTCACAATCTTGCTTGTTTCTCCTTTGTATCAAGGACATACCCTGCCTCAAACAAATTCTTAAAATTCAGTCAAGACTGGGTTTGCCCTCTATTGTCTACTTATGCTTGGAAAACCCCATCCAAGGCTCACCATAAAACACATCAGTACTTTCCACGGCTTCTCCAGGAGAGTTAAAATGTGACTTTTATCAGAATATGCTGCAAGATAATCATGTTCTTTTGAGAACTATAGGGAAGATTGTCATTTAAGCCTCAGTAGAGCAATGATTACCATCATTATCAGGAATTTATTTGAGAGCATCCTGAGACTTGCGCAGGTTAAGAAAGCAGAGCCTAACTCCCCACGCTGGAAAAGCCAAGTGAGGTTGTCACATTCCCCAGCTGCTTATGACAGAAAGGAAAGACTGCACAATGAATTATCTTGTGATAATCTAAAAGATCTGGTTTCTATTCTACGACTCAGAAAAGTGTTAAAATGAATACATGAAACCCTATGTTAATGTGATAATGTAGGTTCTGAAGTAGAGAAATGACTGAACCTTGGAAGATCTGAAATTCGGATCCTTTCCTATGTTTTCCCTTCCAAGACTATCTTTCCTAACTGGAGTTCATTAAACACTGGAAATCATGTGGTATGGAAACTCCGGTATTTCTTCATTTGATTTTCCTTCCCAACTGAGATGAAAATAAAAGTATTTCTTAAGGGGAAAGGGGGGAGCAGAAAGTTCCGATACAATTTTTACTGGAGAAAGTAGAAATTTGTTGTTGTTGTTGTTAATACAGGCCGTTTTAATATCCCCTCTTAGAACCAATTTAGATTCCACTCAACATTGAGGTGCACCTTCTTCAAACGCTGTGACACCTCACAAGAGTTCAGCATTGCGTGGCCTCCATTCTCCTTTAAGGACCATGTTACACCTCTCTTGCAAAAATCTTTGATTTTTAAAAACTTTATTTTCTACCAAAAGGCCTTCAGCAGAAAGCTCCTAAACAGTTTTCTTTCTAAAGCTTCATTCTAGAAAAGGATCTCCAAATTCTCACAAAAGCAGGCTCTCCTACAAGGTTTATAATATTTCCTACTTCCTTTTGAGATCAGAAACAACAGATTGCCATGCAGTATTTTGACACTTCCAACTCTCCAGTAATAGCAAGTATGAAATCAAGAAGTACGTATGGATAAATATTGCTAACTTTTTCTTACCTGAAAACTTTTCAGCACAAGATGTGAACGAAGATTTGAGATGGTTCTTCTTCCAAGAAAGCCCTTGTTTTGTCCCAAGTCCTTGACATCACAGGATCTTCCCAGCGTCTAAGAATTTTGTGGTGGTAAAACACGTCAATGATAAAGCCTTTAAGAAGCCAGGACATAGTTTTTCCTCATACAAAACTGTCATTGATTCCAAATAATCTTAATGTGAGTTACACAGCGATAAAGGACTTAAGCATTCCCAATAATACGCAGATGTTGTCACTTCATGCAGGAAATACCTAGTCTGCTCATTTGCTATTTGTATGTAATGAAAAGGGAGGAACAGGCATTTAATTACTGGTGTGAATCCATGGTTTCATTGACGCTAGACCCATAGTATAGTGCATTCTTTCCCACAGAAAAAAAATACCAAAAACCCAATATCCTCCTGACCAATATCATAAAACCAAAGAGGAATTATTTTGCCAGGTGTTATTTTCCTATAAAGATAAAAATGGGGAAATGAAAAAGAAATCAGATTTCACTATTAATTATTTAGCAGGTTCAACGAGAATACAAAAAGCACATGGTTCAAATAATCAGGCCACAAAGCCCTTTGGCTGTGAGAAATGGCTTTCCGTTTTCAGCCCTGGCCCTCCAGCAGGCAGTGTGAAAGCAAGACTTTTTGCAGGCTGAAGAACTAAATACGTGAAAATGCAGCTCTTTTTTTTGGACCACACTTTCATTTTTTTTCTGAATATTTGTGCCTACAAATATTTTGCAGTAGTGCATGGTGGACTTTACGCAGAAGGGTATGGGCTGGACACACTAGAGAGGAGTCTTGCTATCCCAACAGGCCCATACTCCTGCTCTCTGCTGTAGGGCTGGACGAGGAATGCCAGGGGCACGGGAGGAGGGAACCAGCACTAATGGAGTTACGGTGCGGTTGGACCCTGCACACGGCCACGGGAGGCCAGGACAGCCCCACTGCTGTGCTCAGTAGGTGTTGCTCCTCTGGGTTCGGGTCGGCCTAATACTCCCTGGTTGCGGTGACCCCTCCGTGCTCAGGTCTGTGGGGGCAGAGGTGGGCTCTCAACAGCATCGCTCTTGCTCGGTTTGGGACCTAAGGAGCCATGTCTGTCACCACCATGTAGCCTATGGGACAGGAAGGGTTCAGCTAAAGAGAATGGGAAAAACTGCCCTACCGAAACCAAAACATCCCCATGTTAGTAGGAAGATAGAGTGGCTGACTGTGCTTCCTTGTACCTATAAATCTTAACTATATTAGGTCAAATTCTGCCACGTTGGTTGGAGACAGAGACTCAATTCCATTGCTTTTTCCAGTGAAATAAGAATACACTGATTTATAGCCTCTAACCCCACAAGAAACAGCAAATATCAGTTAATGTTCATAGAACTCTATTGTTGGAGCTCGTCTCTCCCTCTGACCCCGAGTCAACGAAACTCCACTTCTGAGCTGCAACAAGAACAAGAAATGTAAACTAATAGCATTACAGATCGTTAACCCGGAATACAATTCCCTCCACAAAATGCACAGGACAAGACAATGTTAAAAGGACACAACTGAACACTCTGGTGTTCATTTTTAACCTCGTTGCCTTACCTCCAGTAGCACAACCAAATGTAATTACAGCCAGCAGCAAAAGGAAAATCAAGATCACAGACTCAATCCTGATTAAAATAAATAAATACAGAAAATATAGAAAGCATATGGGCACTGAAGAGCAGCATATGGATCACGTCCTGAAGTACAAGGCCTACCATATGCTTACAGAGCCTGGTTCAAAGGAAAACCTCGCTCCCTCCTCCTGATGTCTTTGGCTAGGTCACGAATCAGCTGCCTGCCAACATCTTGTGCCATTGGGCAAGTTTGCTTTTGAATAATAAAGCAAGTTTCAGCTCAGCATGGGGAAAAACCCCAGGTAGAAAATGGACAGATGGCTGGTCCTAGTTAAGCAGGCAGAGACTGAGACGAAGCATCCCCCTTTGCCTTCCCTCAGACCAGTCCTTACATTGTGTCCTGCACCAGCTGTATGTATCTAACCCTCTTTACCTCCTGTTTCCTTAAGAAAATAGTTCTTAATTTTTTTGACCTCCTGTGCTGACCTGCCAGCCCTGCAGGGAATGTTAATGAGCTGTTAACATTGCTTGGGATATGGCACTCAACCAGTTTGTGGAGTTCTTTAGCCTCTTCCTACCAAAGCTCCTGTTTTTTCATGCTTCGCTGGCCCTAACCAACCCCATCTGCCTGTAGATGTCTAGCATATGTTATGTGCCTGGCATTGCCCTGCAGGAAACGATGCCTTGCAGCTCTTTCAGTGTCTGGCATATGATAAGGACAATTTAGATAGCAATCAAGGAACAGGACTGCTCAAGTGTGGGGCTAGAAGAGGAAGAAGGAGACAGTGATGACTGGGCCCAAAAGAGAGGATTTCCTGCCGTACTGCAACTGCAGCGATGAAGGGAAGAGATAGACTTTCCTAGATGAATGCAAAGCTAACACTGAGAACTTAAAAGAGCCAGGAAACACTAAGGTCTGCGCTGCTGTACGAATTCCACAGACAACATACATGAAATGTATTTGTAATTATTAGTTGTGTCAGTATGATCAAGGGGAGCAAAGACAAAAGCTCCCTGCTCAGGGAGACTTACTGTCTTCAACAGATTGGGCCAGGGAACCACGCTGGGACTTGGCTTTTTCAGCGCACGGGAGCAGTGTGTGCTCCAGGCTAGTAGTTGCTGCTGACAGCAGCACTGATGCTGGCCAGCTGCGGGGCCAGCGCATCTCCTCACCCCCAGCCAGCAGCCCCCGGGGGGACGGGGCGAGGGCTGACACATAAGCTGACCATATGTCCAAGGAGTTTAGGGGAAGGAAGGACTCCTGTCCCGGTGACTGCTCTGAGAGCCCACACTGTCCAGTGAATGTCCCCCTCCCTCTGGCTTTTGGCACGAGGCAATATTAAGTCTCGCTTTTACCCTGGGCCCACTTACAGAGCACACAACGTGGCAGAACTGGGGTGTTTGGGTCAGTTCTTCCCTACCAGGAATGGCTTTCCACTTCAGATTACTCCAGGATTGTCAAATCCGAGCACTCAAAAATCAGGACTCAGGACTTAAAGAGCTAATCTAAAAAAGAAATTAAAAAAACTAATTTTAAAACAGTAGTCACGTATCTTCTTTACAAGTTTTAAATCACTGCTCTTGCTCAAGTTCCTAAATTTTCTCTTCCATCTGGGATGACCAGATATTCACCTAATTCTAGAATGCCAAGAACTGTGGCTTTCGGAAAAATATTGAGAAAACCCAGGTAGAACTGACATTTAGCCACACCACCGTCTGTTTTTTATGACAATATTAACGATGATGTGAGAAAACTTGCATTTCCTGCCTTATGCCATAGATTCGGATGGCTTTAAATTTGCAGTAACATAGGCGGGGTTATTATTATTTCATTTCCTTGTTTATTTTGGAGTTGTTCTTATAAAAGAGAAAGAAAAAGATGGGCAAATAAGGATAGAAACAGAAAAGCTGGAAGCCTCACGCTGAATCATTCTTGTGTTACAAAAAAAAACCCCAAAATAAACAATACCAACAACAAAAAAAACCCTCAACAATTACTCAAAGCTCAGAGCAGCCATAGTTAAAAAGAGGAAGAAACTTCATATTGTAGCGTTTTGAATCTTGAAGACGTAGTCAGAAAGGACTAGCCTTCAAAATACAGCTCTACACCCTACATTAGCTCTACACTTAAGCTCCTTTCCAGTTCTGTGTCAGCACTTAATTCTTTCTGGAGCAGCGTCTGTTTCCTTACTCACGACAAATATTTGACTATACAAGGTACTACCCGAGCACGCAGAACAATACCCATCCCTCCTTACAGACAGATCTGCCTTCCTCGCACTTTCATGCACAGCTAACCAGATTGCCTTCGCATACTCACCAAAGTTTTGCAAAAGAAAAAGGAAAACCTCCAAGAGAGCCAACAAAAACAAAGCGTGGTAACGGAAGGTGACTTACAGCTTCAGTGCTACGGAAATTAATCCCTAAGGACAGGTAACGCTACAGCAGAGTTTAAAAATTTGACATAAGAAGTTCACTGCTTTATCACATTCCCCTTTGGGATGAGGTTTTCCACACACTTGAGATTGTTTCCCAAAACATATTGTTCTCCTATTTATGAAACTGGCATAATATAACATAGTACAAAACTGACTGATTCCTATTGATTAGAAATAGCTGTTAGGGGAATATGCTTTAATATACTGGTATGTGAAACATAACGACCTGATCCCCGTGTCTTGCACAGATCAAGACTCTAGACAAATCCTGGTTTCCAATAACATACCATCAATTGGACACGTCAAGTCAGAAACTCACGTAATTAACGTAGATTATGTGAATTGCAAAGGGCCTTATCCAAATTCTATCCTTAACAGCAAACTAAAATATCCTGAAAGCATAGAAACTGCTGCTAGGTCTACCCACCGTTAGCTGTACAAAACAAGTGAATGTGTAAGTCTCCCACTGAAAAGTGTTCGCTTTCTGTCAGTAAACAAAAAAGAGAATTTATTAAACAAATTACTTCTGTTTACTTGTCCGTCAAAAGTTAGATTTATATTCAAAAATAAAAGGATTATTACAAAAGATTTGACTAAACGCATACAATCTTAACTGTGACAAATGAGCTCACATTTTCTTGCCTTTCCTTGACTGCTAACAGAGTGTCTTACAAATTTTCACGCGTTAGCTTACCTTAGACAAGAAAAAGCCAAACATGTCATTTACTTAAAGTTACTGAGTAAATTAGTTTGCATCTAAAATACGTATGTGATTGGATAAAGTTTGCTACTTGCTCCCAGTGAAAACACTGGCAAATTTCAAAGGTAGGAGGTACGAAGCAATAGGGAAAGCACCAAACTATGAATTTGGAGTTCTGGTTATTATTTTCAGTTCTGTTGTAGAGCTGTCATATAACCTTGCAGGAAAAAAAAAAAATAATCTTGTCATAAAATAGAAATTCTAACTAATCTGCCAAACAGGATATTGCAATAGCTGATTAAATTGACTTTCAGATCCTCAGAAGGAAGAGGGTGCAGAAATGCGTTAGTATTTGTAAATTACAGATTACATTTTCCCAGATTGTGTTTAGATCCCCCCGCACACACATCTAACGCAGCGGAGAACAGAGGTTCACAGTTCTGTTTGAATGCAAAAATGTAAAAATCTGTGCCTGTCAAGTTGAGGCATAAGAAAATAAGTATGTAATTAAGTGGAAGCGGCAACAGAAGTTGGAAGGTGTCCACAAGAAATCTTAGTTCAATTGGAGGATCAATTTTTAACTGTACCCATCTATAAAATAGAGTGGTTTTGTCAGTGAAACTGCATTTCCTGGTTGTCTAGCTAAGTGGATCAAACAAAGCAGCAGCAGTCCTGTATAGATTGCACTCTGATGGGAACTTCGAAAGTTTGAAGTTTGCATCAGGAAACCATTGAGTAACAGCATAAAAAACATAGGGGAAAAAAACCCAAACTCTTCCCAAATGAAAAATACTACATTGATGACGGAAGAGATATCCGTTGTTAATAATTCTCTCTTGGAAGGTGGAAGATTTGTAAAAGGTGCCGACCCATTCTCACTCAAGGCAAATTGTGGTTCAAGACGGAGTGTGTGTGTGCGCGCGCACACAGGGAGTGCAGCAGGTCTCGCGTAATTCTGGTTAGGAGCGACTGGGCAGGAGCCAGACCTGGATTATCTCAAACTGATAGAGAGAGCACACGTGTTCAGAAAGAAGAACGAGTGCCAAATATGCAGCTCCTCGCTCCCATAAAACATAAGGTGTTTTATTTCTGCATCAGATGTTTCAAACACAATTGACTTCTATTAAGTTTCAATGTAAACCACTTTGCTTTCCTAATGTAGCATGAACTTTAACTGTGGCCATTTCAGAGACATTACATGGATACCATATTACCAAACAAAAAGATACACATTTGCTGTCTCAGAAAATCTTTTTTTTTCCCTTTCTGCCTCACCCTGTCTGAAACCTGGACTTTTTTCAGCTTTTCAGCTCTTTCTTGTTTATATCCATACATATGTTACAGGAATTTTCCAAAATATTTATTATAAATATTATGTCCCTGTTAGTAGATAGCCAAATAGAGAGTTGGCATTGTTGTATTTCATAGGGCGTAAATAGAAAGGAACTGAAATAACATGCAAACTAGAAGGTATTTACTGGCTCGTGGTGAGTATTTCGCGGACATCAAGAAAGAGAATCTCCCTTCCATCACGCAGGTCGGCTAATCAAATGTTATTTGCAGTGGGCAGCACAGTTGTGTTAAAATACTTCTGGCAGAAGACTCATTGTTCTGCATTCACAATTACTGGAATATGCATCATGTTGCGTTACTGATCAAGAGGCAGGACAGTATGAAGGATTTCATTTAATCAGGCGATGAGAAAGGCTCCTGATTAGTTGGCTGCTTCTGGCTCACAGGCTAAAACCTGATCACAGGTTTTCTAACAGCAAATTATGGGTAAAGCCAAGGAAAAGTCAGAAATTTCAGCTGGCAAGGCTTCACGGGACTCCTTTCTTCGCTTTTGATTCATAAGCAACTTTGTGCAGCCCGAGTTCCAGGTTTGCAACTCAAAATCTTACACGCAAAAGCTGAATGCCCTGTTTTGTGTCAAAACATGGTGCATGTTCCTTACGAGGGCTGCGGTGACAGTCACTTCAGGCTCAGGGCTCCGATTCCTGCTGAACTCTTTGGCCCACGTTTTGCAGGTTGCATTTTACCTGCTTTTTCATACAACTAATCCCATTCCTTCCTCAAGCAACCAGAGAGAAACAGATCTGTAACAAACTTCTACAAGGCCCCTTCTTAAGAGAAGTAAACAGAAGAGTAAACAGGGGGAAGGGGGAGGGGGGGATAACAAAAACCCCTTATCCTGAAAGCTGCTATTCCACTTTTCATCAAACTCATCACCCTTTCTATTATGACGGAGCTCCTGGAAAGTGCCATCACCCCGTCTGAGAGGGGTGGCCACAGTACACCCAGGCTGGCTTGTGCTATTCTGGTCTGGTGTCTCCAAGCTGGGCCTCTGTGCCCTGCCTGCTCCCAGGCTTGTTCTCCCTGAGGACACGGGCATATGTACCCAGCAACACTTCATGCCAACAAGCCTACAATGCAATTATTTCTCAGCCTCAGTTGCCAGAACCTTTTCAAGGATCTCCAAATTGGCCAATTGATCCAGAACCGACCAAAAAGTGGCCTGAAGCCATTCAGGAGCAAACAAGACCTCTAGAATAGTATTGACAACCTCTTAAGAGGAAGCAAGAACTGCCAACGTGATACACCTAATGCGTTCTTGCCCTCTGAACTAGGCTCTTCCAACGTAGTCCATATCAAAACAGAAGAGGAAAATGATGTCCCGTCTTAGGAGCCTGCACCAGCTGCAAGAGCAAACAAGAAGTGAACCCACTGCGCACAATGGATGAAGTGTGAAATTAGTTCTGTCATCTCCACACACGCCACGGTGAATCAGGCCTTCCTGAGGGGTTCAGCAGATCAACATTTCCAGTTGTTTAATTCAAGACCAAGGCAAGAGCACACAGGACCCTGCCCTGCCCCTCTCTGTTGGGCTAAGTGGCCAAAATAAAAATGAGGCGAAACAAATCTACCGGGAGAGGAGATGGAGACGTGGGGGGTGGAAAGAAATGACCACTTCACCTTTTGCAGCTTTTAGTGGATTCTAATTAGAAATCTGGCAGTGCCACCCCCTCAGCGGGAAGCCCACATTATTAACGCTGGCATCAAAAGCAAGCCGACTGCAATCTGCAGGAGCGGCTGCCGAACTGGCACAGCCTCCCCTCCCGTTCTTGGCCGAAAGACCACAACAGATGTCTGAAGGGTTGGTGTTTCTTTTCCTATCCCTACACCCGCTTCGCATGACCTTATGCCAGAGATTACATGCGCAAGTGCCAAGGTAAAGGTTCTTAATGGGTCAAAGAAACATCCTTAAGAGGATATTTCTTTTACACATTTCTACTTTTAAATGGTACATGGAGGCTGTGAAGGAGCATACGCTCTTGGGGGGGGGGGGGGGCACAGAGAAATGTATAACCATTCAGCTGTAATTATAGTAATCTGGTATAGTCAGTGCAAAAAAACAATGGCCTTTCCTCTCTTGTTATTCTGAATCATTTGTAGATGTTCATGTTTTAATCATATTTTTCCACATGAATCAATACGAGAGAGAGAGAACGAAAGAGAGATAATTATGTGCGCTGAACAAATATTCTACCTAAGTGAGGTTGTGCTGGGGAGGGCTGCTTGTAATTAATGAAGTACTGCCACACACTTGTCAAGTACAACCAGCTCTTTAAGGGCAAGCCATCATTTCAGATTGGGAGCTCACTGAAATTTAACGAAATTGGAAAGAAAATAATAAAGTTTTGTGCCATCTCTTGCAGCACCAGCTTCCAAGGAGCAAGCAAAGGAGGTTTGTACGTGGAATGCGAAAGTTGCCTGGTGTCCAGCCGTGCTGTGAATGCAAAGCGCAGCCTTGGCTCATTCGAAGCATGATCAAGGGGTATAATTTTTCCAAAGAGTCATGGAATTACAGGAAAGCGTTACAACTGCATGGCTGAAACACTAAATGTTTATTTCAACCCATTTCTCTCTCTCAGAAAGTCTCCCTTCCCTCACGTCGAGGAAAAGAAAGTAAAATCTCCAAGGTGCTGAGTGGGATTTTTAAGGATCCACGTTTCAGCAGTACCTGCCCAGGACCTTCTTTGGGTACGGATGTGGGGGAGCAGGGGGGAGGGGGAAACAAACCCAAAACAAATTTAAAAAAAAATAATAAATCCTTTCTCATACAGATTTCAGAGCAAAGTAGAGAAGTGACACCCTGATCTCGCAGACTCTCAAGCAGCACTCCAAGCCCTGGCCTTTCCAGTCCCTTCCCGTTAAACTCAGCTTCCAGCATTCAAATCAATGTTATAATCACTCCCGCGCAGCAGTCATCTAGCTTGAATTATAATACACTACCAGCTCAATGTGCCAAAAGCACTTCCCTCTCTCTCTTTCCACACTAGTTCTCCTATTTCTCAGCTTTTAAATACCCCCTTGTTCTTTCTACGCGTTCATTGTGCAACACAATTTATTTTTGCAACACATCATTACAGCAAGAGAAGTGTGAGAGGAGGTGGGGACAGCAGAGAAGTAGAGGTGTGAATGGGTGGTAACACACTAAGTGCTATAGTGAGCCACCAGTCAACACCTAAAGGTTTCAAAAGAAGGGGGAAAGGAGGGGAAGAGAAGGAAATGTATCTTCGTGCGCTCTGTAGGTTTCATGAACATTAGGGAGCTCTTGTGCCAAGGCAGACGCTGCCTGACAGAGGCACAGGCACCGTGCACTCGGTTAGCCACAAATAAAAGACAGGCCTGTACCTGTGCCAGTATTAGCACTCCATCATCTATCCCTTACAGCGATGGAGCCCTCTCTCTATCTCCTTTCTTTTTGCAAAGCTTCTTTCTCCACGAGAAAGAAAATAGATTGTTTACAGGGTCGGGGGGGGGGGGGTGGTGGGGGGGAAGCCCCCGCCATTTCACACATGCATCCAAAATAGCATTTCCAGGCACAAGATTAAGGCACTAAACAACCGTAGGGAAAACCTCTTAACGTTTTTACATTCATAGTTTTTTGAAGCTATTTGTTAAGCATTATTTTTCCACGCAAAATGTTCAATAGAACATTAATTTTATTGGGGGGCGGGGTGAGATTTGAAGGGCCTGAAATCCTCTCTTGCCAACCATTTTAAAACCATTCAGGGAGAAAAATGCAGCTTAATACAATGGCTACAGCTTCAGTGAAACATTTGGACAGAAACAGTGCACCACCAGCCATAATTTCTGTGAGTGTGAGGAAACTCTGCTCTTACCAACTTCACTTAGACCACAGCTTCATCGATCAACCCCCCCAAAAATAGGAAAGGAAAACTTGTAACGGATGGCAGACAGGGGGAAAAAAAAAAAAAAAAGGAAAAAAAAAAGGCAACTTAAAACTACTCATTATATTAAAGAAATATCACCCAAGAAGGCAATGCCAGACCTAACGTTCTGCCACCTTCACCTTTCATCGCCTGGCAGACTGGGGAAATGCTGCCCCCATTTCTGACCAGGCAGAATCGCATTTACTCACTGTGTCCACCGTGCTCTGGCACAAGGGGCAAAACAACACGTCAAAAAGTCATAAAAGAGGCCTCCAGCTGTGAATTAGGCCCTCAGTCCTGATGAGACAAACCAACCTCCGTTCTACGGGCTGAGGCACATAAGCTGGGAGGAAAATAACGGGGAAAATCTACTGTGATGGGGCTTCACAGGGAAAAGACTGAACCCTTAAAATACCCTACAGCTTTCAGCAGAAGTACTTGTACTCCAAATTCCTTGCCAGGAGCTGCTGCAGCAGATGCAAGGATGCTTTTGCAGTAAATGGGCAATTAACAATACAATGTATTGCGCAAAGACACCTTAAGGAACGGTTGTATGGCACACAAGGAGAAGGAGGGGAATAAAGGGGTTGGCAGCCTTTGCCTAAAGACTGCCATCCCCACTCTCTAAATACATGGCTCCATTCTTTTCAAGGGTGGGCTTGGTGACCCTTAGGGGGTCAAAACTCAGCTCTAAGTATTTGAATTTGAACTAAACTTAGTATTTAATACAAGTTTACAGCCCCAGAAGCAAATATTTTCTCCGCTTCCAAATTAGGACAGAAAAATCACATGCCTGTTTTGAAAAATAGGAGAGTGCAAAGCAATTGGAGCTGATGATTTCAAATGGTCTCCGCACTAACAGTAAATCCTGTATATTCCTAAGTGCTAAATCCATAAGATGTCTCAGTGCCAATCCAAGACTTGGCAACGCTGCCATTTTCTTTCTTGGGGACAGAATTTCACTTTAAGTCCTTATTTGGATATCAGCCAAATTAATATCAAATTAATATAGAGATCGGGGACCATCATGCAGGGAACTTTGTTTCACACTGGGTGACCAGCACATGAAAATCCAACACTAATACTTTTTTTTTTCTTTTACAATATGAAAAAAATTATAAATATTTCTATATTATTTATCACACTTCTGCCACCTGATTCTTACAAGGACTGAAAACCCCAGTTTATGTGTATACTCCAAAACACCTTGGCAATGATCCCCCCATAACGTCCAGCCACCAGGAAGGTGACACCAGAAGCACGAGCATTAGCTATGAAACCCTGGAACATGAAGTGCCCAGAGAACAGAGATCTCATCCCATTCTGGCAGATGAAAAGCAATCTTAAAAGATACAACAGAAATGGCCTCCTTACACGTGACAGAGGACAGAGAAAAAAGGGAGAATGGAATTAAATGGAGCATGGTTTTTATACTCAGTTTGACAAACACACATCTCAAGTAAGACCAGGAGAAACTGCGTTCAGTATTAACTAACAACAAGGCTGGGATTCCCTAACAGACTTATTTCCTGGGAGATTCTCTTTTATGAAAATGTCTCCAGCTGTATCTATTTAGTTTTAGCCTCTCTGAAGTCTACTGTCATCATTCAACCACTTTATAAGTGGGTCACCCTCAAGAGACAGCACAAAATGCATTTCACACTTCCAGAAACACAGAGGGAACCACTTTCCTCTGTTTTGCACATTAGCAGTTTACTGTAATCACTACAGAACAATTTTAATTTCTTGTGTACATTTCTCTTTTCCCGTTGTAGAGACTTTCTTCCCATCCCTGTGTATTGCAGAGCCATGTGCTTCTCTGCTCACTGCTGTGCCTTCAACAGGTATTTCTTCTTAAATGTGGGAAATCTTCCTTTCCAATTGGGCCGTCATCCAATCTTTACAGAACATACCTTGCATGAGCAGGTGCTTCATATTGAGCACAGATGCCCAGAAATTCATAAGCCGATACATTTGGGTAAGAAACCTTGCCAGCTCAAGCTTACTCATTACATTTCAGTTCCATCCTAACTAATGCTGCAAAAATGAAGAAAACAGACTTTTTGGTAGAGCCTCAGCACTTCTGTAGCAGCCAGAAGCGGTTATGACTGAGATGCACATGAAAGAAAAATAAACAAATCCAGTATATTAAAAATAAATGATAGCCAGCTCCTGTTTTCAAACAGGGATCTCCTGGCAACAGATTATGGATGCCTTCCTTACCTAGCATTCCATGCCAGTCTCACAAGAGTAGCGTGTATTTTTGAGACACACATGTGCTACAACACATTTTCAAAGTCTGATGATTAGAAACGTAACCGTGCAAAGGAGGACATCTATGCATATGTTCAGTTGTACCTGCAAGCTGAGCAACAATCAGTTACAAGTCAGCCATCAATGGCTTGTATACAAGTGCACCTCTCTGAATGCCAAAGACGTAGGAGATGATTCTGTCCAAATACAACTGGAAGCGATGTTGAGACTCATGTACATATCCACTCCGATACGCTGGCGTGTTCATTTCCGAGTGTGCCAATACCACATCACCCATTTGGCAGTACAGCCATTTTATCGGTACTTGCAAAGGCAACAGTGTTGAATTTGTGTAGCTTCAGAATTCCGGGGAACCGGTTCACACCCCTTACGTGTAATCACTCCTCCTGCAAGTAATGCTGTAGTAATAGCAGCCCTCAGTTGCTGTGGAGCACAGCAGAAGCAGGAAGAGAGACCAAGTGGATTTGTGGATGACTTAGTAACTTTAAAAATAACATTTAAAAATAAAAAAAATGTATCTTTCCACTGGCCCAGCCTCAGCACTGCAGGAATGTCTTATTTACTCACGTAAAGAGGAGGTGGTTGTGGGGATGTAGCTCCTCTCAGTCACTCTCTTATTCAGTTGGAGTGGAGCTGAGGAATTGAACCACATTCAATTTCAGTTTGTAGAGTGGCTGTTTGGGGTTGGTTTTTTTTTTTTTTCCTCTCCCTCCCTTTTCCTTCTTTTCTTAATCCAAGATTCAGACAGGAAAGCAGCACCGCTTTCCACTGAAGCCAGGGTGCTTTGGGAAACATCTCAACTGGCTTTTGAAATCTTATTTCCAGGATCTGGGAGAGCTTTCCAAAAAGTGCTATGGCCCACCCACATCCAAACAGCATAGGCTCTGGAAGAGTCGTCGCCAGCCCCAGCCTATTGCAGGACACATGTGGGTGGGCTTCTGAGTTTTGGACACTTGCTGGAAAAAAAAAATAAATTAAAAAAATGGAAACGGAACTTCAAAGGGAACTAGCTGAAGCACTTCAGAAATTAATCATGCCTGGTGGAAAAGATGATTAGTGGTTTCTTGTGGTCCCTTTTTAAAGCTATTGATCTTGGACACAGGAAGGAGCTTTCATATTCTCCACAAGCCACAGATGGTCAAAAGGGTCCTGAGAGGAAGAGACAAAAAGCAACCACAAGGGAACTCCAGAGAGTAACAGAACACGGTGTGTCCCGGGGACCCGATAATACCCCTGAAAAGGATGCACTAGAAAACCAGATCCAGCAGCTACTGCTGTTTTTCTTTTCTCTCAGCTTTCTCAAACCGTTGTCTAAAGCCTTCTGCCTTTGAAGCAGGTGAGCTCTACATGCCCTTTTGCAACACACCAGATACACCACACCAGAAACACCAAATAAAATAATTTGCCAAGACTTTGGTGCTATTTTCAGATCTACAGACAATAAGTACGTGGCTCACAAGCAACAAGGCTGAGGCAGAAATCCTAAGACAAAGACAACAAGGCCTTTCATCTACACCAGCTGCTTGATGATTGAAACTAGTGGAATATCTCTCTCTGGCCAATTTTGCGGACATTCTGAAACTGAATTTTCCACGTAACAGACAATGATTTCAGAAAACACAAACTATAATCCCTAAATTGCCTCCAATATTGTCTTGTGCAGGGTCAAGCTTTCTTCTGGGAAGCACTGTCCGTTTTCATCTCCAATCAAAATACAATTAGATGTAGGAGATAACCACCATTTCTCTATAGCTGATACATATTCTTGTTTTTGTTATGGCAAAACACATATCTTTTAATTAACTTTCCTAGGGAACTTGAAATTATGTTTGGTAATAAAACTACGACAAAATAAACAGGACAAAATTCCTCACGCAGGAGGTGGTGGTGGTTACTCACAAGAAGCCTCTCTACTCTGAAGTGGGGCTCACCGAGCTTCCCATTGCGGCAGGGGCGGGTGGCATCAGGCTGTTCAGAGGTCCTGCTCTTCACGTCATTTGGAAATCCAGGCACTGGCCATTTTTCACCCTGAAATATATGAAAGCCTTTGTTTTCATACCTATTCATTAGCGTATACTATCCAAAATGAAAATTCAGGCAATTACATTTGTCTGTCATTTCCCTTCAATTACCCCCACTTTAGGCACCCAGTTCCCCTGTGGCAATGAGCAACAACTGTAATGGCACAATTACGAGGATGGAGCAGCAGAGAAACAAATAGCAGGTGCGTTTCCCTCCGTGAAGAGGGAAAATGGGGGTGGTTTGAGTTGGCAAATGTTCCCCCTAATACGTCTTTAGGAAGGAAGGTACAGGCTCCAAAATGCCTCCACGGAAAATAAAGCATATTTAAACTTCAAGCAAGGACCTGTTGCTCTGATCAGAACTCTCTTTCTGAAACAGATTCAAATAGCTGAGGCGGCATGGGAGCTCTTGATGACTGTATTAACATTTTGACATTTCTTTGCACAGTCACTGGAACTGCATTATTAGCAAGGATTTAGCAGCCTTATGTTCCACTGTGGAATAGTGTATCAGGAGAGTACAGAGAATAAAAAAAAAAAAAAAAATCACAGTAAATTCTTTGCTATCCTTCTGACAATAGTCTTTTTCCCCACAAGAAATACAAACTAGTGCTCGTACTGTCCAATCAGAACATGCCCCACAGAAGGAACCACTTGAGAAGAACAAAAATTCTGACAGCTACTATATTATTTTTAATAAAAATAAGCAAATTTAAGAAAGCCATTTGAGTTTCATCCTACCGGTTGTTTCAGAGGCTCTTTTTCCTACTTCCAGAGCTAAGGAAGACAAGCAGAAGAAACCAATAGCCAGAACGCATTACCTGCAATAGTTTTTAGTTGTTTGGGAGCAGGCGGATGGGGGAAAGGGAGAATGGAAAAATGGGAAGGCAAGAGTTGCAGTCACCTCACCGAACAAGTACCTTGAAACACAGGGTACCGCAGTGCAAGACGGCCTAAAGTCCCATCTGGGGGACAGTAGAATTTTCCTGCAATGCATCCCAGATGCTCAGAGAAACTGCGCTGCAGCAAGCACAGAACAAGTCCCCGATCACAACCCGCGTGACTGAAAAAGCATCAACCATCTCATTCTATTACCAAGCAGAGCTGTGAAAAATGTTTCTCTTCACAAAGTAAAACGAGTTATCTTTGGCTACTTTTACTGGCTCTGGAAAAATGTGATAATGTAGGTATAAAAAAAAAAAAAATAACATTGACAAAGGAATTGTTGCGGGCAGATCGGCGCTGTCTAGAGGTGAGAGCACGGAAGCCGGGAGACGTGGAGTCTATTCCTGGTGCTGTCATCAGCTGGTGGCAGCACACCCAGCAAGTGGCGCAACATTTCTCGGGTGGACGGTACTCATCTGTCACACAGGTATTGGAATCACAGCCAGCTCCATCCCCAGGGCACTGTGTCACTCACGGAATGAACGACTGCAGGGTGCTTCTGAGACCTTTACAGACAAGTGCCACAGAGGTTGCAATAGGCATTGTTATTTATCATTATTCCAGCACAGACTGCGAATAGACATATAAGTTAAATAACTTATCAAGGATTTTTTTGTTGTTGTTTGCTTAAGATTTACAATCTTTTGGGGTTTAAAATCTTCGTATCAAGAAATTATTAGCTCTCTTGTTAACAGGAAGGTGTCTAAAATTTCTTTCAAATGGCAAAAGAAGTCCTACTATCACAAGGCTTACCAATTTTATGCAATATTTTCAATGTTATAGACTTAATTTAAACTGAGCGATTATTGCATTGTATATACCCTTTTCCACACGCGAGGGAATGCCATGGGGGGGTGCCTGTTTCTCTGCTTCCAAACACATTTTCTCATCATGGCATCTTTATGTATACTACACTTCTATAAAAGACAGCAAACAACAACGAATCATCTCACAATATTTTCAACACAAAATGCAAATTTGCAATTCAATAGCCCAGCTTCCCCTAACTAGGGAATAAAACGGTAACACGTTCCCACCCCACCAGAGACCATGCCAGACCTTTCTACTACCGCTGACGTTTCCTCTCCTCCTGTTTGACACTGGACCTATAGTTGATTTTCTTCTACTTTTTTTTTTTTTTTTTAAAGTTTAAACCACTCTGGTGCTACCTTCTGCATTTATTCTAGTCCGGAGTTAATGAGAGCCCCAATCCTGCTATCAGATCCTCGGTGTTAATTTGTTATTTCAAGTCAATGTGGCTCCAAAGGAACCCAAGCCGGCGATCCAGTTGCGTGATCAGGAACCAAGTTCTCATCACGTGCTGGTGTGGGACCAAACGAGTAACTCTCGGGAGAGAAGCAGCACCAAGTGAGTTCTCCAGCCTCTTCATTTTCCTTGATCACAGTGCTTTTGGTAAAGTATCTCTCAGGGAAGGCTTGAGACAATTAATTAGGAAGCACCCTGGAGTGTGAACAACAGAGTATTACTGTCATTTGAAGCCGATCTTTATTAATCTCTCAAATTTCTGTTAGGAAAGGTTACATAAACTATGTTCTATTATATTATACATATTTGCTTTGGGTCTTTCTTCTTCAGGGGTATAAAACTTAAATGCAGAGGGACCCTTTTGCAATTTTTTTTTTAAACTCAGCTGTTAAATATCATTTTACTAATAATTCACCCCATTCTGCCAGCTGAGTGAGCACTTCAAAAGGATTACAGAGGCTTTAGTGTAGGAATCAAAGAAGAAATATGGGGTCATTTTCCACAAAATACTCATTTCATTTTGAAGCCTAGTAGGCACTACCAACCTGAAGGCAAGAGAAGTTTGATGTTTAAAGCATCTATACTGAAAAAGGCAGAAAAAGAAAGAGACCTTTAGCCTGGATGTCTCAGCTTTTCATACGGGTGGTTGACAAGCTGGGCTATAGGGTAAACCATAATGTGCCAAGCGCCACAGAGCCTGGAGCCAAGACAGGGATAATTTCAGGCAAGACCCAGTCTCCAGAGCCAAAACCACTGGCCTGAAAGCTTTTCTCAGAAGGTTTGCTGTTCCCATCACTGCTGGGATGAATTTTAACTCATTATTGATCACGGGAATTTTAAAATCAATTTTAATTAAATGAAAGATTTCTATCATGGCTTGTTCCGTGTGGAAGTCACACAGACGACATATAAATATATGGTGGCAGATCATGCACAGTAGATTTGTAGCAGTTTGGCTTCTTTCTCACCTGTTTAGGGCCTAAGTTATATCTGAAAGCAAATTCGTTACAGTAAATTATCTACCTGTCTATTCTGCCCTCTGCCCTCCCCTCCACACTATTTTTGCCTTTGCTGTTAGAATTTAGCCAAGTCCAGCTTTTTTTTTTTTTTTTTTTTTTTTTAACCAAAGCAGGTATTTTATTTAGGTTTTCTGTCACACCCCAGAATGACTGGAGAAAGGACAAGGGAGCCTACTACACGGTAACTACTGAAAGCCATGGCCTGCACAGCCTGCCACGAACAGCCAAGTCTCCAGAGGGTGATGAGGAAGGGCCAGTCCCTCATCTGAGACTCAGTCTCGACAGACACCACTTCCTTCAGATCTCAAACCACTAGTACGTCCAGGGCAGGCAGGACGTAACAAAATAAACTGTCTAATGAAAAGACTGCTCAACAACGTCAGGTAATCGAGCAAAGCCACTTACTCCTTGCTGCACTGGAGGGAGCCTGAGAAGGCAGGCTGTGCCTCCTCCCATGAGGAGCGAGTACGTGCCTTTGCTCCCCCATGCCCTTAGCTAGACCCTTGAGATGCCCAAGTTTCCTCAGATTGCCCCACACAGGAGAACAAGGGTTTCATCTCGTTTCAGGAGCAGTTGACTGTCTGACCTATAGACAGGCTCTGAGGGAGCTCCACAAAGACCAATGGACTTCAGGCACGTACACCCTTATATGAAGCTCAGAAATAGCCAATCTGCATCTTTCAACACCTATGTACTTTTAAGACTCCAGTTCCTGGTGTTCTGCCCCAGGCAGAAGGTCATCACACCGCCAGTGCCTTGGGTCACAGGTCAATCCCCAAGCTCAAGCTTAGGTTCAACTGAGGCTCCAAAATAAATCAATGGGAGGTGACTTTGTCATATACAGACAATGCCGTACAGACTCATGAGACTCCTGTATCATTTACCACTAACATAAGGCGTTTCATGTACTACAGGCTTTACAATTATTAATTCATTAACATTAATTCATTAGTCATCATACCAAGCTGTCTGAGTAGCACAGTCTTATCCTAGTTCTCTGGGTAAAAAAATCAAAGGGCCAAAGGGTTAAGTGACTTGCCAAAGGTCAAAGAGAAAAATCAATGGGAAAACTGGAATTAGAACTTAAAAATACCCAATACCTTGCTTTGTGTTTAATCCACTTTACCTCACCTAATCAAAGGCAACAAATAAAATAAGCAAGGTCCCACAAGGCTCCTCATAGCCAGAAGAGCTTTTTTCAGCTGTAAGGTCTCTACCAAACCCAGTTAGAATCTACAAGGCTTCACTGTGTTTTCAAATACAATGCAAGCTGCAGTAAATAGGTTATTTTACAACGCTGGCCCAGTTTTCAAAGTGGCCTCAATCAGTGTTGTGCAAAACATTCATGTCCAACCACAAAATTACAATCAGTCTTTGTTTGAATTCAGCTCGTGTCCCTGGCCAGCAGTGGTTAGTCCGAACTCTCGGGGTCTGTGAACTGTTAGTCAAAGGTTTTTGCAACGTTTTTGCCCTGCCTGGATTTCTCTGAATATTTATAGGCTGCTGTTCTCCAGTGACTTTCATGTTCGAACTGTGTTGGCTGGTGGGGGTGGAAAGGAGATGTAAATAATGGATAAAGTCACATGTTTTCCACTAGCCCCACTTGTTTTGCTTCCAGTAAGGGACACGTGTTGCAAGAAAACAACTGCAAGGCTTGACTGTGGGACATTTAAATTAGTATAACAGTATTTCTACACACTTGAATGTTTTCAAACATCCAGCTATTGTGAAATAAGCGTCAACTGTTTGGATATTCAAGCAGACCTGTGGAATTAAAATTTGTAGCATTGCTCAACATTTTCAGGGTGGGGATGAGAAATATCCCTTCAAAAACTCCAGATGAGGACTATGAAGTACCAGCAGAAGGAATTAGCCTGAAAAACCCAGACCGTGTTTTACTCTGCAACCAATGCATCCCAAAGCAGGATCTGCAAAGTTTAGTCACCACCATGTGGCAACTTGTACAGTGTTGATGTGATCAATGGAGAACATTAGGCGCACGGTGTTTACTGTCATTGGTACTTGCGTAATACCAAATAGCATGAAGAAATCAGAAAAGCATGCGGATTTCCAATTAACTTTGCTGTGCATAAAGCGTAAACAAGACCCTTAACATCACACGTATCTCCTGCTTCACTGGTCTCTTAAACATGGTGTACTTTGTGCATATTTCTTACAGGATTACTTTAGTTCTGAGGCACAATGTGGAAGTATCTCAATTCTGATGAACCCCAAGTCCACAGAGATGTAGATTTGCCATCCTCTGTAAACGGGTCCACGCATAATTGACTGTGCATGCAACCTTGGCTGTTAGACTGCTCGCTGCTTAAAACACAAACACAAAGCCAATTTTATACAGGAGGGAAATAAGCTAATGGCACAATCTAGAACTCTTTTTGGAAATCAGGCCCTTGTGGGCTCCATCTGTTCAAAACATTCCCAACGAGGGCTAAACAAAGAAATATCATCCTTTCTTGTGCTGATGGCAAAATATTCTATATTCCAAAAAAATCTGATGAAACAGTCTGTCCGTATGGATGACCATTCATCCTGACTGGAGATGTCTGCAAACCTGAAGTGGCAACTGCTGAAACCGTAAAAGTTAACTCTTGAAAAGACACGGCTAAGAAACAAAACAGAAGAGCAAAAGACAGCCTACGAGCATCTAATGGGAACTGCCTACAGTGTCAATACACAAACGCAGTTATAGCTGATCCACACTACTAACATAAAAGTTTGATGTTGACCCAAGCCCTTTGTAAAATACCCAAATCTCTGAGGACTGCACGGAGAGTTGCTTCCTCCGAGCACAGTTTTTTTTCCAAGAGACTTGCAGTGATTCCTGTCTCTCGCCAGGACAAAAAAGCTGGGAGAATTGTCTGGATTATGGTATTTGTGTACTTCTATATAAATCTGTTCCAAAATCTGAAAGTGTACAGGGCAAAATATAAGGAAAGAGTATGAAATAGGCAATAGAACTGGTTTTGTTTTGCTTATTATCTTTTCTTTTCTCAAAGTTTCATTACTTTTAGTGTAACTCTTCATGGAGAAAGGAGATGGATTTCCAAAGCTGGCCACTGAATGCTCTTTGCCTGCTGCTCATAAAACTAGCTGGATAATCGCATTAGAGGTTCACAGAAATGTTCTATTAATGCAGACTATATTTTGTTTTCCCTGGCAATTTTGAATAGACTGTTTGTCCCTACAGCTTTTCAGTTTTGACTGAAAAGAGAAATCTTTTTGCTTTGTAGCTATGATGAAAAGACAACCTTTTCTATGAAAACTACTTTTTTTTTTCTTTTAACAAGATCATTCCTTTAGTAAAAAATTAAATTTTCCATGAAAAAACTCACAGTAGATAAAAAGTCTTTTATTGTTTCTTGCTCTTTGCTAATTCACTTTTAAGTATATGAGAGAGGGAAGGATCTTTCCAGTTTTTGTTGTTCTGTCCATCCTTCCTCTATTTGAACATAAGAGGATTTCAGCATTCATTAAAACTGCAATACAGACTGGCTGAAACCTGAGCAGCGCAGCATATAGAGTAAAACGCAGTTATATTACAATGACCTTTCATGATTATCTTGTACTCTGTCACAAGTTAAATGAGGTCATTACTGATGTTACTTGCATTCCCCTTCTTTGGCCCATGACTTCAAAGACTAATGGGCCCCTTTTGTCACTGAGTTCTTGTCAAAATGTTCAGTCCAATCAGGCCCCTAATAACTGCATGCCGGGTAACATTCACAGATGAAAAGAACATGCAGACACATGCCTTATACATAATTAATCCTTCCAATGAACTTCATGAATTTCAAAATTACACAAAATGGAACAAATCCAACAGATAGTCTCCTGTGGGCATATGAGGTCACGTATCCTGCTAGGAAGGTGAGAAAGCGTTATTCTAACATGGATACCCAGCAATGACTCACACAACTTCATTAACTGATTTATTTTCTCTTCCTGCTGTCATCTCTATAGCTAACCTGAGGTCTGACAACATTAGTCAAGATACCAAGAGACCTGTCTATCATCCCAGAAAAGGAGCACCCAAAACTATCGCTGAAGTCAAAAGAAGTCCGAGCCTTGCTATTAGCGCTGCCATCATCAAGGCGGCAAATTCTGTATCTAGTTCTAGTTATTCACACAATCAAGAAATGAGACCTCTATCCAGAAAGCTTTCCTCCCCGCAAATAACAGCATTGGGAGTGGGGGTGGGGTGAAGGGAAGGAGTCGTTCTTGGAAGCATGTAAAAGTAGTGGCTGACAATTTTCTTTCTAATGAAATGTTTGCCTAATTCGGTCCTGGCAAGGCCGTGCACATGTGGCAGCCACATCAAAAGCATGGGCACTGGCACGGAGAGCAACGCGGCCTGAAGTGGTTTTCTGTGCTGCTACACGCCAACTCTGTGCTCAAAACCCAACTCTCACACTTACGTCTGTCGCCCGGGCACTTATTAGCATCGCGTTAACTAGCAGTTTTGTTGTATTTGTTCAGAATCAATGACAGGAACCTAGTCTCCCAATAACAACATCAGGTTTTTCCTCCTCCCTCTTAATTCCACCTCTGTCTCTCCATGTGTTATTACTGACAGGCATCAAAACACAACAAACGTACAAATATTTTACACTGACCTTTCCCAAATTTTATGGAATTCGTTTGAAAAAAAAAAAAGTTTTTCTTCATTAACAGATAAAAATGTTCTAGAAATCTCAATATTTTCAATATAGAAAAACATCACTCTCCATCCAGCTCTGTGCATGTCTTAAAGCCAACACACATACACAAGTGTGAGGCAAAAATCAAAGAAAACATGTAAGAGAAAAAAACAAAGCGGAAAACAGTCACAAAACCAGCTTTATGCACATGAGAATTTTAGAAGCTGGATTTCTTGTAGGCAAAATAGCAGGAATTGATTTTTGAGACAGATTATCATAGAAAAGGAAGACTCAAAAGGTCAGCAAGTTCTTCCCCTTGCACAACAGTTGGATAAATATTTCAAGACCACTCCTGATTGATTTCTATCTAATTTGTTGCTAAAAATGTACACTGAAGGAAATTCTAAGCCTCCTTGGATGCATCCTTCAGTGCTTCATAAGATTTATCATTTATTTTTTCCTAATATCTTACATAAATCAACTTGTAACTTTGCAGTAACTGAATCCAACTACTTTTCTACCTGTTCCATCTGACACAGAGAAAAAATTCAATGTTTTCTTTATAAGAGCTTCTTACATCCAGCAAAAGTAACCACCTCCTAATCTCCACATATGGTACTCTTGCAAATATGTACCAGAATAAGATGTCTTTTTTGCAACCACATACGATACTCGCCTCACCTTCAGGCTGAAAACTTTTACAAATTCCACATCGTTTTCTGCAGTTCCACTGACTTGCCAGGTAATCACGTATTTCTCTCCTCTCAGCATGACACTTTGCATTTGGCTTTACTGAATTCCAGTGTCTTAGTTTTAAATATTTCTTCTAGTTATCAGAAAGTTTTGAATTCCAGCATCATACTAAAGGACATCTGCAGCCCTTCCCAGCTCACTCTTCTTTGCAAATCTCATACTTCATCTTTTAAATCCATAATCGCAGATACTAATAACGATGTTCACCATATGTGAACCAAGCACAATCGGCTACAAAACCACTCCTTTGATATGCCCTCCAAGTCTGACATCACACCTTTTGAAATTATTAATTTAATGTCCGTCCCCATCCCCGGTGCCACCAGGTACCTATTTTATGGTCCCTTAATCTTTACCACATTTCCCTCCTTTGCCTACAAAGACACACTGCCAGAAGTCTCACTAAAATTGGGACCTATCGCATCTCTTTTTTTTTCTCCTAACCTACTGAACTGGTTATCCGAGAAAGAATGAAAAATTGGAGAGTCACTATTTATTGCACTTGCTGTGGAATGTAGGTGTTTAGCTGAAGGAGCAATCCCTGCAAGTTACATCTATGCACTTACATTTTGCAACTTATTCGTCTTACCTGAGTCATTCTGAGACCTGCTACCGGGTACCTCTGTCCCAAAGCACCAGAAGCAGCCCTGTACAGTAATTCTGCCCTGAGCATTCTTAAACAGGTACCAACAGCATTGTGTTTAGTGCAAGGCAACAACCGCAGCTCTGCGCAATGAAAAACATGGCACGGGGTGGACACATTCACAACAGCAACAGCATATTTTTGTGTGCTTGTCTTGAGGCAGAAGCACTTACCCATGAGTTAGGAAACATGGGCTGAAGACCTTTTTCACTCAGAAAAGATCCAAGCCCACATCACCAAATGATTATAAACTCAAAGGCCAAGGATGAGCCATTTAAAATAACCACCTGCCCCTGGAAAACAGTGGAAAGCACAGAGCAACTGTCAAAGCAGACGATGGAAGTTGCATTTTAGATGGAAGCTGCATTTCAGGAGTCAGAGGGCTCAGAAGGACAGTCTTAAAACAAATTAAAAAAAGAAAGAAACAGTGTTATAGTGAGATGCTTCTGTGTCCCGTTTCAGTACCAAAATGTCTAAGAAGCTGTAATAAAATTTAAAAGCCATTCCTGAAAGAGAGACAGTGGAAGCTCAGCAGGGGAAGAGGCCGCGATAAAAGAATTCCGTTGGAAAGATTATTTTGCAGAGAGAAAGCAATGGCACATAACTTTCTCCAAAAAAGGATATAGCTTCCACTCCTAATAGAAATCATAGGAATTGGGTTTCGTATGCGCAAACCAGTTAAAACTATATATTTTGCCCTCAACAGTTAGAAGAACAGAACTATAATCTGGAGTAACCACACATATATTTGCCCTGCAGCAATGGTATGTCAGTACAAGAGCCTTGAAAACAGTAGTTTATAGTAGTCTGCACTTAAACTTGAGGTTTTCAGTTTCTCAGTGGTTAGATCCGATTCAGACAAATAAATTCAGAAAACAAACAACAAAATACATAAAATTGAAGCAGCAGAGAGGTTAACGCACTCCATAGTTATTGGATTTGTCACCATTATAAGAAAAAAACAAAAGTCTGCTGGTACTACATTTGAGAAGTAAGGTTTATAAAATTGACTCCAACTGGCTATGACACTTTACTAGAAAAGGATGTTTTCAAAACAAAAACCACCCTCCGTGGAAAGGAGATAGAAGGTCATAATCCTCCCAGAGGAGCCATAAACAACCCAAGATAAGGGCAGGGAATTTGCTGGAAGTGTGCTCTCACGCTCAGCCCGACAGACTGTTCTACTTGTTGTCCTCTCCTGCAGATGTAACCTTGAAGAACAATCATGTGCCGCTGACTCATGGCAATGCTTATGAAAAATAAGCAGAGGGTTTTTTTCCTCTACATCTTGCACTTTATCAATCATCTGCTTTAATTCATACAGAAACTCCTGATCGGTTGCTGGGAACATACAAGGCCAAGTCCGGACTCCATTGGTATATACAACAGATGCCTGACCTTCAGATCCTGAAGCATCTTCCTGAATTTATAGGGAGATACTTGCACGCTTTGGCATGCGATTAGCATTGCCCGTAGGCACCTTCCGAAGTATCTCTACTAAAACGCTCATCTTGTTGGTACATATAAACTCCACTCCAGACGTGGATCGGAAATTTTAAAATGGGCAACCTCTCGACACAAGGTTGGGGTAGCAGAAAAGACGAATAAATCACTGCAAAACAAAATTCTGGAATGAATGAAACCAGACCACATGACAACCACTAGATAATCCAGCTACCCCCCAAATCACTGTCCCCAACCCAAGTACCTCCTTGTGTCTTTGATGCCTAGGAGCCCTCAAAAGCTAGTTAACAGGTTTTAGAGGAAAACCGCTTCCACACCATTCAGCATCCTGATGAAGCATTTCACTTCAGTATTTCAAAAATGAAGTGCCAGTCACTGCACAGATACATTTTGTTATTGGAATTCTATCAATAAACTTTGCTCCATCTCAGTATCTTCCATCAAGGAATATTAGCCTTAGATCTGGAAGGTCAGGTCTAATGACAAGGTAACATTTTATAGTTATGTTGAGATGATCTAGAAAAAAAGCATCTCTTAACAGTTTGAACGTAGAAACCTTGACTTCAGCAGTTGTCATTTTTAAGACAAAAATGATACACTTCTTAAAAACTCTACTTTTCAGAGATTTAAAAAGCTGAAGCCAGGCCGAGACGAATGACTAAATGTTTAAGTTCTATTTCGAACACCAATACCAGCAGAGCATTTTTCTGAGGGGCTGCATATAGACCTTAGATCATATTATCTCCAGAGACAGATTATCCCTTCTGCTGTCCCTCTTTAGTTAATCTTTAAGGTTAAGCAAAGAAGAGGATTAGCCCCTCGGTTTCCCCAGAGACCCTTACAAACTGCATACCAGGGGACCTCAGGGGACTTGTATGTAAAGAGAACGCCAAGATTCAACTCAGAAGTATAATAGTTTCAAAAGACTTTTAATGGGGCCATAAACAAAGCACACCACTATACACAGAGATTTACCAGCACTAAGTGCCGTGCCTGTTTTCCACCCACAGATTCACATGAAAATCTCAGGAGCCTGTATAGCAGACAGTGGCTATTAGGCAACTATTTAGCTTTTTGTACTATGTTTATTTTGGGTGGAAAAGGTCATGTCACATAAGCAGTGACAAAATTACAATCTGGAAGTTTTGTCAGTACAACTCCTCTTACACTAGTGACTCTTGTTGGAATAGCTAAACCCGCCAAAAATCACAAACCAGCCCATCTCTGCCCATCACGTCTCTGTTCGCAGATGTCAGTGCTGTAGCAAGGGCTCTGTTTGCAGAATTATAAGCATAGGTTTTCTGTTACAGAACACAGCCCTGAAACAATCTGCAATTGCCTGCAAAAGCCCTGCAATCAACTCAAGAGTCAGAAGCCCTAGAATAAAAAAAGTAAAAACAAAAAAAGAAAGTGACTAGCTCTTTGTTTCTTGGAATTTCCCTAATGGTACCAGATTAACTTTGGAAGTAGCCACATGGAAAAAAGGTAGAGAATGAAAGCCTCCCCGTTTAAATTGTCAACATCTTGATACCCCTTGGCAGGGATGTAACATTTACAGAACCCAAGAACTGGCGGCCATTCAGTTGGAAACTTTCGCATGTGAGACTAAATTCCTGCCCGCTTGTATTTGGGAAAAACCTATGTGAATATTTATTTATTTAAGAGATGGGCTTAGTTTTATCTTCCAGGCCAAGTGCCAGTGCTCCTCATTAAGTTCTGCCTCTCAAAATTCCTCCTGCAATTACAGGTAAATCAAACCCTGTTCCCTCCCTGTCCTTAACGTTGAAAGCAACACTCAGCTAAACCGCTTTAATGCTCCGCTCCAGGCCTCCTTCTGCGATGGAGGGAAAGGATGCAATATCTACCTGTCTACGAATAAAGAATTCGGCTATTAAGGTTTTATCAGTTTTCCATAAAGTTTGAGACCGGGCACACTGGGCACAAAAAGAACAAAGAGGTTCACAGGAATGCAGATAAGTATTTACTAACAGAGAGAGGAGGGCGAGACAAATACCACTTGTGCAGATCCACGGAACACAGACAGGCTTTGATTTAGCATAATGCTCTATAAACAAGGTTATGAAGTAGCACAGCTGGATTTATTAGCTTTTAGACCTCATTCACTGTTTTGAAGACTAAAGTGACTCTTGTGCATTCGATTAAAGGAAAAAGCTATAAACGTTACGATACTAAGCATACACAGTATTCTTCATAAGTGTTTTAGAAATACTTTCTTCCTAGAAAATAGAATAGACTTGCTAAGTCTACTCTTTCCAAAGCAAAAAGAGGCTCCCAAACCCAGCCTTCGCTGTGCCACAAGTTACTGTAACAGCTCTCTTCTTTCCGAGTTTCTGCAGAGCTCAGAAACAAAAAGGCCAATTTGTCTCTTTGGGAATTCAGCTTTTTCGACCTTTTCCCAGAAGAGGAGGGCACCAAAAAGGTGCGGAGGCGGAAATACTAGGAGCTCCATCTCAAGAACTTTCCTATATAAAATTACTTCTGTGAAATGCATTTATCAGGGCTACATAGTGGTCTTGCTACACCACTCTCTGTGTGCTTTAGCCGCAAGCCGTAAGAGAAACCTAGCCAATGGGAAACGCTAGGTTCAGGGCTCAGCATGGCCCCGGGACGCACTATCCAGACTTTAGATGCTCTCGCAAGACAGAGGAAGCAGGAGAGTCAAAAGCGAAAAACCCCTCCTCCTGATAAGCAAGCAGAGGTGAGTTTCCCAGTTCACTGCTAAGCAGCAACACGGCAATCCACTAACCTCATTTACAGTGGTAAAACATTTGCAATCAATGCATTTATCCCAAACTGAGATCAGCACAACTCAAAACAAAGCCGACACGGTCTGTTTAAGATAACAGTGATGAAAATTCATTATGTCAAATACCAGCAGAATGAAGAACTGTCAGTAAAGAGATCCCAGGAAACCTAGGATCTGAAATGCCTTCTGATGGTGGCTTTTTGCTTTTACTACCAAGGATAATTAGCCTTCTAATTCAGGTGAATTATTTAGTGCCTAAAGGTGTGGTTCTGCAAAAGCTTAAACTCTCCTCCCTCCCCCTGCTGTGTTTATGACCCTCCCCTTGTGCTTGCCTGAATTTGCAGTGAACCAATTCAGGGAGCTAAACCAAAAGAAAATTAATTGTACAAAAAAAAAAAAAAAAGCCAATAGATTGCTGCCAGTTTAGCTCCCTGAAGCACCTCGCCGAGCGCTTGACCTGAGGCAAGAGAGGAGGGCGCCCAGGGCTGCACGTGTGCGTGCAAGGAGGGAGGAGCGGGACACCACCAGGCTCAGACCGGTTTAAACTGCTGGGGAACCAGCGCTCAAATCAGGTGGGATGAATCCAGGCCACGTGTTTCTTCCAGAGATTATCTCAACGTCAGACTGACTTTACAAGGTAAACTGAATGCTCTATAGATACATATGTGCATATAAACCCTCGTGCAATTTTGATTGTGGTTGGTACATAGGGCTTTACGCATCCATCTATGTACCACAAAATGCACGTAAATCACTAGTTTACATAAACAATGTAAACTTTATTTGCCAAAGAGTTTTTGGATTGCCTAAAGAGTTTAGGTTAAATACATTCCACGCTTCAGGTTTTATTAAAAGCAAAACAAAAGGCTTGTTTTCTTAAAAGAAGTTGTCTTTTGTAAAAGCTATAACCAAAATAAATGTGTTCCTATTTTTTTAATAACATTGTGGTTTAAGCAGCATTTCTTTAAAAATATTCTTTTCTGGTATTTGAAAACACAAATTCTGGATCACTAGATCCAGATAGGATATCTAGGACTGAAAATTTATGGGAAATGGGCTAATAAAAATGAAATTGAACTTTCATTGCCAAAATAAATAAAAAAGTAAGTAGAAGGAGATATTAAAAGATAGAGAACAGCTGTGGGGCAAAAAAATATTGAAAACATGAAAGGGTTAAACAAGTACAGGATAACTTCAATCACTTGATGCAGAAACAAACAGGCATAAACTAAACAAGAACGTTTCAAAGATGAAATGGATAAAGAAAGAAAACCATCAGAAACCACAGAAATAAAGTGAAACCAAATGAAATGTTACAGGGAGTAGCTCAGATTACCTACAGGCAGAACCGTGCTGTGGCGAAGTTCACCTGTCCCTCGTCATGGCACAGAGAGGGTAGATCCCTGGGTGCCTAAAAAAAATAGAAGTCAGTTATGGGCCTTCCGTTAGGTACTTAAATTCAAGCCCTAATTATTACTTCTGTAAAGTTTCTTTTAAACATTCTTATTCTGAGCTCAGTTTCTGACACCCGCACCTTTGACATAAATACCTTCTGTACAATTTATTCCAGTGCATCAAAATCAACCCTCTAAACTATTGCAAGAAGCAATCTGAAACCCAAAGAGCTAAAGCAGTTGAAGAGCTGCAATTTGCAGCGGCAAGTCACGAATAGCTGCTGGTCCAAACTAACATTTCAGTTAGGGCCTCTACTGGATAAATACGCACAAGAAGTCTATGAGTTGCCGAATTCAAATATAGTCAACTTTAGCTTTTGAACGCTTGCTTAGCTCCTGTATGTTTGAAGGCTGATATCCGATAATGCCATTTCTGAAGTGCTGTCAGATGTACAGCATCCTCACTCCAGCAGCGCTAACAGGAAGGTGTTTAGTATCTCTTCTCATCTCCCATTCATCTGGGGTTTTACTATACACAAGCGCAGTCTGGTTGCCAGGAAAGCAAAGAAAAGGTCAACAAACTCCTTTGCTGCAAGTTAGTTTGTCAAACTCCATTCTGGGCAGCGTGACTTTACATGTTAATGTGAGTGTTTGCCTCTGCGTCAATAGCCCCTATTGTGTGCATTTGTAACACAAGATTTATGGTAAAGCTTGCAACATTTTTCAGGCATAATAAGCGTTTATTCACCATCCCAGGTCTATAAGCAGACGCCTGACAAGTAATTATTGACACATTGTGCAGAAATAAAAGCAGTGGGCGAGCTGCTGTTGCGAATGGCAGCGTGGGTAGGGGGAAGGAGGGGCTGTGTCAAAGGAGTGACAGCCTTGGTGCCCAACATTGTCAAAGCCGACGTTGACTTGCACTGTTCTGTGTGCCTGACTGTATTTGTGCTCCCTGTCACTTGGGTGTGACATGCCAAAACACGAGGAGTGCTCCTTTTCTCATGCTAATGCTTTGTAATGACAGCTTTGTGATCCCCCGGGCTGTGTTAGCTCTCAACAAGTCAAGGTGTGACAGGCAGCAGACCCCTTTGTCAGCGGGTGCTGTACGGCCCTCATCAAACACCATATTTCTCCCCGGACTAAAACGGACCTAGTGCCGGAGGGAATGCTAGCACCCTATTAGCGTCACTGAGCAGACATCTGCGGGTATCAACTGTACGTGTACCTGTACGGCAGCCCTGAGCAACACGTTCCCTGGTTGCCTGCCACGCTAACTTACATTACTGTGTTTATCATGGGGCTACGTGCCACCATTAGATGCGAAAGAGATGGAATTTGAAAAATCTACTCCCAAGTCATTTTTCATGAGCTGCTTCCCTCTTTGGCGTTCAAAGTTGCTTTTCGGTGTTGCACAGGGAACAACTTGTTAGCTTCAAGCTAAGCCTCAGAAAGCTATACAGCGGTTTTATGGTGTTTTAGGGAAACCGGTAAACTCCGCTGAGGATTAATTCGGCCTCTGAACAGCACAAGGTATCACCAGACAGGATTAGGATGTATTAGCGAACCAGCGTGAAGGAAGGTTGCACGACGCCTACTTATGTTATACTTGGCTGTAAAACTGAAAGTCACATTAGCACCAAGTCCATCCAAAAAAACAAAGCAGCCCTAAAAACTGTGCTTTGTATGTGAAAGCAAGCCGGGCAGGAAAGGACAGAGTTTAGGCTGCCTCAACTAAGCAATGAGTTGGCTTCATGGGATTTGGAGTTTGCATGGCTTGGAGAAGTACATGAGCTTGGCTACTTACATGAAGTTTATCCAAATGATCCAAAACTCAATGATCAGCAAAGCTGGGCTAGGAAACTTGCCAGAGCAGGCTTTTTCACAAGATTTATGGTGCTTCCTGCTTCTTGTTCCCAGGCATAACCAGGAATTGAGCTGGGTAAAAATGGAAAATATTTTTTAGAAAAGTTATGAATCTCTTTTCCAAAGGTCAATGAAGTTCACGGTAAAAATTTTGTGTTGACTTTCAGATCTTTTTTTCTTTCTTATCCAAGTTTTACCCAGCAGCTGAGTGATGGGTTATTAATATGAAACGTTAAGGGTATTGATGAGAAAGACAGAACAAATTAACTACAATCCAAAATGAAAGCCACAATATTAGAAATCGCAGGTTATTTACTGTAATTATTTCTTATCCTTGTGACACCACTGGAACTAAGGATCCAACATTGGGCACCATTAGACACACCAACATTAGGCTCCCCAAACACAAAATGACAATCTGCTCCCTACAGCTTGGTCCAAGATTTGAGCACACTAAGCATGGAGGCATAAGGGGGAGAGTGGGGGGTGCAGAGGGGGACTTGAATGAAAAATTATTTTATAGCCTGAATTCTGGCATCACAGAGGTTGAGATTTTCAAAGCTGTCTATGACATCTGGAGACCATCGCTCTCCACAGAGGTACCACCATCTCCTGAATTCACAGAGCCGCATTATAATCTTTTTCCTGCTCTATCACCCCACACGTCAGATGCAGCTGAACTATGATCTGCCGAGCAGCTGAGTCAGGGAGGGAAACACAGCAGTCCTGCACAGCAGGAGTGATGATGCTCAAAGGACACCGCTTGAAGGTACTTGCCCAGCTGCAATGCAGAGTTGAAGCCCAAACCTACCCCAAAGGCCGATGAAGCAGACAGCCGTTCCTGCCATGTGATTTAACCCAGTCTTGCACGTCTCAGATACAGGAAGTTCAGGTGTCTGCACTCACATCAAGCCTGAAGAGCAGCCTTAAGAGCTTGAAAAAAACCCATTCTTTGGCTCTAACTGTGAGGAAAAGCAATGGTTTTGCCTTCCCCCTTCAATATGCACATATGATTACATTAGCAAAGGTTATCCAAGAGAATCTGCAGTCTTGCATTCCCACTCCTCGCTTTACCCAATAAATCAAGGTTTCTGTAAAAGTTCTTTGGCTGTGTTCTAGCACCATGTGACATATCTCCCTGAGATGGGCAGCGTATTTGTGTTTGAAAGCGGTTTTAGGTGCTGATCAAAGTGTTGAAAAGCCTAAAAACTTGTTTATTTTCCTATTTCCTATCAGATGATTCATTAGCTCCTGGGGAACTAAAATACCTGTACAAATTTTCATTTAGTCTGAGGCTGGATTCAACTGGTTTGCACAAGAAGAGCTTTATAAAACTTCAGCCAGATCCACACTCTGAAGAGTTCAAACAAAGCAGCAATCTCCACAGATCGATGTAGGTAAGAAACAAGCATTCCATCCACTGGGGAGCCCAAGTCTCTTTCCGTATCCAAGGGCTGACCCGCATTTTCTTCTGCTCTTTTAGTCCTCACTCTTGACTAGAATTAGCCTAAATCCAATGGTTTTTCCCTGCTTTCACTGCCAACCATATTATTCTTCTGACTTCTGAAATCCTCTCTTCCTACAATATGCTCTGATCTCTGCAAATAAGAACGTGCAGTGAACTATTAGCTGTGCCTGCTGTTTCCACTCCAGTACTTCCATACGCAGAGCAATTCATTTGAGGGCTCTAGCGGGCCTGCACTGATATTCGCACCTTCCGTTTTGCTGACATCTCTAAATACCCTCTAACTTTTAGGTTTATCTTTGTCTTCATGGAGCCTGGCATCCACAAGAAAAAATCAAAACAAATTAAGTGCCATTTCCTTCTTTCACCTCCTTTTGCGTGCCTACCTTCTTTGTCCTCCCTAAGTCTGAATTTCCTAGACAACATCAAATGATAGAGATTTCAGGTAGGCCAGGACCACAGGCCTCTAACTCCTGACACCTGTAGATTTTCTTGGAGAGGAAATGGCAGGAATGAAGAGAAACTGGTGTAAAACTCAGCAGGAGTAATATCATCAAGTAGAGCTCATCTGGCCAGGGCCCATCAGAAATACAAGATTCTGCAAGTCTCCAGCAACTAATCAATGTGCTGATACAAATCTGCTTTCAGCCGTTTGGAACGGCTCTGTTCAATTGCCCTGTTATTAGATACTCATTTTACATTTCCAATAAGACCCAACTTTGCAGCTAAACCTGCCTCCACTCTGCCTGGAGGAAGGCAGGTAAGGGAGGGGATGCGGCGACGTGGGGCAATGCTGGCCCGGGGAGAACTCCCTCTGGTTTCAAGGGCTCCAGCACAGCCTGTGGTTGCAGTTGCTTAGTGTGGTATTTGTCAGAAGCCAATATTTTTGGTAAACAGACAGGGGATATTTGCCACATAAATCGTGCTTTAAACAACAAAAGAAAACCTTTGATTTTGCTTGATCTATTTTCATTTCATTAATACAAAGGTTCCGGGACAAGAGGGTATTTTACTTGTAAGCGTTACTGGGAGTACTGCTGCTGGCAAGGCTTGTGTCAACACTAAAACAGGCTGGAAACAGAGTGAGGGGCTTCTGCGCTCGTGCTGTCACAATCAAATTTCACCTTGGGGCTAGCAGGAGATTCAGAATTACCAATTTTAATCAAAGGCATTATGCCTCAAAGGCAACTCACCCTGCCCAGGCGCAGGGAGAGGTGCTGCCCAGCATGGGAACCTCCAGCACGCCCTGCCAAACACAAAGTCTGCCGCTTCCTTTTCGTGTGAAACCATTTGGAACATCTCTGCCGCTTTTTTCTTTTTTTTTTTTTTTCCCACCCACTCTTAAAAGTGATGATATTGATGGATGGGTAAGGTCCTGTATGTGGCAGCCACGAGATGCACAAACATACCGCTCAGTGAGGGTAAGGCTGTGATGTCTATACAGTAGCGCTAATGGTTTAGTCCATTGTTAAGGGAGATGCTTTTCAACACGCTGACGGGGTGCAGCTGCCCAGCTCTTTGGAAGCAGCTCTGTTTCCTCTTGGCTGTAGTCTCCCCGGGGAACAGCACCACGGTGAGCTGACATCGACAGCCACGCAGGCTCGAGGGCAAGAAGCAGGCTTTCCAATTAATAGAGATTTGCAGGGAATTTTGACGAATGTGTCCATCTATTGTCCGAGACATCAATAGAGCTGAGGTGGTACGAAGCGGGCAGGGAGCTGCCTGTCACTGTTAGGGCGGGTGATGGATAGCGATGTCTGCTGGGCTGCCCTGCAGGACAGGGGTGGGGAGAAGGGGACGCAGGAGGCTGCGATGTCCAGGGGACAGGCAGCTTTGGTGAATAGCACATATGGCCATTCACCTACAGCAGCTAAAGTTTGGCTTTTGGTTTTTAAATTGCAGATTTAGGCCCAAGGCCCAAGGAACGTTACACAAAGCGTGTATTTAGTCTGCCTGGGCTTAGGCATCAGTTTAAACCATACAGATGTTATTTTAAACTCCAGTGCTCACAAGCAGTATTATGTTTGCTAATCATTAACAGAAGCCTGCAGCTGAACACCCCCTAGAGTTTCTTCCCTCCTCTGGATTTTGGTGATTCCAAAAGTCACCATCTGCATCAATGCGGTGCCCTGCTATACGCTGTAAAAATACATGGGAAAAGCAAAGCAAAGCAAGCTTTCCTCCAAAAGCTTGGGGGGCCTCCATAAGCAAGAGAGATGTGCAAGAGGGGATGCAGAAGTCAAGAACATTTGCAAACCCGCACAGTGGGAGGAGAATCAAGAACAACACCCAGGTCTTCCAAATCTGAGGTCAAACCCACGCAGTCTTGTGCACACGAATGCACAAGCATGAATGCACCTATAGTGCAGGTATATATACACATGTATTCCTAGACAGAAGTTAAATTAAAATCAAATTTGGATTAACATTGGGTAATTATTGACATATTGAAGTAATTTCTAAATCAATCTTAAGAAAATTCAATGGCTAGGTTAAGCTAAAAAGAAATCCAGAAAAATTATGATTCATCATACATTTAAAGTATCCTCCCGACTTCATCTGCCCTGGAGTGATGCAAATTGCTTTGGTTAAGGCATTTTAGTGTTTTGGGCCAGACTTACTAATGTCTAGCGATACCATATTTTTTAAAAAAATCTTCCTAATTTGAGTGGGTCTGGTTGCAAACTTCTTTGTACTAGGTTCACATTTACGACTAACTTTTCAATGCTTTTTGTCAGTTTTCATGAAGACTGAAGTCAGTTGTTGGTTCATATTTCACGCTTGGGAATGACAGGATCACCACAAAACAGCTATCTTGCACATACAAATATTCTGGCCTGGAAACATGCTGGTCTAATCCAACACTTCCTATCAGAGCTTTTTGGTTTGGGTGTGAGCTACCACAGAGCTCCATTACTTCAGCCATGGGGAGCCCAAAGAGGACCCATTACATAGCACTGAAGGTCATCTAGTTTACAGGTAAGAGCCACTTGAGCCTCCACCCAGACCTCTACGAGCACAAGAGCAGACCTTCTGCCAACTGCAGAGAGAGGGCCTATAACCCAACAAAACCAGAGCCAGCACAGCCTGTCCGGCCTCGCCGGTTTTGAGGGGACCTGGAGAATAACTTAGGCATGTAATCAGTCGGTCCTAAGCCCTGCCTTATACTAGTATATGATCATGATTTGAGCAATCACGGTAGACGTAAGTAGAAGCAAGTATTTGTGTCAGAAGGAGGAAGATCAAGTGTCCAACCACAAATATCTAGTGGAGAAAGTGATATTCCAGTTTCTTTACTAACGCGCTGCTTTCTCAAGTAAAGAAATCCATTCTGTCAGCCCTATACGCCCTTTTTGTAGACCTACACTGCCAGGCCTCATTTCCCCATTCCTTTTAATTACACCATACTGCAATTTAACATTAATCAGCAAAAGGCCTTGCAGAGAGGCAGCCATCTTTCAGGGTAACTTTGAGGGGTTATAAACTTGCAAAGACCAACTTTATCAATGCTGTAGGTAACACATCTCAAGTTAGGAGCCTTCCAAGTCCTGCCGAGCTATTCTATTTTCCAGAAAGCAAATGACTTTGAAACGTTCTCTTCATCTGACACAGTTACCTGGCATCTATTTGCATGCGAATATAATAACGTGGTATTTGCAGTTAAATACAAGATCTCTCTAACCTAGTTGTCATGGAATTGGTTTCCTCCTAGTAATCTTTTTTTTCTTTAAATAAAATTATTCTAAAAATATTTTAGCATGTAACAGATCCTTGCTGAACAGGCCAGGCCAGGCCAGTGAGTCTTGGAAAGGGAAATGGTACCAGACAAATCACTTTGGCTAATGTAATCTGGACAGATGAACAACTGATCTATCTTTGGGCTTATCCAGTTTCCATCAAGTTCAAAATAAGGGAAGGTAAAGCAAGGACATCCTTCTCCTCTCATCATTATACGTTTACTTTATTCAGTGCAGCCCTCCCCTCATGCCTCTATGGAAATATATATTAAATAGCCTAAGTTTTCCAACCATAATAATTCACTTGTAAACTTCTAGGAAATTCCATTAGTACAAGCTCTCTTTTAATTTATCTTCACAACATCTGGTGAACACAACAACAGTATCGCTCACAAAAAAAAAAAAAAAACACAAACCCTTTCAAGTTGAACTTCTAGTAGGTTTTCAGGGAAGATGGAGGGACACAGTGGGAGAGCCGAACACTGATCAGCACACAGCAGAAGCTGCAAATCACCCCAGGAACGCCAGGACGATTAAAACCACTTCATAACTTTTTGTCTCTGATTTATGACAGCTGATAGCACGAGGAGACAGCCTGATTGGTCAAAAGTAGTACAAAGGGCCAGTTTTGCTCCCATTGAAATCATTGACAAAACTCCCCTTGTCTTCAGTAAGGCGTATTTTAGATTCTAAGTCTTGTTGATGGCACGCTTTGAAGGTTCTGCCATAATGCCTTCCTTTACATCCTTATGCTCCTGACACCCACACACAGATAACATACGTGGCGGGACTGGGCGAACTTCCACTCCAGCCCAGTAGTATTGCACAATTGTCCCAGTCCCGTACTGCTGTTAATTGACCACCTCTGTGTTAAATGTTTTTTCACTACAACAATAATTTATTCATTATTGCTAATTTAACCCACCTCAGCCTGAGGAATTCCAGAGTAAGAGCACAATTCAAGCTTACATCTGATCCAACCTCCCAGCTGCAAAAAAGGAAACAGCTTGGCATTCCACGCAGTTCCTTTAAAAACCACACTAAAATGATACAGAAATACAAATTAACGTTTTTCTGCTTATCTGTTCCTTCAGTGGTTGTTCAGTCTTCCTGGCTAGGACAGTTCCATATACATTTAAAATATCAATCTAATCTGCCCAAAGAGCTATTGATTTATCAGCTCCATCTCGGTGTCGCTATTGAATGTCTTCAGAAATCTGCCAAATATGTCTATCCTTTCCACTACTTCTATCAGTCCCCAAGCCTCCATGTCAGCTCATCTATTGATCCAAAAGCAGTTCTGGTCTTCCGGTCTACTACCTCTCTCTCCTCGCTCCTTATTGTAGATGCGCTCGTAATTGGTGCATAAAATTTAAGGGTAATACTAGCACTCCCTCCCCAGCAACATTCATCTTAGCAGTCTGGTTCCCTCAAATAAAATTTATGACATGAAACCAATGAGGGAGAATGAAGAGAGAGAATAACTTTTGAAATATATGTAAAATAAAGAAGGGGAAAGTATATCTTCCCCCTGGTGTATATTCTTCCTATTAATTTCAGTGAGTATTTTGAAGAGTAGCCTAAATTTGCTGGGGATTCGGTTTCTACTAAGTCAAAAGAAGTTCAGAACTTCCTTCAGGCTACCTTGCACAATTTCAGCTCTGTGCGCTAGAGCCGATCCCATCCGTCCTCCGTTAGCCTGACCCAAGGCCCTTCATCGAGAAATCTCTTGAGACATATTCATCTTTCTGTCCACACACTACATGTGTAGATCAATTCTGAAAAGACACTTCTGCCACAATTCATGCAAAAAATGCGAAAAATATACTAAGTGACAACTTGAGGAATAAAAAGTCACCCATTTCACCAGTGATTGGCTGCTATTTGTGAGGACAATTAATCTATAATTTATGATTATTCCCCCCTTGCCAATGTGTTCCAGTTACCTATTGCTTATCTGACAAACTTCTGCAAGAGCACAAGGCAGAAAGGGGAGCTGTCATTTGTTTCCATCTGTGCTGCTTTGTGAAGTCAGTAACATCTGGACACTTGACACAGCAGTACAACACGGCAATCCCCAGTAGAAACGAAGGGCTCCCATTCACAGGACGTCTTCCATACGTTATTCTGCTGATAACAGAGAAGTGACTCAAGGAACCAGCTGACAGGGAAACAAACTTAGCTTAACCTCTCTTTCCAAATTCCATTTCAATGTTCAATTCTTGGCTTCATGAAGAGTCCAAAGTCTTTTGAAACTTGAATTCCGTTGACCAGATTTTTCAGTAGTGGGATTTCCTACGAGCAAATGCCATATGAAAGCAGACTTCATTTCAAGGAAGCGTTTCACAAGCCCACTAATTATTCTGTGTGCAAACACGCAGGGGGGCAACAATCACTTGGGTAGTCTCCCCAACAGCCCTCTTACTAGAAGAACATGCACTTTGAGGAATGCTAAATTAGGCAGGCAAAGTCACCACTCCATTTATTTAACAACAGCAAAGACTGTGCCCTACCGTATCTATTTGGGGGACTAAATAAACCAAAAAGTACCTGGAGCCATTGGAATACTTCTTAAAGCAAAGCAATAAACTTGATTAAATTATGGAACAAACACTTAGGAAAGTGAAAATTATTCAACTTCTGTTTCTAAAACCTATTGAAAAACTGCTTTTACTATACTGAAATCTAACACACTCGGAAATTAACTGTGAAATGCACTGTTGGTATTCAGTCTCATCTATGCATATTTAGATTTTACTGATAAAAACATTGACTCAGGATACCGTATTCAAGTCTGTGCTTTTTCATATATTTTTTTAAAACCAGTTAAGTTATACTGATTAAAATTTTAATGAAGACTCAGTTATACTTGTATAAAGATTATTTTCTCCAGTGTAATTATGTCACTATGAATACAGAATTAAACACATTTTTAGAAATCAAACTTATATACCCATACCTGTAGAGGATTCAGGAATTAAAACTGTAACAGTATGTTTAAAGCAGTATGGTTTTCTAATGCCGGCAAGCCTGTCAACTCTATTTATAAGCTCAGCCCTCTGCAGAAACCCTCTCCTTCACTAGGTTATAGACAGTGCTCTTTGCAGGATTCGAGGTCTCCATAACGTAGTTCATACACATAAATAGAAAGCTGTTTGCACAGAATCTCGTGCTCGGTTTCTTTAAGCAAAAGAAAGCCACAGAGGTTTGAATGGTCCTAAATCGTGTCTTAGCTCTGCTTGTCTTCAAATAACAAAAAAAAAAAAAAGAAAAAAAAAGAAAAGAAAAAATAGAGGATGTGGTTGAAAGAGAAGAAATTATAGCAGTATCAGCAAAAGTAAACTTTGTATAAAAAGTAAAAGGTTTGATGTCAATACAGGAAAATAGCAAAGCAGAGTCTATTGCTTTGCTGTTCAACAGAGCAAGTTCTTCCCAACACAGAGTTACAGGGAAGATTATTTTGGTACCCAGGAAAGGTCTGACCCAGAAGGGAAACTGTCAGAAAGAAGAAGAGGTGTTGAGTTATCTCAGCAGCAGTGACCAGCTCCTCCTCCCTCCCTCTCATGGGAAGCGCAGCAGTAAACTGGACCAGACCCAGGCTTGCTCTAAAAGCTGACTGTCCAGAGGATAATCCAGCAACCAAGATAACCAAACAGCCAAGACCTAATACCTACCTGATGCTGTCAAGGGACATATTGCATGTCTATACTGCTTGCTTTCTTGCCACTTCATATATTCAATGTACCCGCGGGTGGCTCCTCTAGTTCTCCAGATCAGTTACTGCTATGGAACCAAACTCCATCACCTGGGAGGAGCTCTGGATTTCTTTAGGCACGTCAGGAGCCTGGCTCCACCATCACCACCCTCCACTAAAGTCCAGAGAGATGACCCCAACAATCCAGCATACAATTTGCCTGGGCATACAATGAACCTTAAACAGAGGAAAATTTGAATGACATTATGAAGAAAAAAAAAAAAGCAGCCAAGAGATCAATATTTACATTGCATTTGCAGTGCAAGGAAAACAACTGGTTAATAACCAAGTTGCTCTATCTCCTGTGATCATAAGTCATAGAAAGTGGAGAAGGAATTCAGAAAACAAAAGCTTCAGGTTGTCAGCAAAACCGAAAGGGAAAAAGAAAAACAAGCAATAGTAATCAAGGATTTCAGGCCCACAGACCAGGCAAGAGTCTGAAGCAAAAGGATGTGTTGTGCTAAGCTTCGCAGAATCGCTCTTGCAAAAGGTTCCCTTTGATGGTTTATTTACAAACCAGAATTATAATCATAGATGTTCTACCTTTTCATTTGACGGATGACAGACTTACACTCAGAAGGTGGCAGAACCGAAATCCAAAACTAGGCTTTGGATTTAGTTTATAGCCCAAAGTTTATATTTGTTGCTGCATCATCTTTCCAGTGTACTAGCTAAACTTCCTCGAGTCACTTCACCTTTCTGGTTTTAGTTTGCCAACTCCAAAAAGGGAATACAGTTCCTTGAGATACACGACTAATAAAAGAGGCAGCTGCCCCTGAAAAAAACTGAAGGCATCTTTGCATGGGATAAATCTTTTATTTATCTTTGTGCGGATTCTAGGACTTGGTAAGAACATGCCCCAAGTGAATTACCCTGTTATTGTAAGGTAATGCGGCTAATGCTGCAAACCTGATTGGACATGAGTACAATCAATAGAGATAAGCAGAAGCAGCAGCCAGATTTGTTGAATAAATGAATTCTTGCAAGTTACTTGCTCAGCTGCTCCATCAATGACAAAACTCCCATCGATTTCAGTGGGAAGTAGGATCAGGCCCTGATTTCTGACACTGCTGATATCAGGAGCCTGTTATACAACACGTGATATAGAATTAATTAGAATTAAAAAAAAAATAAAATTAAAAGAAACCTCTTTCTCTGCCCCCAAACTTCCATGGGCCCCTGCCCTACAATTGATCATCGCCATTATTAATCTTTTCCCCAAACTGTAAAGCAACAGAGCAGAATGGCAGTGCCAGCAATCCTGTTAAGATCTCACAGCTCTTATTAATAAATTTAATAGAGGCATTAGAGTATTTCAGGAGTGTAGCAGGTTACACTCTAAGGGCTTTCCTTTGAGTGTAATTTTATGTTCTTGCTTCACACAAAAGTAATATATTTATTCCAGGGTGTCTGTCGTCTTGTTTGGGGGTTGTTTGGGTTGTTTTTAAGCACTCAGTTATGCACCTTTTGTGATATCTGCAAACTGACAAACACAGGGCTGCCCACTTTATCAGCCAAAAGAGAAAAAGAGAAATTAAACCCAAGATTAATCAACTTGCATAGTGTGAAGATTTACTCCTTCACCTTACAGGTTAAGCATCCTTTGGACTGCAGAAATCTTGACTTGTGCCCTGAAACTGCTCCTCCCACAGAAACAGGAGGCCAACACAGACAATAGCCGTGGGCTAAAGCCAGCACTCACTTATCTTTGTAGCCATAACTATGTAGAGGCATAAGTTGTTTCTCTGTTTAAACGGGTGTAAACCTAGAACAGTTAGAGCTTCTCTAGCTTTCTACCTTTGCCAATGAAAACATCTCCCTACTATGAGTGCTTGCACATCTTGCTCTGAGTAGAATGGCACATTTGGATGAAAAAACATACAAAAGAAGAGAGGTTATTACTCCTACCTGCCCAGCTAACTGATCACTGAGTACAAAGGGGCTGAAATAAAGCCACGTAATCTTGTCAGGAGAGAAAAAGAAACCTCAAGAGAGAAAGTTCCAAGTCACGGTTAAGAATACAGCCTCATAAAGACCGTCTTGAAAGCAGACTTCTCCCACTCAGAACCCCCCTGTTGTTGATGAAAAAGCATCTCTGTAGCAACTGTAGAAATCGACCCCCTGGAAGAGCAAAGTTAATATACTTTTTGGCTGCCTAACACAAAGAAACAACCAGAGCAAACCTGGAGTTAACGTGGAATCCCCAAGCAACAGGATGCAGCAAATGCACAAGAGCAACAGAGCACTGAAGGACCACCAGTGTGTTGGATGGACAAAACAAGACAACTCTTTTATTGAGGAGTCCTGCGTCACCAGAGCAAACCTTTGCTAAAATGCATTTAGTATTATTGCATCAAATGCTGCAGCTGATGAAAAATAAGCTCAGGGCAGACATTTCAAAATAGCTCTGCATCAGTCAAATCGTTCCTAAGTAGAATCCCTATCAAATTCATTAGAAGCTGAGCTTGGCTAAATGTGAGCATTTCTGAAAATCTTTTGACGTTCAAAGGCACTTCAGAGATACCTAACACTAGAAACCTAACTTTTTGTACTTATTTTAATGTTATTCGACATTTCCCCTGTTCTTTTATTGGTTTTTCTTTTTAAGTTATCAGAATCTTGCTAGGAGAAAAATCATCTGGACGCAGCGTGAATGTGAAGTAAATGGGGTACAAAAATAGAGGCCAATAACATACTTAGTACTATCCCTGGGGCACAAGAAGATGTGTCCAGCAGTGTTTGGATTAAAAATAACATTTTGAAGCAATATGAATAACCCAAAACCATCAAAATGCAGTTACTTTAAATTCACAGTTTTAATGTACTTACTTATTTCAATTAGACCATGATCGCTTTAGTTCATTACCTAGTTAATAAAGTGAATTAGATAATGTTAGAGCAGCAGTTAGCACTAGTGCTTTCTATTTTTCTAACAGCGTCCAAGATCTATTTGTCAGGAAAGTGGTGCTGTTTGCATGGAGAGATTCAGCAACAGTCTGACACGCATTTATAACATGATGGGTCAGTTTTCGATTCTCTTCTTCCCCTTTGAAAGGGACTAACACTAAAAGCAAGTCCACTATTTCAGAGAAAGTAATTCCTTACGGATTAAGCATCATTAACCAGGACGTTTAAAAACACATCTGGTTTTGTCACCACAAAACAATATTCTATTTAAGACTTTGCTAAATGCAACATACCTTTCCTCCAACATGGACTGCTTTTTACAATATACTGGAATATCGGAAAGGTTTTGCTCCTGAAGAGGCGTTATCTTTCTGAGAGTTTGTAAACAGTCTTCTCTACATCCTCACACTGGAGGGGAAACCATACAAACCCAACAGGAGATGAGTAAAATCTACAGTTGCGAAAACTCGGGCTACCTGAAAGAAGTATCTATACAAAAATCATGGAGACACACGACTTTCTACACAGCTACACTTAATATATTTGGCTTTTGTTTAGCTTCTGGAACTCAGCACTTGGTTATACTAGGAAACAGATACTTCCTTCTTTTTTTTTTTTCCCCCAAAATGAAAGACTTCTTTTGGGAAAAAGTTTTACAGTAGAGATACAGTTCAGTGTGTAGAAATTGATTTTAATCTACTTTCCGTAGTGACAGACAAAAATAGTAGTCTCCACTAGGAACAAGAGGATATAGGCAAGGTTTTACTTAGCATAGAATCATAGAATAGAATCATAGAATCATTTAGGTTGGAAAAGACCCTTGGGATCATCGAGTCCAACCATCATCTCCACTCTACAAAGTTCTCCCTTACACCATATCCCTTAACACCACATCTAAACGAGTCTTAAACGCATCCAGGGACAGCAACTCCACCACCTCCCTGGGCAGCCTATTCCAGTGTCTGACCGCTCTTTCTGTGAAGAATTTTTTCCTAATGTCCATCCTAAACCTACCCTGTTGCAGCTTGAAGCCATTCCCTCTTGTTCTATCACTAATTACCTGTGAGAAGAGACCAGCATCAATCTCTCTACAATGGCCTTTCAAGTAGTTGTAGAGAGCGATGAGGTCTCCCCTCAGCCTCCTCTTCCTCAAACTAAACAGTCCCAGCTCCTTCAATCCCTCCTCATAAGATTTATTGTCCAGGCCCTTCACCAGCTTCGTTGCCCTCCTCTGCACTCGCTCCAGCACCTCGACATCTCTCTCGCATTGAGGTGCCCAGAACTGGACACAATACTCAAGGAGTGGCCTCACCAGTGCTGAGTACAGGGGGACAATCACCTCCCTCCTTCTGCTGGTCACACTATTTCTAATACAAGCCAGGATGCCATTGGCTTTTCTTGGCCACCTGGGCACACTGCTGGCCCACGTTCAGCCGCTTGTCAATTAGAACCCCCAGGTCCTTTTCTGCCAGGCAGCTCTCCAGCCACGCTTCCCCAAGCCTGTAGGATGCATGGGGTTGTTGTGGCCCAAGTGCAGGACCCGGCACTTGGCCTTGTTGAAGCTCATACCATTAGCATTGGCCCATCGGCATCATCAGTTATATAGGAAAGGAAACAGAATTTAGACTAGAGCTTGAAAATGTGCTGACAATCTTTGCCAGGCTGAGTCTGCACATTTTGTAAATGAAGCTTATTTCTTCAGACATCCTATTTACATGCTGTTTCCTTCTTTCTAATTATTACGCACTCAACACATGAACAGTTCCCTTGCATTTACCTTTTTCTTGCGTGTGCAAGAACTTGAAATTGGTTCAGAGGTCCTTGATGGAAGTCGCACATCTGTTCTGTTTGTCTCTCTTGATGACCCTCCTCTTTTAGCCTATGTCTACACAGAGAAAACGGAGAGAGGGGAAAAAAAGAAAAGCTCTGATTTATCTCCACCCGTTAGATTCTTTGGAACATGAAAACAACATTAAAAACAGATCTATAACCTATAGATTACCAGGAACTATAGAGAGTGGATGGGAGTTTTCTCTCTACCATCCGTCCTACAGCCTGGGGAAAGTCCATGCCATTTCTACCCCTCGTGTGCCAGTTCATGAAGTCTCCCTCCTCTGCTTGTTTCTCTATACGCTCTCATATCCACACACACTCATTTTGCCCTCTGAACTGAAGCAATGACCCATTCCTTGTGATTAAATTAGCGTAAGTAATAAGATATCATAGAGCTGATTGATTTCCCCAGCAATAGTTATTAACCAGCTCAATTCAGAGGAAAGCAGAGCCATTATTCTAAACATTGATTCCTGAACAGGACTTCAGGAGAGGAGTGTGCTCAGATATATGTAGTGTGCATGCAAACGACTCTCAATCCAAAAAAAGAAAAATGGGAGGCTCCTAGTCCCAGCTGTCTGCACAGAATCAGTTTCCTCTTAGCCAACAAGAGACATGTTGGGTGATAAGAGAGGACTATGTGAAAGACGTGCTAAAGTTGCCACAATTATGAATTTGGTTCAAGGCAGCAGAGAATGAAATTCGTTTCACCCAAGCAGTAACTATTCAGGAGTTTAAGCTAATCAAACTGGTGAGCTTCACCTATTTTCTCATGGTTGACTCTTCCAGTAACGGACACAGCTGCATCCCTGAGAGCCTCGGTCAGTCCAATTCAGCACATCATCATCCAAACACAAAGACACTTAGCCTCTGAGAACACCCGATTAAAAACCAAGCTTACTATTCACAGACTTGCCTTCTCTTCTTTTGCACCCACTCCCCTCCAGCTTTTTTTGTGACTCAAAAACTCCTGTTAGATCCCTCTGACCGCCTTCAGCTTTCTCTCAGCTGCTTTCTGCAGGACTTCATGCCACACATCACCACAGCAGGGATGACTGTGGACTGGATTCTTCATTTCACTGTAAAGTAGCACTGTTGGCTCTCCAAGTCAAGAAGCCCAAATTCTCCTGTAGTATTCAAGGTCCAAAGATAAAATGCCACTCTTCTAGCTTATGTTCAGAGCCAGAAGACAACTGCTTTTGATCTTTCTCTAAGTCTTTCCACATCGATATTTCACCTGCTTGGCATTACTGTAAAGAAACCCACAGCCACTTCTGTGCAGTCCTCAACCCTAAGACCTCACCAAGTATGGAAAGACCACGTCAGCACATACAAGCACTTCTGCTTCCCACAGATGCTGCCTTGAGTCTCCTGCCATCCTGCTTCTTCCTGGGCTCAAGCATCCTTCCCATTACAGATGGGTATAGTTGCCCATATGGTAGAAGAAGCCACAAGAATAAGAGACACTAAATCATGGCACCAAAATGAACACATTTCCCTTCTCACATCAGTCTTCCTGTTATCAACCCTAGAACAGACGAGGAAGAAGTAGGTTCAAAAAAAAAAAAAAAGGCATAAAAACACTCACTGGGACATGGGACTATCAGGAAGGGGTTCAGGGAAAAGCACCAGAAGTGGGCAAGGCACACAGGGATGCCGGTTCTAGAGAACCAAAATACTCTTTAAGCTCCTGATCATGTCCAGAACGCGGGCTTCCTGAGCCAGGAGGATTTTATTGTGTTTAGTGGTCCTAGACGGATTTTTCCTTCATTATGTAATCTGGAAGCTTTTGGAGCCCACGTGAACTTTTTAGGATCTGTGACATGCTGTGGCAGAGCTGCACAGCTTCAGTCTTTTTTGAGGAATAACTTATATCTGTTTATGTTGAACTTTTTTCCATGGCTTATCTCATTTGAAGCCCTCCTGGTTCTTGTAAGGCAGCTGGAACTTACTACGTGGAGGGGAAAGGCAAGCATATTAAGTGACACAAAAACGACATGGTGTGGGTAACCTCAACAAAGCAGACTGGTACGGGCTACAGAAAAAACCATGACAGAAGTCCGAAGGAAGTTTGCGGAGCCAGTGAATGAAGCAGTCATACATTCAACCTATTAGAAACACTAAATAGCAACAAATAGCCCCACAGTAGTTCAACTATACTGCCATCAGTTTCAGTTCTGGTCCAAATAGCTCTCTCCTCTTCTAGAATTTGAAATGAGATGTATTACACTTTAAAGAATCTGTGTGAGTGTATGTGTGCCTATGGGACTTTTTCAAGTCACTTATTTGTCTGAATGCCATTGATTTTTCTCCTAATTGTTATTCACTATGCTAATTTCCCTCACAAATCTCACATGCTATTGATCAAAAAGTAATAAACTCTCCAGCAAACAAAACAAGCATTATTGCAATGTTGGGAAAACATCATTTAATATCAATACCATATTTACAATTATCTTTAACCCAAATTTCACCCGCGATGCGATGCATAATCAAAATCAGAGAGCTACAGGCAAAAGGGTAATATTAAAAGACTCCCACTAGACTATTTTCTAGTAGATTAGAAGAAGAAAGTCTGAAACGGGACAATCCCAAACAGTTTAAGATATATAGTTAATGCTATAAATAAATGCTGCTGAATAAAGCATAGCCTCCCTAGTCTGTCTCCCTTCTTCTGTTATTTGGAGACAGTCACCATGAAGATAAAACAGAAGTCAAGGCAGCATGAGTATCTGTGCCAAAATATCAACCTATTGAGGATTAAGTCTCATTTAAATTGCGGTTTCTGCATTTCACTTTATTTTTTTGATAAGGACACACTGGATTCAATCCAGTTTCCAGTACGTCTGCTGATTTTCCTCCTCTTGAGTGGTAGTAGCAACTAAGTGGTAGCAATTTATGATCACTGCAGTCCTGAACCTTGTTCCAGACATTATGAAATCCCCCAAACTATCAGTCTTCCTTTTACCCCCATAATTTTCTGGATTTTGTCTTTAATTTCTTATTTTCTTCATGTTTGAAAATTATTGCTCCTTTTCTTCTCCAACATACTTTCAATGCAAACTCTAGGCAAGTTACTGCAAAGTCAATGAACTCAATTTGGTGTAAAGTAAAAAGGAGAAGATGAAGTCCTGTAGGGGACCAGGGAACCATCCCAAATTTGGATGGTTAAATCAGATTTTTATTAATCCAGCTCTTCTTTTGTTTCCTCTACCCCCAAAGTATTTTTTGGTAGAAAACTGACTGTTTGTGCTTCTGCTCACTGTGTACATTTTTGATGAACTCATCTGAGAACTTCACCCTGCACTGCGTACAGTCAACTGGGTTTAGTTGCTGACTACAGGCAAAACGGCATCATGGGAAGCGGATATATAACAAATCTGAAAGGTCGAAGGGTAAGGCAGCTAGACAAGAGCAAGCACACACAACTGGATGCCAAGACACACAGTTGTGGGGAATTCAAAATCTGATTGAAATCCCAAAAGACATCTTTATTTGGCACCATGGCTCATCTTTATTTTAAACATGAGCATGGTCTCTCGTATTTGGGTCTGAATCTTCAAAACTCATAGGTTTTGGATCAAATGTTCCAGTTCAGTCCTACTCTAAGGGAATCTAAGGTTCCCAGATATTTTCCTATAGTTTTCTGTTCCTGCCCTCTCCGGACAGTTTAAAAATCTATCTTTTACTAGTCCAAGCACACTCAGATTCAAAGATATTATTTCCAAGTTGCATATTTCCAAGAGCTACATGTCACAGAACGTGACAAACACAGAAATCTGTAGTGTGGGTGGATTTGTGAAAGAAGAGCTTTTGAGTGTGGCCTGCCATTCAACTCTGCACCTGGCAAAGAGTGAAAACAATCCTAGCAAGCCAACTAAAACAAAACAAAAAGCAGGAATGGAATCAGCAATCTCAGGGCAACTCTTGCCACAACCCTCCTAAAGTTTCACGAATCCCACATTCCCTCCAGCTGGAAGGGCAGCCAGGTTTCTGTCACTAACCGAAGCCACCAGCGCTTGTGCGACTGGCCATCGCCCGAATGAGGATTATTGAGGTAATGGGCCAGTTTCCCTCACTGGTGTAAAGCGGCATCACGCCAATCATGACATACCAGCTAAGAATCCAGTCCATGGGTTTTTGCATCTTAATAGGCAGAGAAGGAATTATTCTGTCTCTGCAATTATTTCTAATTTCTGCCATTATACCTCTTAGCATCCAGCACACCCCTGGGGAAAATTAGATGATTTCTCTGGTGATACCGAGCTAAGGTGCCAATCAAAACAGAGGTTTATTAATATAACACTGAAAAATATAATCTAATTTCATAACATTTGAAATTCACCTTTTGCTCCCCACACACCCACTTCAGTAGAATTTTGAAAATAAGACAATTTTTGGAACAATCTGCAAATAGTGATATTAATAACATTCAGTAAATTGATGGCACACCCTTCCTTGGATGGTTATGTTCACTCCTCACTCCATTTCAAAACCAGATGTAGCGGAAATAAGCAGCCTAAGAATGGACAAGAAAAAGTTTTAGATTCAGAGAAAGACTTCCATATGATATTGGTGAAAAGGCTTGATTTAGTGAGAAGATCAGGAAGAGCGAGCAGCAGAGAGCGTAGCACACGTGTTCTTTTTTTGCCCTTATAACACAGAAACAAAGGAACACCAGGTAAAGATGAATGAAAACAAATTCAAAACCAATTAAAAAAAAAAAAAAAGAAATTCTGTTTCCTATGCGGCCCACAACCAAGTTATAGACCTGACTGCCTCATATAAAATATCACCGATTTAAGTATTTATAAAGATCCAAAAAGTATTAGTCATTGGCACTGATAATCAAAACAACAAGTTACAACAAAAAGATAAAAATATGGTTGGGCACGTGCCAAGTATTAACTGCCTGAGATAAAAATACCTCACGTGCAAAACGCAATTCCACAGTTATAGGGTATCATGTAGGGTTTCTTCTGAAGTATCTTGGCTGGCTACTGAGGGAGGCAGGATATTGGACTAAAAGGCTTATGGATCAGATTTGCTGAGGCGATTTGTAATTTCTTATCCAGTGATTCAGAGGGCAATAGGCGAAGTACTGTGGTGGTGCCAGGCAGGGAACCACTGAAACAGGTACTAAGAGCATTTTCAGCAAAGGTGTCAGTGAATAAGGATTACACACTTGATTTTTTTTTTTAAAAGGAAAATAGGAATCATGTAATGGAGGAAACTGAGGAATGTGTGTGTTGCTGCTGCTCAAACTGTCCCCAGCACACAAACACAAGATTTCTGGCTCCTGGTACCTTTTGTGTATGCTAAAATAAAGAATTTGTAGCTGTTCAAATAGCGAGCACATAAAGCCGACACACATACACATGCACCCCTTCTCCTCCGTAGCAAGAAATTCATACCTATGGTTCTCAATTTCGTTTCCAGAAAACTGGCGTCAGGCTGACAAAAGAAGGAAAAACTAAAGATGGGCTGCAAAGTTCTCCTGCCCTGCAGAAAATTGAGCTGAGAAAAATAAATAAATAAATCAAACTAGTTTTGCAGTGCGGAAAATGACATTCTGCATTTTTTCCTCCAGAGTTTCACAGCATTTTACACAGATACAGAGACTTAGGGTCACGTCTTTGCTCTGCCTCATTCAATATCGGATCAACTAGGCTCCCATGTCAGTTAAAATATCCCACATTTCCCGAGATACCTTGTCTGAGAAAAACGTCATCAAAACTGTTAAGCCCTTGGAAAAAGTCTGAAATTCAACGAAGAATTTTATTTCAATAACAGGGCTTCCCTTCAAACAGATAGCAATTAGCTTTAACAAGGACAAAAGCTCTGAAACACCACTCAAATATTTTGCTTTTCTTTCTGCACCGAATCCAGATACATGAGAACACCCCAACTGTTCAGCTTTTACTTTGCTTAACAGCTTGTTCAGCTTCACTAGTGTTCTCTCCAAATTACTGTGGGCTATAGGACACGATCAACAACAACAACAATAACCTAGCCAGTGAAAGCACCACCATTTCTGCCAAAACGCCTTAATAGAACTCATCCCGAGATCTGTATTTAAGAAGTTACACAAGTCCTATTTATTTTTCTAGTTATAGAGGCACCTCATTAGAGCAGGGTAAAAGCAGTTTAGTGTACCAGAATCACTTTCTTCATCAAAGTTTGCTAGATACCGCTTCAATTTATGAGCCTTCCTTAAGCAATCACAGATCCTCATTACAAGATGCGATTCACTGAATGGTTCAAATAAACAAACACGGTCTGGACGAAAACACTTTGTGGCAACTTTTGCTTTAAACATTCATTTTGTGCGTTCAGCTCCTGAGGGTCATCCCTAAAGCTGGATTTTACTCAGCAATGCTGCTCTCATCTAGTTGCAGATGATAATGTAAATCTTGGTGCAGACAGCACTCCCCCATTTTTATCAGCAGCTCTGAGACACGTCTTTTTGTAGCAGAGAACATCCCAGATGAAGAGTTAGCGTTGAGACGAACACGCACCAGCTCTTCCCACTAGTGCCACTTCCACCGTTAGTAAGTGAATAATAGAAAAGGTTTTCTTCCTCTCAAAGTGACTCCCAATTATATCATATTATAGTCAAGTCTACAGGTAAGACTATATTATATTTAAGTCACTTTTTCACATTTGGCACATTTAGTAAAATAAAGAAGATCCAAAGCCATTTATAAATTCATGACAAGTTATCATGGAATAATTTTTAGGGCTACATTGACAAACGCAGTGGAAGAAGAGTAGATGGTGACGCTAATTTCTACTCTACCCCAGAAGCCCTTGCTAGGTTAAGGCGCTCCTTGGGAACACGGCAGATATCTGGCTCATCTCCCTGAAAGAACACGAACTGCCAACTCTCACCACCCAGGACGGTACCTTATCTCCTGCGTTACGGGGTGGTTAGTACACAAAGTTCTCTGCCCTCCTTGTAGGATCTTGCCTCTCTGCATCAACAAATATGCTGTGTATCCAGAACTGCAGCCCACACATCCTACTCACGGGATAAATGATGTCCTAAACTTACATTAAAGAATGAGGTTTGTACCCCCTATAAATGAAAGCCCAGTGCCAGCAGAGGAGAGGCAGGGTATTTCCCACCCAGCAATGGTTAGCGTACTCCCAGGGCATAACACCACTTTCCCCAACACTGAGGAAGAAATCAAACATGGATTCTCATGCATCTATTTTTCAGAAAGCCTCTCCCACCACAAATCTCTCCCTTCCAAGAAATATGCAAGTACTTCATGTCTTATCAAAACAGTATTGTTTTGAATGAGAAAACAAAGCCAGAAAAAATACAATATTTTTGCCTACATCCCCATCATTTCTCACCACACAGGATTTTTTTGGCCTATCCAAGACACAAGGTGCACTGGTTTCGTAAGTGGAAGAAATGGTGTAGCTGTACTAACACAAGATAGAAAATACCATTTTCCAAGTAAGCGTGCGTGGGCTCACTGCTTCCTAAGTAGACGTGTTCCTCAGGAAACCCCAATGTTCTTCTCCTCATCTCTACAAAAAGTCTTGATACTGTCTTCATGAACATTGCCAGGATGAGGCAGAACACTTCTCTTTACTGTCGATGTGAGAGAACATTTTCTAAATTGTGTAAAAGTCGAGGGGGATAGATCCGTTTATTTTCACTATTCACTAACAGTGAACTAGATTACACAGGGCCAGTGAGAAATTATATTCCTTTGGCTTCCCAAATGCTCTTGCCTCCCTTGCCTAGAACCTGTAGCATGTCCACAGCCACCCTGGTAGAGAGTTGTGGGGTTTTTCCTACTGAACCAGCTTATTTATATTTTTCCACTCCCAATCCAGTCCTCCGTGGTCAAAAGTTATCTTCAACATAGCTTAATAGCAAGAAACATTCCGCAAAGGCTGCATAACATTATTTTGTTCTTAACATACTGGGAAATAAAGTGTGTGGGTTTTGGATTCTAGGATCCAGACCATCTGTTAAACCTATCAGAGGTTTGAATTCTAATTTGCTGTTGATTTAAAAATAGTCCCAGCATTACCCTGTCATTTTCTGTAAATTATATATTATTTAGTTTGCCATTTTTAAATATTATAGCGTCGTCTTCTCTCTTCTCTTATGGTTTAATTTAGATTCCTTATCATCTGCACCAGTACCATTCTCCCCTCCCAGTAACTGATCCTCGTCTCTGTCCTCTGCCAGGGAACCTACCAGACCACTCACAGGCTCCATAGCTGGCTCAAAAACTAGAGCTAATGTTAAAAGCTGAATACAACTTCATCACTGCTGCAAGATTTCATCTCTGTATAAAGAGCAAAAACCAACACAGTTTATTTATTCTGTGGATTTCATCAGTTTACCTATAGTCACCATACTAATAATATATCTTGCAGTAACTTGTATTACTGCTTTAGAGACCAGCAATTAAGGTATCCTTGCCACTGCATTAAACTGACAAGCTCTGGAAAAAATTTCCTAGAGAGCCTCAATCTGCATTTTTTGGAATTAAGATGGATCTCAGTCTCATATTTTATCTTTTGCAATGGACTCAGCACATAGCATTGTGGACTCTGCCATGGTATTGCCTTCTCAGTCCATCCCTCAACGTTAAATGTGACCGGTTTTCTCAGAATATAAACAAAAGGGCTTCAGCGCACTCCTAACGGGTATGCAAGATGCTAGTTCTGCCCAGCATAATACTGGCCTTGCTGAAATGGCTATCTGGAGCAAGAAAAACCAGATAGTTTAGTCGTACTGCAGATTACCTGGGTGCTTCTGTGAAGTCCTACAGAAATCGCTTTTATTTGTATTTACATGCATCACATAAATAAAAGCTGATGTTTTCAAGCTCGGGTTGCAGCAGGAGGCAACGCAGGCTCGTCTTGCCAACAGGAACAGAAACAGGGACTGATTTAGGTTGAAACAAACCTGTCACTACAGTTCCCAGAGGCTCAGCTTGGTGAGGGCTGGCACAGCAGAGCTTTGTGAAGATCATGACTTTTTACATTTACTTGTTGTCTAACCCCAGCCAAGGAAAGACAGACTTAAGGTCCACATTCTTTCTGAAACCTTCTTTTCAAGGTCCGCTCTTTCTGAAAACAGTGGTGCATATAGATATTTTATTTCCTGGCACATTCCTGCCCTCTCACTTCAGACTCTTGATAGGAAAGAGTACTTGGCCCAAAGGGGAATAAGTGCATGCTCTGGCTTATTAATTATTTGTAAAACACGCACATCTAAAGCAGTGATTCTCAAACATGGCCAGCGTACAATAAATTTATTTCTCATTACTCAGTTGTATTTTGGTTGAGCTATCAAAACTGCAGCTGTCATGAATTTGTGCGACTGCAGATGCGGCCACATTAAAAATGAATTGTGTACAGTGGGTTACACACAAGCAGCTCCTGCCCCTATGAATTCACAGACTAAGCAGGATGACAGACAGACAACAGGTTAAAAAAAAAAAAGGAAGAAAAACCAAAGGAACAGTAATCTGAAAATTCTTGGGATTTTATTTAATGCTTATGCTGATTTTTTTTTTTTCTATTAGTAATCAATCCCAAAGTAGGCTACCTTGGAGTTATCATCCCTGCATGTGCAGAGCAACTCCGCCTCTCGGGCACCCTGAAACCAAACTCTAAACATCTGTGTAACACTCACTGTAGATAACAGACCTACTGCAAACTGTGTAACCCTCAGGACAGCTCTTCCCTCAGCATCTAAGTTTTCCTATTACAGATGACTAAAATTTCAGAGATAAACACCAAAAATCAAAGTAAAGGGATGGTTATAGATGCAAAGCCAGCATGGAGGGCTGCCTCTGCGCACTGAAATCAACCACTGCCCCCAGTGCTCCAAGTCCACTGCCCCAAGATTTGGCCAATTTGTCTCATCAGAGTTTATAATGCAAAAAAAAAAAAAACTTTTAATACTTTTAGAATGATAGATCTTAGCCCTTTAGAATTGCAAAGATCAAACGTCACAGTTTTGTCCTCTTTTGTAGAGCAGCCTCAGAAAGAACATGCTTATTATTCTGTGAAATGGTTTTGGGGATTACAACCGAGAACGGTCATCTACTGACCCTAGCACTGGGAATGCCAAAAATTCCTGCCACTGAGCCTGTTCGTCACAGAGTCTCTGGACTGCAGACAAAGATTAGGGCATCTCCCAGAAGTTCAAATTACCATCTTTTTCCACACAATTTTAAATCTCCAGTTACAGATTTGAAGAATCTAACTCATTCTTCAGCCACTTTCTCTTTCCACATCACAGAAGCACAATGCAACGTGACAGAAGTACTTCAGCTTAATGAAGATGCATGGGGAGGCAGGGCCAAGGCTCCTAGGAAACGTACTACAACAAGGAGTTCAACGTGGCTGGTTCCTACTGCGCTTCAGTGAAGCTCATGTGACAAAATGCATCTACACTGACAAACAAATTACGAGGGAGAAATCACCTGTGGAACAGTCATTTCACCCTGCCAATTCTTCCTGGGAATCAAAGAAGGCAAACAGAAAAAAACCAAGAACAGCATAGATAATGAGACCAGAGAAAACAAGCCATGCGGTAGTAAAACAGGCAGTGGCCGCAACCTTCATAGAGAAGCAAATGGGAATTTACCACTTTGAGGGGTTTTAATTCCCTTCATGGATCAACTCAACACTACAGCAGCTTCTCCTAATACTTGGTGTACTGAACTTCAGCTGCACGCTGAGGGCTGGAGCTGTGGAAGCCAGAGCAATGGGCGTTTGGCAGCCCTGTTCCGACCACCGCTGTGCCCTGGCTGCTCAGCCCGCCGCACGCTGCAGCTGGAGCACGCTGCCAGAGCCGCCCCCATTCCCACTCCTGAACTGGTGTTTGCTTCATGTCAGAGACAGACACAAGAGGGCTGTGGCAACACATGGTGGTGGCCTCCGGCAGACTCTTTAAACCATAAGTGTACATTAAGACTTTGTTTTGGCCAGACTCTCGTTTGGGTGGTTTATTTTTACTACTTTTTAATTACTCTAATTGAAGGGGGGATATTTCCCTTCATTTCTCCCATCCAGCCGCTTCACCTCCTCCCACCCTCTTCTCCCTTTCATGCCTCTGCCTGCAAACCCCACTGTTACTCATGTTGCTGCCTTACAATGAAGGTTGGTTGGGCCTTTCCTCCTCCCTTCACTTCTGTTGGAAAACAGAGAACAGATGAATTTCATTAACTCCCTTGGCTTGTAGGTTGACACACCCTACTATTCGTAAACACAGGGATTAGCTAAGGCCTTCTAATAAACAGAAGAGTGAAAAAAAGATCTGTCCACTATTTGTTTAAGGGATTTTGTGTTTACAAAGGAGAGGGGAGCATATGTGAGCAAACCTGCCATTTAGCCCTGATTGAAGGAGGGTGAAAGTGTCCCAGAACGAGGAGAGAAAGGCTCTCCTTGCTGCCACTTCAACTTCAAGAGAGTCCCCTCTACATAAAGGCTGGCAACCATGTCCCTGTATGGTCACCTTCACAATCCTCTACAGCCCAACTCTTGCAAATACTTGGCTAGAGCTTTTTTTTTTTTTTTTTTTTTTTTTTTGCTGGAAACTGCAGCTAAAGCCCAGACCTGCCCAGTAGTCTTGATAGGTAATTAACTGGACTAATTTCATTGCTTTTGTGCGCGTATTCAACTGAACTGCACAAAGCAACGCTCCTCATTCCAGTAGATGAAAGGCGGCGAAATGCCTCCATGCCCTCAGATCGTGCAGAAAGGAGCAGGCTCTTCCAGAATAACTCGGGAAACATTCAGCACCTGCTTCGCTAACGCAGAACAGGCTTCCAAATCCCCTGCAGATTTTTTGCTCGACATTTGATATCCATTTTTCACATCCAATTATTAATCTGCATATAACTGAATTCTTTGGTTTCTGCAGATCTGCCTGATTATTTAAGCCCTGAAATAAGAAGGCAGAAAATGAGAGAGAAAATGAAGAACTGATTCCCAGATGGATGCTAAAACTGGGAGGGAGGTGGGGGCACACAGACTAAGTCATTATAATTCAGGATCTATTTCTTGTACTGCAGCTTTACTAAACAAACATTTGGATCAGAAGAGGCAGGGTAGTTTGGGATTTAGTAGTGATTTCTGTGAAGGATCATGATTTATTCCAAGTTCTCAAGACTAAAGCCTCACATTTCAAGGTCTTCCCCATCCTCTGTTTTTCAAGACCTTTGGCCTCATTTTACATTTCAACTCTTAGAGGAAGAACCATACTTTAATAAATCTATGGCTATTGATCAGACATAACAGAACGTCTTTTATTTTTAATGCCATCAGGATATACACTGTTATAGGCATTCCCAAAAATAGTGAAAGCGAAGAAATCTACAAAATAATCTCAGAGATCAATTTGTAAATAGACACTTCTATGGATAACCTCAGCTTCTTCTGGCCAGGAGAATAAAAGTCTCATATGACTTTTTGCATAAATCTGTCTTTTCACTAATGCATTTTGAATTTTCACAAAACTCCCAAATAAACAAGTCCATTCCTCTTTTAAAAATGTTTTCATTTTCTGATAAGGAATCAGGTCCCGAAAAGGTCAGAAGCAGTACCGGCAGATTAGTAGGTGCTTCCACTGATTGCAACTGGGTTATGCAAAACACATCTCATTTCCTTTGAGCTCTCAAGCCAAGGTTTGAATACAGAGAGTGAGCAAATATAGAAGCACAGCTGCTTTAAGCTTCCTCCAATCCTCACTCATAATGCATAAGTGGTGCTCCTGCACCAAACTGCGCTGCGATCAAAACCAGCTGATCCTGAGTTTATCAGAATGCTACTGTTTAAAATGCACTTGAGTTTTTACATTTTCCCCTAGTATATTTTACTGGGGCCCTTGTAAAGCTGATAAAATGCTGGAGCAGCTATAGCTACTAAGAGTTGCTAACGTTTCCCTTCACAATTTTTTTCTGATGCTCCCCACTGCCTCGTGTGGTCACTGGGGTTGCCTGCCTCTAACTCAGCTCAAAAGGAATCCTTTATCTTATTTCCCTGTTTCAATGGATCAGAGACTGACACATATAACACCCTTCATGTGCATATCCCAGAGTGCTTAGCACTTATTAAAATCGAATGAAATAAGAGAACATAAATTCCAAAACAAGGGAAATTAAATAATTCTTTAAGACTTGAGTTAAAAACATTCAGCAACTCAGAAGAACAACAAGGGGGAGAAGGGAGGGGGAGGCCACTATTAGATTAATTCAATTGCTTTATCCTAACAGAAAAACAAACACCAAAAAAAAAAGGGGGTGAAGGGCTCGCTAGCTAGGTGGCATATAAGGTAACACACTGACTCACCTTGAGTAGTTTCAGGTCACATACGGCCAGCTTAATTCGTGGAAAAGATGACATTTTTTACTTCTGAGCTGTAAGAACCACGTTAACAACTGCCTCTGAGGTCAGTGTCTAAGGTCAACAACATTCTCCTGACCCTGCCTGGCTGCCTGTGCTCCCAGCTTCCAGCACCCAGTCACCCGCATGGGCTGCGACCCACCCGCTTCTGCAGAACAACCCCAGGAGAGATTTCCTACCGGCCTTGTGATAAGTTCTGGTTTGACTGTCACCTGTGTTCAACAGAAAAGCATACACCAAATGCAGTGTGTTTAAGATCAGATCATTGCTATCCAGTTCAAATAATGCTGCTTGGAAACTCCTTGGGCACCAGTTGTAGAAAACCTGCTCATGGTTGTAACCCCATTAGCTCAGAGGGGGGTTCAGCAATAAGGTCGTCTGTCACGGACTAGACTGCAGGGTTTTCTGATAGCAGTGATGTGAAACATGTGCCTTCTCAAGGCTACACTGCATTCCAGCCATGACTATCAAGGAATATTTAAAGGAGCTACTGTTCCAAGCATGCAGTTACTGTGTACTCCGTTACTCCGCAGCATTAAGTGTGTCTGGTTCACCTTACGTGGCAGAGACAACAAGCAAAGCTGTTAAACTGTCCTCCTTGAACTTACAAACTCCTCCAAAGCAACAGCTCTGTACGCAAGCAGCTTTGCTCCAGCTGAAACATCTCTGCTTAGCCATGTTAAGCCTGCCATGCAGGAGACCATTTCCTCTTATTTTTCCCCATAAAAAGTTAAATTATTTAAAAAAATAAAAAAGAAACAAGAAAAGAAACATTTTCTTGAGTGGTTGCAGGTCACTCTGGATCAGCGAGGTTTAACTTTAGCGTGTTGTGATGAAATATTAATACCGAGTCAGTGTGTTTATTTCTTCAAGCGTCTGGAGCCGCTGAGTGTTTATGCCTCACGATTAGCAGGAAGTGTGCCCATGCATAGCAGCCCTGGACTTAGAAAGTCCGAGATTTCAACATTTGAAGACTGTCCGTGGCAAATCAGCTGCATCGGATTGTGTGTCAGTTCTGCTGTGAGACGGAGAGTTGTTCCCACGAGATTTCAATCCCATAACGAACCAACAGACTGTCAGGTTAATAACAGTGTTAGAAAGGCATGTTTCAGCCCATTCGTTTCCACTGCAAAGCATTCGGACTTATCTGAAGCAAGAAAAATTAGGCCATAAACGTACCACCAGCAGCTGAGATGGTAAGAGGGTCCCAATTTATTCTTTTTGACAGCAAACACGTTCTGCTCAGATATAGCTTGCTGTATGTTTCAGCATATAAAACATTACCTGTTAAAAAGATAGAGAGAAATTCAGTTCTCTGAGTTTCAAAGACAAGATATGAACGCATCCTATAGTAAATGGACCCTGTTTCGTGGGTTATAAAAGACTTCCCAAGAGTCTCTTGTAAGACGCCGCAATGGCAAACACTCAGCGAGGTGGGGCTGGGAGAACTGTTTGCACAGAAGGCCGGGACGCCCAGGGCTGACCGAGCGCCAGGAAATCTATAGCCTCCCTCAAACCCAGCCCGCACCAGTTCACTCCATAAACATGCGGGACAGGAAGCCACTTGCCTTTCCCATTTGAAAGGTTAGAAGGGTCCTAAAGGAAGGGCAAGCGTAGGAGCAAAGGCAAACGTAGAGGAAAAAGGATACTGAAACGTCCTGCCCCAGTTTCACAGTCTGTTTGGGGGCAGATCCACTTCCCCTGTTCCTACAACAAGTGGAAACAGGATTTGTATTTTGGCTGAGAGTCCGTCTCGTGTCATTTACATGGGGCCATCGCAGAATTAGTCTTTTTAGGTGGGTGTTTCGCCAAATGGATGAGTCACGAAACCAAGGTCCTGGCCCCACAGCAGTGTTCAGTCTAGATTTCCTCGCTAGAGTTTTAGTCTGGCACTGACAGTTAGTGCCAAAGCAGCCAGAGCTGCTTGAAAGGAAATGCAAGTTACTAGACCATTTGGCTTTGCTGTACAGGAGGAAATACAGTACAATGCATTACAGCTTACTACGCAAAGCAATTTTCCTGCTAACAGTAGCCCAAGATGCCTTTCAGAGTGAAATACCAAACGTTAGTGTGGCGAGAGAAGAGTTAGCAGACATCAGGATTCTTATAGGACATCAGGAATCTCTGCGTGCGCAGAGATTGATCGGAAAAATTTACAATGCAGAAAGCTAAAGGGATGCTGCCTGGCAAAGCTGCCAAGCAGGTGGCTCACGCTGACAGCCATCAGACGTGACCGGGTGGCCAGAGGGAAGCCAGCACTAGTTGTCGTGGGAGGAAGACACAGATGAGGTTTCTGAGAAAGGACGAGGTTTCAAAGGGCTCATTCTCACACAGGGAAGGATGAGGCAGGCTCAGAGCAGCAAAATCAGCCTGTTTGCTCCCGTGCCCGTACTCACATTTGGTGTCCAGGCCTGGCACACAGGTGACGTGAGCATGGCATTCACACTGGCTGAGTTCATGTCTCGTGCATCCTTGCTGACGTTATAGAGCAGAGTTTCCTAAAACACTTGAAGATGATCCAGTGCTCCAGCAACTGCAATCTAGTCTATATACACACTGGCGTAGAGGATTTTTAATTCTAGTCCAATTATGGAAAAAAAAATAAATTAATGGACATGATTAAAAAATTGATCCATCTCTACTACCTTAAAGGCCTAAATCAATAAATATTCCTTTCTAAAGAATGGTGCCAACTTCACTGACATTATACACACCTCAGTATATATTAAACTAATTTATACCTGCAGTATACAGCTGTGTAAATTTGAAAGCAAACACAGATGCTGCTGTGATTCTACAGAATTGAAATCATTGAGATAGCAGCACGGGATTCGGAATGAGGGCTGGTTCTGCCCCTTCAATAATTCTTTCACATACGTGAAAAAGAGGGAAAAGGCAAATAGTCAGGCCATTTTAAGAACCCCTCCAAAAATAAAGATACATATGTAGACAGAAACACACACAAAGAGATTATCTCCGCTTGACATAAACACTCGCAGCGTAAGTAGTAAGACACACACACAAAGAGGAGAAAATAAATTAGATAAGTCATAATAGTACTACAATAAAACTATAAAGCAGGAGACCGCTCCAGGCATTTGACATGCATCTTGGCACTTTTAATGAGGGAAAACAAAAGACTCAAAGTGCATCCTCAGGAGCTCATGTGCGCGCGTGTATGTGTGTGCACGTGAATGTGTGAGCGGGAGAGAAGGCGGTGATGGTTCTCCAGGGGGAGGAGGATGCTGTTCACCGAGGCCCATCAGGTAGCAGTAAATCTCCACCGTCGGGCGCACCCCGCCTTGCTCCTCACGCTACATTAGGCATGTTGTACTCCCTTTGGTTTATGGAGGGTTGTGGTGCTAAATGAGCTAGAACAAGAGCTGCAGTATCAGGGGACCTAGTGACTGTCTCCACCAAAGCAGCTCCACTAAGTGAGGATTTCTCCATTTCCCTCTTCCTCGCTTAGGATTGTGCCAGGAAAGGAGTCAAACACAAACCCCCCCCAACTCCTGCAAGTGATTTATGCACACCCCAAGTTTCTGGTTCTGCATTCCAGGCTCTGGGAAAGGTGTCATTTATCTCAGCTGTCACTAAAATGCAGTTTTGTGACTCATGTTAGCCTGTACTTCACAGAGAAGCAGAGCATCTGCAATTTCCTACCAAATGCCTGGCATTTTTGGATGGACAGGGCATACGGCAGCACTCTGGAAAAGCAGAAATATGGGCAAGTACACCTTAAACCCACGGGCTGGAGTGTAAGACTCAGAGCTGCTGCTGCCCTCTGGCATTCTGAGCCCAGCCTGGAACCAGCTTTCATCCCGTCCCTCCCTCCCTATTCTTCAGTTGCCTCTTGACCTTTCGGTATTTTAAATTGATTCACTTTCATTTTTTATTATCTTTAACTAACAGCCACAGTTCAGGCCACCGCTGTATTATTTTCATGCCGTAAAAGATCAAAAGTGAGTTTTGCACAAGCGCGCGGGCCATGCAGGAATACAGGTGGGCAAAAATCCAAACCCAAACCATTTGCCAGACGTTCATAACATTTCAAAACATGTTTTCATGTAACATTGGGGCAAAAAATCAAAACGTTTTAATAGAAAAAAGAAATGAGATGGGATGTTAGAGTAAAGCAGCAGTCTGTACATTTTTAATGTACTGAATGTGGATTCAAATTCCTTCTGGAAACTAAAGATGCAACTTCAACCTTTGGTTTTCAGCGCGCTCCACTATGGGACTCTAATCCATCTGATAGCTGCTGAATTCTGACCAATATTATTAAAACACCACTTTAACAATCACACTGTTGTCTGCATCAGGGAACAGATACCTGCACTGACAAAAACACACTTCATTTTACCACCATTGACTCCAAGACCTTGATTATCACATGCAGTTCTAGTTGCCTCAGAGAAATGTAACAGCAGAATTCCAAAAAGTACAACAAAAAAACCCGAACAGGATTGAACAGGAAGGAGCAGACAGACTAAAGACTAAACAGGCTTCTAGAAAAGAGGGATGACTAAAGAGGGATTACAGCAGAGGTCTGAAAAAACCGAACTCAGTAACAACTATGAGACCATCAGCCTTATGCGGACAGTTATTAGGGAATGGTTATTCACTGGTTCTAATCAAGCAAGAACAGGGTTTACCCAACGAAACAGAGGGCTTCAAGCTACATATTTAAACTGGCACTTGTTGCTATGGAATATTCTGAAATCCAAAAATATATGAATGCTTTAAAAAAAAAAAAAAAAAGGGAATTAGTTTCATGAGGAGAGGTTGGCACACATGGACAACAACAAGTACTAGCTGGGAGCCTGGGGTACATCGGGACATGCAGCCATGGTCTTGTTGCTGGAAAGGGAGCCCCTATCTTGGTGTGACATGGTTTTGTAGCAAAGCTTAGTGTAATTGCAGGACCAAAGTAACCAAACATGCCACAGACTACCTGTCTGCCTCCCTAAACACAGACAGGCACCCTCCCATGTGCAGGGCAAAGTCAGCCAACTGCGGGACACCTGAGGCTCAGCTGATCACAGGAGGTTTTAGCCCGTAACCTCCTGTATTTCCCCCTTATCGGAGAACGCCAGGACCTTCCCTTCCTCAGCGTAAAGACGTGCTGGAGCTCTATGTTTGTTGGGCACATATGACATGGTATCCAGAAAGCCAAACTGCTAGCAAACACCACCACAGCAGACTTTCAACATAAGTTTATATATCATCAGAATTCACAATTTCAGGAATTAAAAAAATAGTATAAATCTTTAAAATGCCTACCCCGATTCTTGATATGAAGCCTATTTTGTTGGTGCTGGGAAAGATAGAGGAAGTGTATTTCATCGTTACCCTAATACCCTGTCAAGTTGGGTTTTTTTAAAATAATCCGAAGATCCAGGATGGAGAAAACCATCACAGAGGTTCAGTTCTGGTTTCTTCCCACTCTCACAATGCCATTTGTTCATACAGAAGAAGCATTCTCTACAAATATCCAACTTACTGCATATCCTGATGGCTATAATCACCCATATGGAGGGCATTATGATAGCCCACCAGGACAAAAATAAGGAAAATGATTTAGAGGCAATGCTTAGCAGAACATATAGTATCCCACCCTCTCGCTTCCTGACCATCTTGGTAAGAAAGTATTTGCATGATTGCTTTAAGAAGTTCTTGGCCACACCTCATTTAACTTATTTTCCAGATCAATCAGGTCAAGTCCCTGAAAAATCCCCTCAGGTTGCCTTTTTAAACATTGACTTGTTGCCTTTTAAGCAAACAAAATAGAAGTTTCCTTTTCAGCTGGCATGAGCTGGAGTCCAGATGCAGGGCTCCAACCCAAAAACAGCATTCAGCAAAGGACCCACATACCAAGCAGGATGACTGATTTTTGCCTGCACTTCCCCTCCCCTTTTTTTTCCTGCCTTGGGAAATATTTGGGATGCACAAGTAGACAGCCTTTTTTAGACATCGCCTGCTTCTAGGAAGAAAAAAGCGGGTGAATGGATACAATAGGCCCAGAAAGTAGAGCTGTTTAATCAAAACCAGTCACGAACAAAAGAAAGCCAAGGAGCCCAGGAGGATAATTATATTTCACACATCAATTAACATTCTTTTGCTGCCACTTAAGAAATCCCATTTAATTGCCCTGCCTAAGTCCTGATTGTATAGGATGTCGTACAGAAGGTGAATTGGCTCCAGCGGAGGGTGCCATGTTATAGAAAGCATACAAAGCTGTATCAGGAGAAATTCTGTCTTTCTGGGGTGTTAACCCTGGCTGTTCACTTGCATATATAGCACTAATGCGTATTTAGCCTTAACAGGATCACAGGCAGTGATCCAAAACCTAATCTCAGCTACCCTACAGTACTTACAGCGTCAGCTCTTTATATTCATATCACAATAGTAGCTGAAGGCTTCAAGAGATCTATATAAACATAACAAGACGCTTTCTCCCCGATAATCATAGAGGCAAGGAAAAGGAAGCATGCCTTCACTGGAGGCAGAGAACTCAGCCTTGGACAGACTGAGCAATTTAATTAAGCAAGGTCAGGAGAGAAGAGCTAGGAAATGGCCTCAGATCTCTGAGTCTCAGTTTCTTAATATCAGGTATCATTCTTTCACTGGGATTTCTAAATACTACGGTAAGAGGGGGGAAAAAGCAATCATCATCATTCTCAAATCCATTCTTCATTTAAGGAGGAGGGTGTTTGGGAGAAGGTCGATCTGGCCAGTGTTTTGCAAACATAAAGTATATTTTTCCAATGCATAGAAACATTAAAAAAAAAAAAGACAAAGTTCGAAAGCTAAGCTAACTGTTTCTACTGGAAAACCCAGGAAAAGGCAAGCCAAAATATTATTAAGGTTATTTATTGGAACACATTTAAACATTACACAGGTGGCAAATCAAGGAGCATTCTCTGCCAGCCCTCTGGATCCCACCACGGGCATCCTCAGCGCCACAGCAGAGAAGTTGTTCCCAAACCCTTACTCCCATCGCACAGCAACCCACCTCCTTCTGCAGTAAGATTTTTGTAGCATTTTTTTGTTTGCTTTTTACTAATTAGACTACATTTTTCAGAGGCCATCCTGAAATCCCCGATGCTGCTGTTCCCGTAGGAACATGGACCTGTCGTCTCACACAGCAAGACTTCACCGCAGCCAGTGCGGCAGCTTCCACCAAGGAGTTACGCCAGGACGGTTCATCCTTGCCATTGCTTCTCCCTTCCCCTAAATTCTCCCGAAAAGGACTTTGCCTGTGTAATAGCACCCACAGAAGAACTTCTACTAGCATAATAGTGTTGATTTGACATCCAGCTCCTACATCTTCCATCTTCTTAACCAATTATGCCAACGAAACTTTCATATTTAGAATAAGCCTCAAATATAGACATTATTTAATAAATTCAAAACATGCTAACACCAGGATATCTACAGAATTACAGATTTTGCTCCAGCCACCCAGAACAATAATTTTGAAAAGTCTTACAGGAAAAATAAATTAACTTCTCTCCATTTAGCAAGGATAATGAAAGCTGAATTGCTCGGTGTGGCTTTATTGGGTGCTCTATATCTGATAAAGGAAAACCATATTAAAGATACAGCACATTGTTATTTTTAAGTCATGCGATTTTCTCTGTCACTAAGAAGTAACAGATTTTATTGAACAAAATAGTTAAAAATATATGGATTATGCCAGCCACCAAAAAATGAATAAACAGCAAACCACGACAATTTTTTCCTGCTCTTTGAAGTGGAGATACTTTTTTCACCTAGAAAAATACTAAATAGATTTAAATTAACTGAAAACACTACTACTTTTTTTGATTAATTGCATGATCCTTCCACAAAGTATTTGACTCCTTAGGCAGTCTCGCCATATGGACTTAAAAGTCTCCACGGATGGACTGCAGCTCCACCATAGATCTGTTTCAAATCAGCTTTCTATGCTGAGTGTCTACAGAAGGAGCTATTTATTAAAGGGGACTTAGGAACTTCTTATTTGAACGCACTGATTTTTTTTTTTTTAAGTATTTAGTTGCTAATAAATTTTACTTGCTATTATCAAATAATAATAATCATTATAATTATTAATTCCTTATTAACACAATTTCATGCCATTTTTTATAACTAAGGGGTGGGGATTTTTAAACCAAAAAAAAAGTGAATTTGCAGTTTATGAAACACACTTTCAGAGCACATAACAAACGTTATATAAAGTTTAATTAGCTACAAACTTGAGCTAAAGAAAATACAACATCTTCACTTTGCTCCTGAGGAGGATAAATCTTTTATTCAGAGCCCTCTGGTAAATTTTTTTTGATAGAAGCAAGATTATAACTAAGGAGTTTCTTGTTCCCCATCCTGCGCTTACTCCCTGAGTCCATGCTGCCTTCCCAAGCTTCATAAAGTTTCACTCTGCAGCGTAAATTTGTTCAATAGAATATAATCTGCCTGTTGCATCAAACCCAGTATTTTAAACAGGCCAGCTGGCTCCCCTCCTGCCATTAAATCCCTCCCGGCTCCCTGCTGCATTTCAATAGTTAACACACGCGTAACGCCTTCTCTCCGAACCCTCCCATCTTCCTGCACAACTGCTGGCGAGGAGGGAAGACGAGAAAGCAAACTCAAAGGACGACACGTCAAGTAGTAAGTCCCTGGGCTGGTGATGCCAGAAGGTGTTGCAGTTGGGCAAGAGCACTCGAACACAGCACTACGTGACATTTAGGGTGACCGTTACAGCCACAGTGCCCGCGTAGGACACGGTAGACTATGAGCACGCTGGTAACTCTCAGAGCAGTAGCAGATTGCAGGGGCCTGCAAGGAGGCAGCACCCAACAGCTCTGCAAAATACCATCCTAGACACTCGCAGGCTAGAGAATGGCTTTAAGTTTCATAGTCATCCTACCACGCTTTGTAGCCACAGTAACAACAGGTCTAGATATCTCATCTCTACACTTAAGTGTCCAGATCCCTTCTGCGCCTGACCCATTTGCTGCTGTGAACAGTATCCTGAAGTCGCCAGGAACTGAGCTCATGCTTAATGTTCGGCATGACCTAAAGTGATGTCTTTTGAGAAGGAAGAGAGAGGCTTTGGATCTGATTCACAGAGGTACTAAGGTGCTTGTGCTGTTTGTTTCATAAACCTGTTGAAAGTAAGCAGAAAAGAAGCCCAGGCATCACTTGAGGAAACTAAAGCAAAAGATCAACTTTTACCACCGTTAACCAGGGTGAATTAAAATAGAAGAGGACGTCACCATGATGTTCCCTTTTTTTTTTCACCGGACAAGCGCACACCAGCTTTAAGGTGATATATACGCGCTAAACCATTAAAGCTTATTTGCATATGTAGCGAACATTTTTGTGGGTGCTATTTTACATCTGCAGTTTCCTCACTGAGACATGCAACTCCTTGTCTTACCCTTTATCCCCCCCCTCCTGGTCACAAGCTTGTCACTGCTGCAAACAGACCGCAAAGGCAAAAACAGAAATAAACTTTTTGTGAGTGCAAAATCGTATCATGCAAAGCTCAGGCAGGCAGATCGTTTCTTTGGACCATAAGTACTAGTGATTTTTTAGATCAGCATTGGAGTAGATGAGAAAGGGAGAGCTTCCAAACCTGAGCTGTAACACTGATACCGGCAGGAATTTCACAGCAATAGCCTTTTTCCTCAAATTCACAGCAGAGTTTTTCAGTGCGTCTTGTCAGTAACACGGACTGTTGCAAGCACATCAAACATGTCCCCTGTATCTTCAGTGACTTTCAGTAGAAAATCTAAGCAATCTACATCTCCGTCCTCACCTTCATGCCTAGACTCCAAAAATCTAAATATTTGAAATGAAGGCTGCAATGGATAACAAATATCATCAGGAATTAAGGACCACCACAGTCCCTGCTGCCTTCAGTACTACATTCATAGCACCTTTCCACCTTCCTTCTCAAATATAAGTGCAGAATGGCACAAATATTTAAAATCAAGGAAAGACAAAAAGCCTCCAAACAGGCCTTCCGAACAGTAGAGACTGCAGCCAGAGACCAGGCCCTTCCAAACAAAGGAGAAGATTAATAAACCCATGACACATTAGTCATATCTCTCAAGGCACTATAGTAAGACGCTTGGAACTACACTAATGAGGGATATATAAGGAACAGGACAGAAAAGAAGGATGGTTTAACAGCTGAAGGACTTCACTGGGAATCGGAATGTTTGTTTTCTATTTTCAATTTGCTACAAACCTCCCGGATGATACCAGACCAGTAACTTAATTTGCCCATCTTTTTTTTTTTAAGCAGCATAATGGCAATAGCTCTTCTTTCCCCATCCCTGCATCTCCTTCTCCAAAATCTCATTTTTCTTTTTTTTTTTTTTTCTTTTCCTGACGGATTGGGCTGTAAGCTCTCTAGGACTGTCACACTGTCCATCACAGACAACACACCTTCAGTCAAAACACTGTTGAAATGCGACGATTTTTGATTATGCTTTTTTCAGCAAACAGGCTTAGAAATCAGTGTCAATCACAAGTCAATTTCTCCCATTTATTATTATTTGTTACTAAAACCGGTTTTATTAATACACAATAAATTTTCCGACTGCTTCTTAGAGGAATAAAAAAACTACTATTTTTTTTTGTTGTAGTTTTTTAAATCCAAACAGCTCCTGTATCGGGATACATCACCCTCTGATTTGGAAAAAAGACTCGATTCTTCTCACTATTGGCTGTTCAGAAAACCAGCCGTGGCCTGCTGTAGTCAGATCAAGGCCAGAGAAGGCTGGGCATCGCATGCCAGGAGTCTGGACCGAAGCCCAGTCATGTTTGAGCTATTAGAGATCTAAGAATGTAAAGGGAGACAGAAGCAAATGAAAAGAAAAAATAAATAAATAAAGGAAGGTGTTTAGAGGAGGGCTGGGAAAAGAAAAAATACAGGACCTACTGGAGATTAAAACTTTGTTCAGCGTCCAAAATTCAAAAGCAGCTCTTCTGTGGGTTGGCTCCTGCTTCTCTACAAACAAGTTGGCCCCGCTTATAACCTGTATTAATTTATATAGCCACCAGCAGTGCCAGAACCCGTACAAATCCCTGCCCTGCTGTTTGCCGAGAGCATTTAAGAGGCAGATCATTTTGAGCGAGTTGCTGATCGGCCACTTGTCAATGATTTCCTTTCAGCTACTGGGGAGACCCCTGGCCCTCCCCGCTGCCTCTTCTCCAGCAGAGAACGGTGTCCGTGTCCTGCCTAGGACAACGCCGGCTGAGTAACCCCGGAGGCATCCAGACTCACCACGGAATGTCCCTGACGTGCGGAGGGAGCCGGGTCTCATGGCCAGCTCCTCCGTGTGTCCTGATAAAGCAGCGAGACACAGGGAGGGAAAACACGCATAGGGAAAAAGGATGGGATCATCCTCTCTGCTCCCTCACATACACCCTTCACTTGCAAACAGCTAAAAGCCATTTTCAAACACACATCCTCGCTCAGAATGAACGCGGTGTGATTCTAATTAGCCCCCAACGCTGTTTATTCATTACGTGGAAAAAGATAATCTTTATTACGTGGCAGGCCGAGGTCACTGCTGTTTGAATTCTGTGGCAGCGTGCAATGACTGCCTGGTGGATTGCTGTTAGGGACTGAGCTCCGCTCCAGAGAGCTTTCCCTCTCTCAAATGGAAGCGAAAGAACTTACTATTTCAGCAGGCAATTGTAACCAAATTTATGCACCTTATAGACTAGCCACCTACTGTGGGCACGTGCGACTTCTCTGAATTACAAATCTATAACATACGTATGTACGTACATCCTAGGGTGCTGCGCAGGACTGATTACCCAGACAAACTGAAAGCCACCGAGCTCTCCCCACTGCACGCAGCGACAAGAAAATCAAGCCACTTGCTTTAAAATAACCAAACAGGTGCCCAGGGACTTCCATTCCCACTCTGCTCATAGCAGTTATAGCATCACACCCACTGATGCCTTTGAGGACATGCATTACAAAGCACCATTTCTTTTCAGAATGTAGGTCTATTTTTTTCTTTATCGCTGCTAACCTTCTGCGTTCATTTTTTCCAGGTTACTTCTTCTAATGAGCACCTGGGAGATTCAGACTGCTTCTCTCCAAAAGCATTCAGCTGCATTTACACCAAATCAGTTCAGTTTTCTTGTTTGTGGTCCAAACTGCTGGTTCTTTCTGTATTCCCTTTGTGGTGTTCTGCCTTGCTTACAGTTAGTGCAAATACACACCTAAAACCAGTTCAGTTCAAATGCAAGAGAGTCATTAAACACTAGGTAACGACAGATGCCGGAGTACGGATGGATTAGCAGACAGCAAATGATTTAATTACACCTCTGTTAATATAATGTTAGTGTTACGACCAAGGGTCCAAAATTTAGACGCGCAATTTCAGCTGGACGTTTCCCTTTTCCAGAAGCATTTCTGTTCTCTTCTTAGTTTGGGACCGACACTTTAAGTGACTGAGGAGCACGTTAAAAAATTGTGCACATCAGTAGTTTTCTCGACGAATTCATAAGAACACAGACAATTACATACAGCATTCCACTTTTATAGCGGAATCATCAAATGTAAGTCCAACATACAATTTCAAGTGTCCTGTTGTTAACTCGATAAATACATTAAATTGTGCAAACAAAAATAACGATGGCAGTAGAACAAGATGCCAGTGAATCACCTACAGTTGCAGAACTGCTGAAGAAATGTACTAAAAAATGAACAAATCGATAACATAATGAGCTTTTCTGCTTCATCGTGTACCAATCAGGACACTAATAAGAATCAAATTGGTAAAAATATTTGGAACCAGGCAAAGACTCATTTCTTGGGATCAGGAGAGAACTGTTCACACTCCAGCACAGGCAGTAGAAGCTGCTGCATTTGGGGCTCCAGTACTACATTAACAAAGCCAGGAAACCAAGCGTCATGCAAGGGCCAAAACAGGCTTCCCGATTACTGCATCGCATGTGGTCTTTATGGAAACCCAGCTGTTACCTTAATTTTGGACATTGTCAAAGATGCTATGTAGTAATAACTTTTGGTGGTATAAAAACATTTGAATCGTAACAAAGCCACAAAAAAGCCTCCACATAACCCATAGTGCCCGGGAAGCCGGCAAAGACAGCCCTTCAGTGACCTTCCAGAGAGCAGAGTGAGCGTAATGTGACTTTGTACTCTGATTCCTCTATCACAGAACACCGCGGCTCCAGGCCCACCTAAGCGGGGCTGGATTTACATTCCTGCAACCAACTGGTGTGTTAGCAGTTCTGCTTAGCCCTAAGTGCCACAAAAAAATAACTGCGAAAATAGGGGAGCAAAGGGGAGCCACGAGTCTAATTAGCACGAGATGAGATCGCATGGGGTACGTGCTGGATGGCTGCTTGCCTGCGGCACGGCTCTTAAACCATCCCTCTGCTGAAGCGGCGCAGAGAACATCCCGGGGATTCCCGAAGCACCAACAGGGATCAGAGCTAACACCAGGTATTTTCAGTCTGCACTTCACAGACTTTTATGTTGTTGGGTTTTTTTTTTCCCCTTTTGTAAACCTGTTCCCAAAATCTCACTCCCAAACTTAACCCCTTTGCCAGAGCAAGAGGTGTTTTTATTTAAGGCTTGTCAAATGATTAAATTGCCCTCAGTTACAGCAGAGAGGCAGCAAACCTGAATAAAAAGTTGGGGATGGACAATCTTCTGGGATCCCTGCAACTGAGAAAAGTTTGGGGTCCCTGACGTTCAGGTATGGTTCTCTCTAAATTTCCAGGGTGAATTTTATAAACCATAGAGCCCTGGCTTCCAGCGGCCCCTCTAAAAGGTGCTGGTTTCCTATAGATTGCATCAAGCCTGCCATACCCGTATGAATGTTACGCTACATCAGGGCTTCCCGTTATACTAAAATATAAGATAAAATAATATATATTGTATTAGACACTATTTAGTTAGCTACCTTTCTCCCATCCCGACTTCAGAAATAAAGCTATTTTTAAGACTATGTTAAGAAATTGCATGCAATGTGATTACACCTGGCATAGAGTACATCAATGCCACTTGCTCCAGAAACACAGCGAAAACAAGCTTGACCCTCCACGTTTTGCCATGGTTCACCTAAGTTGCATGTACTGATGCACTAGTGTAAAATTCATGAAACTCTACAGTAGCAATCCAGGGTTTGAGCATTTGCACTTAGAAAATGCATAGTTTACTTCTGTCATTCACCTGTTTATTCTTATTTGCTACTAGCAGCTTCTTCAGAATTTGCACCAAAGAACTTTTAATGTTTATTGAGTCCTTATGGAGCAGAAGCAGCTCTGGATGACTTCTACATTTACTCTTAGAGTCTTTACATTGTCACAGGCCATAAAATTCACACTTTGCTGATGTAATTGTGAGCTTGGAGACAGCATCTTGCCAAATTGGAATGATAGTACAAAAGCACATCTGCTTCTATTTTGATAACTATCTTCATAAACGAAATACTTTTTCCCTTTCAAAGTAAAGCTTCATAGTTAGAACATGATGCAAAATGTAGGAAAGTTAACACAGGAAATGCAGGTTTGGGATTAGCGACTCCTTTTGAAATATCTTCCAGCATCAACTTGGAAGAAGTAATCCCCTAAGTAGAACAAACTGCACAATGAGATATCATTAAAGGCATAAATGGGGCATAACTTCAATACAGATCCCATCTCAAGTATCATCAATACATTCTTATCATTTTATATTCATAAAAGTAATTAGGAAAAAAAAATACCCAGCCTTTTTTTCACATGCGGAAGTTGCAGTGTTCAATGTGAACTCGAGTTGCGCAGAATTTCAGAGCCCAGGTCTGAAATACTTTGTAGTTTTTAGACATATTTTTTCTTGCCACTTGGAAAGTATTGGATTATATGTGCGTGTTTTGTTCATTCCACAGCTTGGGGTTTCAGAGGTTTTTTCACTCTCACATAATGCAAAAGAAATGGCTGGATCGACTTTGCTCAATATTTTGGAGAGGCCATAATTTTTGACAGTCACCAAGAAAGAAAAATTTCAGCCTAATAGGTAATTTTTTCCAAAGGCCCTAAGCATTGAAAACAGTGTCATAATGGAAGATGTTTTGCGACCTTAACTGCAGAGTGGTTGCTCCTGGCGCCTGCTCCATTACATGGACCTTCAGAGATACATAATAGTGAAGAGGCACTATAGATTACAGTTGATCTTTTTTTCCCCGTCTCTTTTTAACTAAAATTATATGCTGTAGTCCAGCAGATGAGTTCCCTGGCTAGAGCTGTATCTGAAGGAAACTCTGTCCTCATACTGCAAAAGGAAACCAAAAATAGAGGCCTTTGCAGTCTGGGGCTTTCCTAGCAGCCCACTTATAACGAACATAGGAAAGGACATGGTGGCCTACTTTTAAAAGACTATTTCTGCCAAGTCACAAAATAATAAGAAAAAAAAATACATAGTGTAACCAAAAAAATAAATATCTTTAGGTTATGGAAATTATGACTGATGACATCTCTTGCCCATGTTGCCTATGATCTATTTGAACATATACAAGACCTTAATTATAGACTTGCAGTAAACGATCAGGCTTAAAGCATGCTCTCAGCCCGAACGGAGGAGCAACGCAAGTGAAGGAGCCGAGCTGTATTAAGCAGAAGTGTCAAGGTACTGGAGGGGACGCTGAACCCAGGGAAGAGGTTGACTCCAAGGCACCAACATTTGTCCTGTTGCCTTTTAAGTCGGACAACACATTCCTGCATACCAAGTTTTTATTAATTCATCCACCTTGGAAGCTAAAAAACTAGCCTTCCCTGCAAAGCTGGAAGTGCAGTAAAAGAAAACCGCAAAAAAGACAGAGTACCTCAATATAAATATGAAATACTGAAGCCAGAAAAATTATTCCACATGCATCAGCTTCCCAAGCAGAAAACATCCACTGTCTTCCTCACAAAGTAAATGCTTTTTCCTTAAGTAAAACATGATACAGACAGAAACACATCACTGTCAAATAAACAGGTCTCTCTCGAGACTAAGTCATTTGGGGAAGCTGACTTGAGACATCTTGAAGGAACCCTTGTCTCAGAAATCATATGCTGCCACTCTCTGGAAATCAGATTACTTTAAAGCATTTATTTGAACAACCGAAGACCAAGGTGCTTAAGCACGCAACTTTTCTGAAGGTCTCAGGCCAAAAGGATAAGCTCTATCAGTGCTCCTCCGTGCTGAAGAAAGCTCTTTACTCCTACAGTACATCAGAGTGCAGAACAACATAAGCACTAATACGATTGGTAATTTTCCTCAATTCTCTCCTAAAGAGGACCAGTTAGAAGAAAAATATTTGTAGATAACGCATCTCTCCCCAAAACAAGGAACACACACTTTCTCCACAGACCAAACACAACGTGATTATAATTAGTTGTTCTGAAGAGTGGAGGCACAGGAAACACTGACTACCACTTCCCAGGTGAGAAAACGTTTCTTCCTTACATATATGTGTCTCTCACTAGAGAAAAAAAAAAAGGAAAAGAAAAAAAAAAAAGTTATTCGTCTTTCAGACTGGTTTTGACTGCAGTAAGTCTTGTGTCTTATATGTCTTAGGATAAAATGAATGCTTTGTTGTAAAATCATCATCTCACAAACTTGGAGATTTGCAGAAACAGATTTCTCAAAAATGATTCAGTTATGATACAATGGCATTTGTCATGAAAAACATTCCAGAAAGCTTTGCTTGGCACTATTACTTATTAATATTATTTTACCTTAAAAGGGGTGTAAGAACCAAAGCTCAGCTCTGTTCTCACCAACACAATGAGGTGGGGAGGGGGAAATCTTCAGCAAGAAGATGACAAAGACCATCTTTAGATTTTTCACAAGGGTGAAAGAACACTTTCTGAGAAATCCAGAAAGCAAACAATATAATCCAACATTATATATGCCTGTCTTACAATAACAATCATATATATGCCTATATATTCCTGACCCATCCGTTGAAACCACCAAGTAAGAGGCTAAGCCTGCAGTAGGGTAGGGTCAAAGAAGAGGCTGGGGAGAGAAATGAAGCACCCTTCCACCCCCTCTGCATCAAAGAGCCACATCCTGAGCTGTCCTCAGCACAAACATCAGGCCCAAGGTTCACTTCACTGAAAATCACCTAATTCAGGCTCACAGAGATACTCAGATGCCACCAGGCTTAAGTATTTTTGCCAAAACCACGAACACAGAATTGATTTCAGGTCCCAACCTTTCTGTCCTGGTTTGAGGAGTCTCAAACATCTCTAAGATGGTCCCTCACCATCACTCCAATGGTACCAAATAGACTTAACAGGTATTTAGTTTTGCAGCCTGACATGAAAGGTCAGAGGCATCGATGGATTTTTGCAAAAATTGTTGAAATTTGACAGGAAACATCAAAGTCTGTGTTTACTTCAACTGGGACAGAGAAGATTCTACAGAATACTGACTAAAGCCTGTAAGACGGTATCAGAATTAGCACACAATGGCCCAGACCACTGTAAGGAAATAAAACACAAGGAAAAACTGTCTTCACACCATGTGTAGCCAAGCTCTTGCATTCACGGCTATACAAATTTAGGGACAAATATAGTAGGCTGGACTGCCAGAAAAGCTAGCTAATTCTATGAGCAGCGATACGATGTATATCTATAGAAGCTAAAGCTGACTGGATTTCACCATACACGAAGTAATCACTGGAGGGACCCTCTTCTTCCACCTTTTACTGTTACGGGTAACCATCCTGAAGTAATTCTCTCTACAGCAGGCTTTCACTTTCCTCTGAAACATTAAGTATTGGTCAATGCTAATACCACTGTGTAAAACTGATTGGAGCAGTGACTCCAAAGGCAAAAACAGGTAGGTGCCTGGCACAGCATGTACACATCAAGCAGTCTTCACAGACAGAGTATTTCTTTCTTTTTTTCCGTTTTGCTAACAAACCAAGCTCTTTAAAATTGGAGGTGGGGGAAAAATAAGTTGCAAGACCAAAGGAGTACTATGAACATCTACTACAACCACCCACGTAAAATAGGTTACAGAATCCCAGGTCCAGAGAAGAAGGCTGTGCTTCACTTCTAAATAAGTAAATACAATTTTCTGCAGTACTTTGAGGCTGACACACGGTCTTTTTCTAAAAAAGACCCAATCTGAAGTTGGAATCCAAGTGATGATGGATTTATCACTTCCCTTAGTAAACTGCTCCTATAGTTAATTATCCTTACTATTTAAGTCACGTCTCATTTCCAGTTTAAAAAAAATTGCTGAAGGCCTTATAATATTTTTTCAACAACGTGTGTCTATATGCATGTGTTTTGGTGCATGCACACCCACACACGTATTTGTTGAAAATAATCCTACTTAAATTCCTAAGGCAGGATTCTTTTTCCACATGCAGCATCATATCATCACTGGATCTGAGAACTTGGACTATTAGTTCAGAACTGCTGCTGGACTGATATCTAGTTGCATGGCAAAAGATTCCAGTTCAGTACCCAAAGTCAGGCTTCTTCAGGCTGGGACGTTTAAACAAAAGCGAACTGACGGCCACCACTTGGATTTCCCTTAGAAAATTAGGAGTTGTAAAAGGTGAATATTTTCTCTTGTGTTTTTAAGCACAGAATTAAATGCATATGTGTACGTCATCAGTTATTCCTGCATATTCTACATTATAACTATTAGAAGGCTGGCTGCTGCTTATAGACATTAAATGTATGCTTATATACAAGTTTACATATGGGCCACGAGACAACTTGAGAAAAGACTCTTCAGCCAACTTATGATCAACATGAATTTTTCATTATTTTTTTTCTAAAGGTCCTAGAATTTTTATGTTTTTCTTTTGTGATCCTGTCAAGCTTGCTAGTATTATATTTCTGAAGACTTTTGAAAAGGCTGGAAGATAGGGAGAGGAATCAAGGAGACTACAAGAAAAGAGGGCGCGCTTCATCTCCACTCCGGCAAAGTCTCTGCTGTCCAGCTGCAGTCTCTCTCACAGATGATGAATCATATGCCTAGAAAGAAACTACATGTCTGAGGAAACCACATTCAGTTACTGTCTCTGTTTGGTTATATATTAAGTAAACCTAACCAGTCAAAGCTCATCAACTGACACAGAAGCCAGTGGAATTAAAACACAGACATACAAAAATTCTTGTAAATTATTGGTAGGGTCATACAAGGCCTTAAATATTAAGAAAAGCAAAACAATCTATTAATAACTGAAACACTGATAAAGTTTCTGCATAGTCCAAAGAAGAAGAGAGAACCAGGACGTAAAGCTTCCAAGTTTTTGTGGTGAGTTTTTAATCTGATGTGAAAACGCTTGCGTGCTTCTGTGTCCTGGGACAACCAGGATTCAGGGTCCGAGAGACAGTTCAACTGGGGGGAAATACATTAAAGGATTACAGACAAGGGGGAAAAATAAAGGTAAGCAAAACACTGTAAATTATTTAGTCATATGCGAAGTGAAGCATGTGTTTATGCAACATCAGAAGCAGATGAATTGGCAACAGCTGGACTGTGACCTGACTGGTCCAGCTCTATCGTTTCTACATGCTCTGCTGTTTGCATCGGACCTTTGTGATCCAGAAACACACTTTTCAAGTTCAAGCACACTGTCTAGAGATATGAAGTTACTGGGAGGGCTATCCTGAAAGAGTAAGGAGGGTGCACAAGGCAAAAGGAAAAGGGCACGTCCTGCTAAGCCTCCAGCACAGGATGGGACGCCATGGCCAGAGTGGTGCAGAGGTAGGGGCGGCCAGAGTGACGTGTCCCGCAACAAGCTCAATTAAACAAGCTTTGCCTGCTGGCAGTTAAATAGTGTCTTCGGGAAAACTGTGGCATTATGTGCAGCGGTATGCAGTGTAACCTGATCCAGTCAAAGCCTGTGTCATCTCAGGTCAGAAATTATAGGGAAAGAAGAAACTGCGGGTTTTGTTTGTTTATTTGGTTTAAATATGTGGCCAGTGCAAAGATCAGTTGTCAAATGGAAAACATTGGTTGAGAAGCACTGAAGAAAGAAAATAGTCCCAAGACAAAAGTCCTCCGTGCCACAGTACAAAATCCACAGGTCCCCAGTCTCCTTTAAGGCTCTATCTGAGCAGGTTTAAACCAGATTCCCTACAGATCCTAGAAAAACTGCTTCGTATTATATCCAAATCCCAGCATTAGGCTGTAGAGCTGCAAGGCATAAGTCAGTTTGCACTGGAAAGAAAGAAGTCTCCTTTAACAACGAGTTATCTGATAATTGTCCTTTCCAAGAAAATATAAACTTCCTGCTGAAGTGGCATCTGGTTCTGGCCATTGCCTGGAATAAGACTGGGCTGAATGAACCCAGTGGCCTGATCCGGTAACACTAATTCCTAGGGCTCTGGTGAGCGCCCAGCGGAGACGCTACTTGGAACAAGGCATTTTCCCATTCAAGTGCAAGCCATATGTCAGGAATAGTAAATCAGCTTCAAAAATCACATGAGGTGCCACTGTGTTTTTAGAAGAGCCTGGCTATCAAGTACATACAGCAACAGCTATCAGCCTTGCTTCTTTTTCCCATTTTGAATTGTATCTAATAACTGTTTCAGAGACATCAATGCCCTGTCCACAGCTTATAAAATACTTCAGCGTCTTTTGGAACAACGTTTTGTTGATGTAGTGGATGGGTTAACACTGTTGTGTGTCTGACCTGCCTCATGGAGAGGCTCCAAATCCAGTTCACTGCCCAGCTGCACACTGACTCGGTAGATGACCCTGTGTGCCAGTTCCAGGACAACCTACACAGCCAAACGTTGCCTGTGTTTTCAACACAAATGCACGTGAACTCACACAGAGTCACAGAATGGTTCGGGTTGGAAGGGACCTTAAAGATCATCTAGTTCCAACCCCCCTGGGCAGGGACACCCCCCACTAGACCAGGCTGCTCAAAGCCCCATCGAGCCTGGCCTTGAACACCTCCAGGGATGGGACATTGACAACTTCCCTGGGCAACCTGTTTTGCATTGACAACTCCCCCGGCATAGGGGCAGCTGTGGAAGAATTTGCTCGGTGCTGCAAAATTTATCTTTCATCAGCCTTTAAGATGTTGCTACAAAACCAGCATTAAGGAGATAATGTGCTCAGGGACTTTCGTAAGACAACACTGGAGTTGAATGTCATTTAAAGACAGTCTGAAGCCAGGCTGAAGCTCTAGAAAGAAAATGGGAATGCAACAGGTAGGGCCTTAGGAGCGCACTGAAGTTTAAACCAGCTCTTGAGATCACCCAGCACAACCAAGTGCAGCCACTGAGCCTCAACACCTCAAGTGATAATCCACATCTGCACCGTTCCAATGGGAACTTGCAACAAGCCTAGAAGTGAAATGCTGAAGAAGCTTCTCACGTGAAAATCTCAACCTCGTTACAGCTATCAATCAGCCTCTAATACCAAAGTATCACATCACTTGGGTGGAAAGCAACATCAAACAGCTAAACAGGGATTAGAAGATATAATAAGACAGTGTTCATCTCTCCTTCACAGTTCTGCCAAATGAGATAATTTAAATAAGATTTTTGCCAGGAACAAAAAGCTGGTGAGTGCTACAGACCAGTGACGGTCTGCTAGCCCAGCGAAAGAGCCACAGGAATGTTGAATCAATGCCTCAGATGGCTGGTGCGTCTAAATATATGTTAAAAAGCCAACACGGCGCACTTAAATACAGCAGCTGAATCTATGCTGCTGGGTCTGATGCGCTGTGTCCATCACTAACTATGCAAAATACAATGCAATTCCTGGCAGCTTTGAATACGGTGAAGGTAGAGGAGATGACAAAATGCGACACCTTCCCCCCCCGCCCCATTTCGAAACGTAACATGCAATGAAAGGACCCTCAGTTATTCTGCAAATTAGGCTCCCAGTTTGAATTCAATTACTTTGTCCAATAACTGAATCAAAGATGTGGCTTCCTGTTTTCCAATTGCAAAGTAACCCTGCCAATCAAAAAAGTTATTTTTTATTTTAAATCAAATGTTATTGGAAAATAACGTATTTTTCAAGTTCTTTTGATGTTCGTTTTGCATACAAAGCACTCATTATTTACACTTTTTGCCCCATGATATGTATAAGGAACATGGAGAATTTGTCATGGGCAGTTTGTCCACTTCCTTGGTTTCACAAGAAACAGAGACTGTTTCAGTTTACTCTCATTAACATTTCGGCCTACCCATTGTTCTGTTGGTTTTCAGGGGGCTTGGTTTTGGGCTGGGGGGAAGAATTGCAACAACAAGAACAAATCTGCTGACATTTTTAGAATGGGATACAACCCCGAATGGAAATAATTACATGTCACTGATGGACTAATCTCTGTCCTTTCTCGAGAGACAAATTAGGGCCAGTATTTCAGTTTTAGACCCAGTCTTCACTCTTATAGATGAACTCTTATAGATGCACGCTGACTTACACCAGCAGCAGATTTGTCCATTATACATATGCCTGTGACTAATACATTTGAATGGAAGGCTGAAGTCCAAGCAAGTTGAGGGAAAAACAAGTTATTACAGTAAAGGCACCCAGTCCGCAAGCCAGCTGAACAATCCTTGAATGAAATCCAGAAGAAAAAAGTTTGGACTTAGTCCATTTGCGGCTCCCATGGGACTGGAGAACAAGCAGCAAATGCCTGATTGCAGTTCAACCTTGCTTTCATCTCTCCCACCTTGTTCCCATTCTCAGAACGGCACCAACAAGATGATGAATGTTATTCTGCAGTGACCCCTGCTCCGTAGAAACAGCATGGCAATCCCTCCCACTCCTTTCACTCCCTGCCCCTTTTCTTCTCAAGAATCACTTTGAAGGTTCATAACATTCAGCCCCGGAGGCAAGAGGGTTTTTCCAATGTAAATTTCTTTTGGTCACCGCAATATGAACAGAAATCTTGGGCAGCTCTGTTCCGCGACAGGGTTTTCATATTTCCTTTGCCTGCCCAGCTATTTATCATTTTCCAATAATCCTGTGCCCTGGAGACAATAACACTCAGCAAATGGCCTTACCTCCCCTCCCCCTACCCCCCACACACAATAATGTTTCCATGCCTGAAAGTCTGTCCATCAACGCTGATCGGAAAGAAAGATGTTTATCTCTACATATGGCAAGCCACAAAAGTTAGAGATGGAAAAAGAGCTATTAGATCATTGAGTCCGAAACTCGGCTAGTGAAGGACAGAGCCCCCAGAGAATACAGAATTGTTTTTAAACAGATGCAATAAATCGTCTTTCATGATGTGGTGGCCAACTGAGATATTTCACATCCTTGACTTTGAGGTAGGAGACGCTGCAATGTGGAAGTTTTTCTCCTTTCCCAATAGATTCATGATACTAAATTTGTTGTTGGTTTCTGCTAATACGCTCTAGTTTCCAAAAGACAGACCAACCACAACCAGAATTCTTCCGTCACTGCCTGATCCTAATTTATTTAAGATACTTGCTGAAGTCATCACTTGGACTGCTCTCAAATGACCCCAAGCTAGGATCACATATGGAAATATGGAAAAGCAATATGTTGCAACAACCCACCAATATCCTTCCAATTAAATCTTAAACTTTGGTAGGTTCAACCGAACACCACCTCTTTGCCCTCGTATCTGTCTCTTGTTTGGTTAAGGGCTCGCACTCAAATTCAGTGCTCTGACAATGCCCTGGATGCACCAGGACCAAACCAAAAGTGAGGCTTCGCCACTGGTCTCTATTGCCATTCAATGGTAGGGAGGACACAACCAGAATTTTGCTTAGGAAAAATACAGAAGGACAAATATTTCTCGGAGCAATTCATGCATCTAAGAAAACCACTGAAACACAACCTGAGAGTCACTCCTTCTGTAACATTCAAGTCTAGGCACAGCAGCTGGTTGTACCTAACAGATCACGGCTGATAATGACATTTGGGAAAGGAATAATCTCAGCACAAAAAGTAGCTCCAAGGTCGGAAGTATGTCTCTGTATTTGGATACAGTTCCAAACAGGTATTTAAATTACAGAGCACATGGACTAGACATTCATTATTATCAGATTCATTAACATATTTTAGAAATTAGCAAGTTCAGTTCAATGTTAAATCTGGAGCTATAAACAGTTTTATAAAAGTGAGACACCTCATGGAAATTAATTCCAAGTTCCAGGCTCATCTGAGACTGCGTATCAATTCATCCCAACTGAAGACACAAGCAGGGACAGGGCATGGACGTGCACCTCACGGACCCTCTGCAAATTCTAAGTCTGCCGTATTTCAGCAGCCCACTGGCCTTAGCTGCACTGGAACAAGGCAGCACACTTGGGAAGTGCTTTAAGTGTTCTAATCAACAAGTTTTTTCAGCAGTAGCTAACAGATAGGTAGGGATGGTCAAAGTAACCTAAGGCTGTTAAACATCAATATATACCTACATTACACAGAAATTAGGCTTTTAACTCTTTTCACTCCCTAGGAAAATCCCAGCTCCAATGAAAAAAAAAAAACAAACCAAAACAAAACTAAAAAGCCTTAATTACAAGTGGATTCTGAAAGGATTTAAAAATATTCATCTTTTAAACACAGTCACCTGAATCCAGATTACCTGGAAAACAGGGGTAGTTGCTGCTGCCTACTTCTCTGTCAAGGCAGAGGATGCATCTTGTTTCATGCTGGACTCAGCTTTCCCAGCATCCAAGGAATAAATGGAACAGCCACGGACCGTCGCAGCCCTACTGCCTTCCCCACTGAGGGCAGACTAACACAGCCTAACTTTTTCTAATAGAGGCACCAGCAGTGTACACATTTAAAAATAAATAAAACATATCATTCCACTGGGGAAACAGAAAATGCAGTGTGCATGAGAGAGGTAAGTCATGTCAGTTACCAGAAGGTGTTCAGATTTAACAGCAACAAAGGGCAACGAAAACTAGACAGGGCGTTTATCTGTGCTAGCTAATGTTTCACAAAAAATTCTTCAGACCATTCATTTTCCATTTTGTATATAATCCTTGATAGAAGATTTGACTTTATATATTGACATACTGGTTCCCAGGAATTTGGTCCAAAATTGCTCTCTCATCTCTCCCCACCTCCGCCCAAACACTTTTTAAAGTAATATTGACACAACTGCAAGTAGTAGCCTTTCTAAATTAAAACTTCTGTACATAGCCTGGGCATACAGTACAGAGCTTACAAGGCTCTGTCAGGGACATCAAATACGTTTTGAAAGACTGTGGTTATTCTGTCTGTGGTATTAGTCAAGTAACATATTGCCTGTCTGGAACTTGTGTAACAACCAGGAGCAAATAAAGCGCTCAAACTGTAACGCATCTCACAGTCAAGTCTCGCTGGGTTAGAGTGGCAAACAGAGGAAATCCTTCAGACTATGCCCCAACTTACGTCTCGAGGACAGAGCTTGGGCAAATCACAAATTTGTTGTTTATCAGAACGAGGATTGCAAATACTGACTTCGCGGCTTACTCTTGAAAACCCAGGACAACGTTCAACTGGTCCATCTGTGCTGGCCCTGAAAGCCCTTGGGATTTGCACATTATGAAGAGGGTTTCCGCAAAGCCAGAGGACTAGGACGACATGAAACACTCAAAATTGAGGTCTAAATGTTCAGTACCAGATCCATTCATCCCTCAAAAGACTATTCAAGGATTTTCAGGCTTGAAAAAGAGCAATGAAATCTCCATGCCTCATTCACATTTGGCACTGCCAGATTCCAGCCAGGAGCAGAGCTGCAGGGTTACCACAAGTTAACTTCTTGCGCTTGTAACTGGCCTACGGAAATTCTCATTAACCTTTCCTAAAAAAAAAATGCAAAAGGAGACATTTCATAGAGATAAACAGCTGGTAGGGAGAAAGGCAAAGAAAACCTTCCCCACTTAAAACATTGCAGTCACTGAAATTTTCCTCTGAATTTACACATGACCTATTCTGGAGATTCTACTTTCAAAACCGATAAAATGAAGTCAAAAAAGATGGTAACAAAAACCTGTCAAGAATAACAACCAGCAACAAGACGCAAGTCCATTCTATTGAACGACAGAGAGAGAAAAGAGAAGAGAAAGGGGTATCAACCCCTGAAAGACTGAAAAGTTTCAACTTTTGAAAAAACTATCAAAAATTAAAAAAACATAGGTAACAATTTCAGTTTCAAACGCAGGTTATTTTCCATTACAAGAAGTGCAAAAGCATCTCAGAGTCCCAGGATGCTGAAAAACAAATGAAACATCAACCAAAAAAATTGAACCAGATCTATTTCTTGTGTGTCTGCCTGGCCCAAAAAGCAAAAATAAATACCTTCTGAGATTTTCAATCTAGTTTTACAGTCCCAAAAGACTTGAATCATTAAAATATCATGTAAGCTTTTGTTCAGACCAACTACTTTGAAGTCTATCTGTTTATACCAGAGTTGGCCTCAGCTAAAATCTGAGAACAAAACACACACACTGTGTGACACTGAGAACGGATCCAAGTTTTCTTGGTTGGCCCCTTTTCTACCATTTGCTTCGAGTCCCTTAGTCAAAGGCACTCTCCCCGGATGACATGGGGAGTACCTCGTTCGTGGCACCCCCTTGAGAACTCTAATACAACAACAGGCCTGAAAAATTAATTTCTCATCGTGATAGTAAAGAACAGCAAGCAGTGCTCGATCCTATGATTTTCTTCCATTCCTACTGCACCCTGATACGTCAACCTGTTTTTCCAGCAAGCGTCCCACCGACAGCCAAAAGAATGCACCTAGGAGAATTTACTTTTTTTGCGAAGCGCTGCCTGTACTCTGAGTTACTGCCCTGTTGCACCCGATGGGGTGAGGGTGCAGCTCCCCAGCCCAGACTACAGGCAGGCGTTCAGCCACCCTCTACTCTTTGGTATATGTTTTTGGGTTTTTTCTCTAGTTAGCTTTATCGTGCCACAATAAATAGGCTTACAGCTGCCTCTTTTTCTAACAGCGTTGGGTGTGAACTGCAAACGCTGCTTTTTCCAGTAATTTTTTCCCTTTTCCCAAGTATGGCTTTACATGTGTACATACACACGCACGCATGCTTTCAGTCACACACACACACATGTTTGCCTTTGGAGGATATTTCAAACCTACCCAACCTAAATAAGGAGAACTCTTAAATGTATTTTCTCTTCCCCTTGATGTGGTGAGATTCACAGGCGGTGGAAAAAGAGGCTGGGACAAGACACGGTTGCATCTGGAGCGGGGGAGGCATTCTTTTTTGTGGTTGTCTGATGAATTATCAAAGCCGACTTGCAAGGAGTTTGGGGCCCAGAACTTTAAACAGATAGAGATTTTCCTCTCTCCTTCCCTTTCTGTCTCCAACTGTCCTGGGGATTTGACTGAGTCATGTTACACTCGCTGTGACTTCAGATGAGTCGTATCTGGCTTTAATAATGTCTTTATTTTTATTGCTATTATTTTTGGCTGCCTGGGTATTCTTAAGAGCTTTGTTGTTGCACTCCCAGCAGAGGCAGCAGCATGCACTCGGTGATGGGAGCGATGCAAGGACAAGACTGAACTGGAGACGGAGGCGTCTGCGTGGAGTCTCTCTGGGCTTCGCATAGGGCCAGCTCAGAGCTCACATGGAAGCCCAGATAGGAATACATCGCATTCTCATCCCTTCACACAAGATGACTTATGGTTCCCCACCTCAAACGTCTCTCCAACTGGGCTGCACAGAAATTTGTTTTAATAGACATCAAGGCGTTGGGGGGAAGGGAGGGGTGGAGGTAAAGAGCTCCTGGGACACGTGAAATACATGTCTAAATGGTGCGGCTCCGATTCAAAGCAAAACAAAACCAACCAACCAAGGTCAACCTCAAAGGCTAGAGCTGACGGGAAATCCCTCTGGGGAGGTCCAGGTGTTCAGCAGAGGAGGGGCTGGGGGGGGAAACAAACCACCAACCAAAAAAAACAACCAAACTTCCCCCACCCTTCTTTTTCCCCTTTTTTGGTAACCATGTTTAGAGCCTGAAGTTACATGAACATACCCCAACAGACACAAAGGAAAATGGAAGGAAGAAAGGAAGGATTTTCACAGGTTAAGTCCCCGGCATTACATGTTTTTATTTATTCATTTATTTCCAATAAAAGACACAGTACATCTCCAACTTTTATAGGAGTGCAAATACAAAGCCAAATAGCTTCCTAACCAAGGTGGAAGGCAGAGACAGGGGAGAAAGAAATGGAATGGCTTATTAGTGGCTACATTTCATCTTTCAAAGGATCATCTTGGAGGCCATCCCAGAAGGATCCTGCTGTGTTTCAATAAAGTGACTATGGGGATCGAAAGCCCAGTCAAAGCACCTAAAGAACTGAGCCAAGAAGACAACCTACACCATTAGGTATTTCTTTTATTCATGCACAGAAGATACAGGGGGCCAGGGGAAGACTGCAAAAACAAGTCTCGGAGACACAACATGCTGGAATACCACAGCGGGCTTTAGGGACTGAGGATCTTTGCCCATTCCACCAGTAGAATATATAATATATATAAATGAGTTCTAAACTTCCTTGTGCAAATCAGTTCCACTACTAAAATCCTTACATCTTAGTGCTAGGGATTGCCAAGAACGGGCCTTGGAAGAAACAAAAGTGACTTTTATCTACAAACTTAACTTCATTTTAGCTACTTACAAAAAATATTCCACTAGCATTCATGGTACTTCTTCTTTGTGTCAGCCATGAAAAGCACAAAGCCTACAACACCTACGGAACGCCCCCAGAAGCCAAACTCACATGTATTTACATAAAAGAGAAGGGAAGTTCAAGACAGGAAGGAAAATATACATTTCAAACATCTTATTGCAGAGCAGAAACAATAATATGCAACTTACGCAGCCATTGCTATACCACATATAATGAAAAGCCAAACAGCAGAACAGAAAATTTTTGGAAAAGAAAAAAAAAAGACAGGGAAAAGAAGGAAAAAAAAAAAGGACACTGGGTGGAAAAGCATAAAGTCTAAAAATGCTGAACAAATAATTTTCATTAAAATCAGCAGTGTTTTATGAACACAAAACCGGACTTGAGTGGTATCAGATTGGTCACTCATATGTAATTGCTCACCCCATCTTTGGGTTGGACACAGACACTGCTTGAAGTAGCTTGACAAAAACATCATCCTCTTAGTCACTCATGCTCCACCAAGCAATTATGTAGACATACAGTCCCCCTAAATTAACCAGATTCCCAAAAAGCCTCTAACACATGTACTCCCCGATTCCTTCTTGAGCCTCATCTCTGTTCCTCACCTCACTTCCACCCAACTCCCTCTGACATATGGGTAGATTGGCTTCCTTGGATAGATATTGCACAAAAGTCAGGGATGGAGACTTTGCCTAAATACACAGACGGGGAGGCACTTAGCAAAGCTTTTTCTCTGGTTCACTCCCCAAATCGATCTGAAAGAGCAGTGCTGGCTTGCAAAGGGAACATGCATTGAGCTCTTCCATGCTCTTTTCACATACTCTGGATAAAATATGCCGTTTCAGCCAGAGTGCAGCAGTTCAGCCTGGAAGGTTTCATCCCAAATGCTTAAGCTTCTTTCCATCTTCTACTTCTATGTTTTGTATCGGACTGGAAGTTCTTTAGAAAGGCCCATTTTAGAAATTAGACACACAGCATTTTGTTATTTTCTCAGGGCATGTGAGAAGTTTTGCAAAGGGAACTCTGAAATCATACATACGGATTTTCAACTCCACAGGCATCACTTCTCCTATTTATTTTCTTCTTTAAGAACTAGCCCTGATGGTAAGAACGTAAGTGCAAAAAAGCAAGACAGCACAGAATAAGCAGCATGATGTACACCTTAAAACCAGTGCAGGGCCCGTACAGGTGTGTGTGCACGGGAGGGTGTGTTACTCCAGAAGAGAGGCAAGAAAAGCAGAATTCAAGAAGTTAAAAGATATCCAGCACCAAAGGATAACTGTCTGGAGGAACAATGAAGAAATGCCATGGTTTATAGATAGAGGTTCATTCTGATGCAGCTGTAAGAGGCAACTACCATTGTGGAAAGAACAAGAATCTACCGAAGACCATCTTATACAGCAGAAGCCCAGATGTTCTCTCACCCTACTTGGCAATACATCCATTTCAACAAGGAAGAGCTTGGGTTTTTTTTTATTCTGAATATGAACCTTTGTACTCACAGAAATTGTATTCTTTACATGTTTCTGGTTTAAAATAAAAACAAACAACCTTGGATGCACACAGTTCAAGGCTGAAACAGGTAAATGGTCATGGCCAAAAATTCATTTCAGCATATCCTAGTAGCCCATTTCCGATTTGCATAATTTCCTGAGCATCTTTGATGCAAAATAAAGATAGCAATAAGCAAGGTACTTCATATCTACTCAGCCTCAATAGGTTGTAGGAATACTATATGATTTTGGAAATCAATTAAGAAAAATGTAAATTTTCCTACTATTTCCCCTTCTCCCTAAACAGACCAGTGTTTTGGTCAGGACTCAAACTTCTACAACGAACTAATATATTTTGCCCATTCATGCTGAGGAAAGCTCTGCTGATTTCAGACACAAAGCTCAACAGGCTGAAAACCTGTTAAAGTCCGGTCAGAAGAGGGGGCTACTTCAGCCTCTCCCTTCAATTCAGGGAGTGATTTCAAAGAGTACATCAGCAAAGATTATCTATTAGGAAACTGTGTTCTGTTGGGTTTGGTTTTTTGGCCAAACTGCGGTACTGTAACAGTGTAAGAAAGTGCTGCAAATGGATTAAATTGACACAGAAAAATTAACCTCTCGGTGTTTTTCAGGACACATCATTGTCTTTATCTTCACTGGAAAAGACGGTACATTTTTCAAATGTATAAGCTGGCTCAGGGAAAAAAAGTCTGCACAAAGACTAGGTTTTATCATGATTTAGCTAAAGAAGGTGAACATTAAGTCTTGGCCTCCCCACAGTTTAATTCACGTAAAACCCTCTTATGTTGAAACCATTAGATTTTACATCATAATACCTGTGTAAAGTCGATTATGCCAAAATTTAGAAGATGTTTCATATAATTCTTATTAGTGTCCTCTCTGTTACAGACCTGTTTAAACAGGTGTTCACACACGTCAATAACTATTTCCCCCCAGACAAATAATTTTACCACCTTTATACCACGTAGAAAAACGCTACTTGCTATTCAGCAGAAAGAAATTTCATCCTCAAGAAGTCTAATCTACTTCACCAGCTATCGGGAGGAGCTCGGGAAGCCTAAGCCAAACAAAAGTCAGATATTTTACAGAGAAAACCCCGCGCAGAAAAAGGCAGGAGAAGAAGTATTACCTTATTAGAAGTTAAGGTTTTGCACACTGAAAGCCAAGGAAGCCCAAAAATTGAAACCCAGGCAAGGTCTCAGGATCGAGTCATGTGGAGTTCTGAATACCAACCTCATTTTCTCTTCATCGGAAATAAGCTTATGCCCTACAGCTCCAGCTATGGCCGAAAACGTTAATAAAATGGTTTTTCCATTCCTATATGTTAATTCTTAGTTCAAGATAAAAATCGCTGGTCAAAGTGAGAAAGAAACAGACCCGTGCTACAGTGGCATGCACTTTGGCAGGCAGAACACATGTATTTGGACAAGGAATAATGCCAGACGGGCGATTTGAACTTGGATTTCCCAAAGGCAAGGAGAGTACCTTAGTCTGTGCAACCTCAGATTACAGAGGAATTTGGGGGGGGGGGGGGCGCGAGTGAAAGCGGGTAACAAGTTTTAAAAGGTCTTGATGCCATTATGATACAATATATATATTTCTTTTTAATTCCAAAATGTTTTATGGGGTCGTAACGTATCCGGCCAACCTTTACCCAGTGCTTTTTGCTAGCAGTGCTCCAACATCCTCCTAGATCGGACACAGATGCTGCACTGACTCCGAGAACTCTATTTACTGAATTAGTAATTACCACATCCTACAGCACCTGAGTTTTCCTTGGAGGTCTCCCAACCAAGTACTGCCCATACCCCGCATTGCTTAGCTAGTGAAATCTGACATGTTCTTGGCCAGCAGTGTAGCTGCGTTGGCCGTGTGTCTAGAAATATTCAACCTGCAAAGAGATCAGAGCCAGAAAAGATTTCTAAATAATTTGGCAATTCCACTCCGCCTGTTACTGGTTCCTTCTCGTGTTCCTCTTACGCAAAGAGAAACTACACCAGACTGGTTCGGTTATTTTTGTGTGGCAGCTGGGCGGGTAGGGGAGAAAATTCAGCCGGCTGAATACAGCAGCACTTCTGAAAATCTGGCTCTCAGTTGTTAACATCCACAGGTTTGCAGAGGCTCCCCTATCAGATATCCTACTTTCAAGCTGCTCTCTGTAGAAAACAAGAGTATTTAATGGGCAGAAAACAAAAAATATGCAAAAGAAATAAAATAATAATAGAACAGAAGAAAGCCCCCAGCCCTGAGGAGCAGCTTAGTACTGAATGGAAGCGATGGCAAGCTGGTTTACATGCTTTTCTTGTCTTCCTGCACTCTCTTGTCATTGGTTGTTTGGTTGCTTGCAAGGCTGGAACAGAGCGGGGAAAGCTGCATGTCAAGTATTGAAATTTGCCTTTGAAGGTCCCTTTTTCAGATGGAAAAAGAAGCTTCAGACAGAGCTCCTGAACCCCACTTCGACCTTCGGAGTTTGACTAATCCTTTGTCAGAGTGGCATTTGCCACTTAAGGCATAAAGCCCTTTTTAACACTCGGATCAGGAGCCTGTTTTCATACCTCCTCTTAAAAGCATATCCACAGCAGACTTTCATTCATCCAAAAAGTGTGGGAAGGGGTTGTTTTGTTTGTGCTTTTATTTGCCAGCGAGGAGGCTAGGAATTCAGTTGGGTGTTCTAATGAAAGACACAAAACTTGTAAAGCAGCAGCTAACGCGCCTGTGCTTCGCCAGGCCCTAGAGAGCATTTTGGGTCAAAGAATACACGCATTTGATATGAAGGCAAGCGAGTCTATTTGCAGTCACTACCCACTAAAGGCTTGTTTTTAAACAATCTGGGTGCTAAATTTATAGTTGGTACCCAAGCAGATCCAGTTCAAAACCTACAACCTTGACATTTTTAGTATCTCATCAACCCATCGAAATAAGGAAGCCACGCATTTACACATAATATAAATAAGAATGCAAATGATCTTGTTCATAAGGTTCCTTAACCTAGAGGTAGTTGAAAAACTGATAAATAAATCTTACAAAGGGAGAACTTCAAACAACAGTGAAATGTGCTGATTATTGGGATAAAAGGCAGCAAACATTTGGAAGGCACAAATGCGCAGGAATAGGGATTTTAAAAAAAAAAAAAAAGAGGAAGAAGAAGAAAAAACCCACCTTCATGTGATATTTCATAGAAAACTTGAATAGACAGAACACTTACCCTAGTCAGAACTTGGTCAGATCATTGGATTTAACACTACTACTCTTGCAAAAGTTAGTGCAAGATCTTTTCTTGCAAAACTGCTAAGTGTGGTGCATTGGCAAGCAACATAACTGGACATCAGCCTTGCCGACGACAGCTTCTGTAGCCTGGATAAAGAGTGGTATGGATGGCATTTCTAACCCACCTGGACTGGGATCAGCTGGATATGGCCTTTAACCGAAGCCCAGGTCAAGATTTAAATTTGGGGAAAAAAAAAAAAAAAAAAAAAGAAAATCAATAAAGGTATGTCTTAACCACCTTGCGCCAAGATTTTCATCTCGTAGGACATGAAGCTGTGTCCAGACAGTAGTGCAGCAATGCAATTTTGAATGCTACAAGAACCCCCAGCTTGGTTCAACAGGTACCTCAGATTTACGCCTGAACACTGACAGAATTATGATGTAGAGACCAGGTAAATTTCAAGGCTCAGATCCCCTCTTCTAGCCTTAGGTATCTATAAAATAATACTTGCTGCTATACCAAATCAAATATGAATAATTGCTTATCTGAATGAACAGGCTAGTACTGTTATGCCTGTAAGTTTATTAAATTCAGAGATGCAAACCGCTAGAGACATTGGCCATGGAAAGATTCTGAATCAAAACCAGGAGAAGTGTTTCAGATAAGTATTCTTCTGCAAGAAAAGCATTCGTACACCTTTTTGGCATTCTAAGCGCGTGCTGTTCAGGAAAAGCACTGCCTGTTCCTACCCTACCACACTGAAATCTATGCAAAAAGTGAGGAAGATTTTTACAAGTGAAGAACAAAAGCAAGGAAGATGTGGTGGATCCCAAAGGATTTCCTTCAGGTCAGGAGTCAAATAGGAGTTCAGATTTTAACAGGAAATTTTCAGTCTGAAACATAGACTATAACATATTTTTGGATGAAAATAACAAACCTGAACCTTCACCCACAGCTGAAACCAAACCTGGAATCCATCTTTGATTAAGTTTAAGGTTAAGAAATTAGGGATTCAATCCATACACCGTGAAATATCGGGTGTTGGAAGCCACACTGAGCACCAATGAAGCTACCATTAGAAAGAGCCATTTGTTATTATCTGTCTGCCCTGTTGCAGCTCCAGGTTGCACCGAAGCTTTTCTGTACCTTTAGCTGCAGCTGCCCCCTCCGTTTACAAAGACAGCCAAACAAGTAGGTGAACAACATCTCTGCAGCAATCTTAGCTCTCAGATAAAAGTATTAAAGCTCAGAAAAAAATCCATACCTTTTCATAAAAAGATCCATATGAAAATCAATCTGTAGAGTCCTAAAAATGACACCACCGTGAGTACCCTCTCTTCCTAAGCTACCAACCTCACAGCTGCAATCAGAAAACATCTTAGGGAGAAGATCAGAGTAGACAAAGCCTCCTTTTCCTTGCAATCAGTGGTTACAGGTGGGTACAGGTTACAGGTGTCTTAATGAGTATTAGACTAAGGCAGACTGTACTGGTAATACCATTAACCTCTCAAAAAAAGTTTGTTGGTAGTTTCCCACCCACCCACCAGCACCACCACCCCCCAGCCGTAGTAAAACTTTTTTCTAAGATGAAATGATTCTGCATTCAGTTAAACTTAACAGAGTATATACCACCATCCAATGACTTCAGTGTTTACAATAGAATTTCAAAAAGCTAAAGTAGTAAATACAGGATTCCCCCCCCCCAGCCCCATCCCCTTCCCCCCCCCCCAAACTTCCACTCACACACAGGAACAAACAAACGGACTGCTGATCTTTCACACCTGCTTGGGAATGAAGAGAAGAAAAGGATTGCAACATCCTAGTAGCTAAACATAAGAGAAGCACGAGAATGGTAAGGATATTTGTAAGCCATTCAAAATTTGCTTACTGTAAACAAACAACTCTCTAATCAACAGGTATTTCAAGTTTCCCATCTGCCTGCATGAAATATGAGAACAAAAATTACTAGGGTTAAAGAAAGTGAGAAAAGAGCAACCCCACACCAAACAATGACTACTGCTATTACTAACTTATAGCCACTGATGGACAGCCTTCAACAGAGACGGCACACGAAGAATAAACTTCATCAGAACACGCTGCAAGGCAAGATCAAAGTATACATTTTTCAACAAACCAATTATGAGACCTTTTATAATTCATCAAGGAGAGATAACAAAATATGTATATTTTCACCACATCTGGTGAAGCCTATTCTCTGAATAGCCTTAATTACAAGACAGAATTACAACAATCTTAATTAAATCCTTAGGAAAAAAAAAAGGAAATTTTCAAGGCAACCTTCTAAAGGGTTTCCAAAAGTAGTTCTACAACAAGCAAATTAATTTATTAATGACCCTAAGTTTACACTTAATCCCTTTTTTCTCTGTCATCTTATATTTCTTTTTTTATATGATGAGAAAACTAAGCTAGCATTTAAAAAGAGGAGTTCTACATACCTAAAAATAGCAACCTAACACTCCATTAAAATTATTACAAGAACAAGTAACATTTGATAGCCTGACAGTGGTTTTCCAAACTGCATCCCTGTAATGCCACTGCAGTGTCTGATGTTCCTGAATGGCTGCTCTGTGATTCTACTTTGTGGCTAATTGGTCTTCACTGTCCTATTGATGCTGGTTTTACTTATGGTTATAAGCTCAGAAGACTGAGACACAGAGAGCAAGTGTTTATAAATGTAAGGCTATAAATTTTAGAGCCTAACAAGAACAAGTATGGTCAAGAAGATCCAGTCTCTTTGGTCTATATTCTTTGCTGGATTCAAATATTAGCTTCTGAAGCTTTCCACTGGTGCAAACCTTTCCATCAGATGTCCTAGGGATCACCTGTCAATTCATGAACATACAGCCACGTGAAGCCCCTGCAGCAGAGCTGCAATGCATATGCGCATATATATGAATGAGAAATGCAAGTAGCCAAGTACCAGTTAACAAGAGAACGTCCTCCTTGCTCCATTTCTTCAAAGAAAATAATTCCTGCACAAAAGCCCACAATCGTAGATGTAAATAACCATGTACACCTGCAGAAAATCTACCCAGAACGCTGTTCAATCCAAACTCCAAGCATGCAAGAATAACCACTAGGAGAGAGAGAACATTACACGCAGTAACATTCAAGTACATACACACACTCATACCCATACATTTGCACGGGTGTGTGTGTGTGTGTATATATATATATAAAAAAAAAATATATATATATATGCATCTACATAATTGTACCTTAAACATGCATAGTTCTGGTCTATTCTTTCAAAGGATGCCACTTCTTGTTTACCAGTGCATTATAGATGTGCATGAACACTTTCAATCTAGGCTGGTATATATGTGTATACCTACACATGTATTTATCTATTACCTGCTGATCTACGCGTGTGCAAGGACACAATATTGCATTAACAAAAAACAAAACAAACAAAAAAAACCAGTCTTCACATTACAAAAGAGAAATGCAACAATAATTTCTTGAGTGACACACAAGCCCCTCTACCAGCACATGCCAGTATAAATGTGGCTGTACACAGGTATATGGCCACATTTCAGGACATGTGAATAGTGAGGGGAAAAAAGACAAAAATTTAAAAAAAAAAAAGGAAAAAAAGAAAAGCATCTGTGCCTTTTAGAAGTCCTTCACTAATTTTCTTGTACTTTATCTGATATGGAAAATCTGACTAAAATGACACTGGAATGCTGTCTTCTTTGTGTTCCTGAGGTCTGGAAGCAAGCAGACTGAACCCACACAAGTTTTACCAGTAAAATTACAGCAGGAATAAGTGAAGTCAAGAGAAGGAAAGGGAAAAGGCAGATTTCTCCCTCACTCTCAGTCTAAGAAATCTCTGTTAGCAATTACTAACAATCCAAATTAGTATTATACAAATAGCACTGAAGTATGAAACACAAGATAAACACAAGGGTAGAGATTCTCCAAACCCCTCTGTTTTGGTGCCCTGTTGTAATAGGTGGATCTAATCTAAGGCTTTGTGGTAACTTTGGAAACCTCAGCCAAAAAAGATAGCACAACTTATTTTACTTTAAGCCATCATTAATATGTTTTATGGTCAATGAAATCTAATCTTCCAAGCTTTGTAGAGACAAGTATATTATGAAGACATCCAGGTACAAGGGAGACAGAAATGTATACGTTTATAAACCAGAGTACTTTAACTAACAGCAGGCCAGAGAAACATAACATGAAGGTGGGCTGAGCCAGAAAATTCTCATAGCAGGGAGACAGATCCTCCTGCCACCTCTAAAAGAGAGAATACATTCCCATTCATTATGGGTACTTAGCACCAGGCACAAAAGAAAGATTTTGCAGTCTTGCGTATTCATCTGGAAAAACTGGCCTGACACTTTCCACAGAAGCCTGAGTTAACACAACCTGCCTGTTAGTAAAGTACCACTTGTAGTAAACTGACACTTGGTCTGATTCTGCAAGATATAATATACTACAATAAGCTACAGCATTCCCTTTTTAACAAAAACGTCACCTTTCTCCATTCTGCATGGAAGGACAGCAGGAGAAGCGTATCGAAGTAGGACTGGTTTGAACAACCCTGCAGCATGAACAAAGCAGGAAAAGGAAAGAGGAAAGCTAAGTGTTAGTGCTCACCCTTGAACTTGAGGGACGTGGATTTGTTCTGTCTCACATGCCGTGCTTTGAAATTATTTTGATGGCTTCAGTTTCGCTCTCGCAGGGATTTAACCACCTCACCAGAACCAGCCCAATTTGTCTCCTCCAGCTCAGCAGCAGAATAGCAATACTGCTCCCATCACATACTGACGCGTACGAGAGCTGTACGACGGCCCTCGTTCGAAATACTCCAGTCGATGTTCCCTGTCTCAGAGGCTGCATTAACTCAGCCATAGGGGAATTCAAGCCTGGAACAGCAGAGGTGCTGCAAACAAGCATCGAGAACTGTAGCCTGGAACTGTTACTGAGACATGAAGAGAAACGGTAACGCAAGCAGCTCTGTAGATTCTGTATTTTCCCTCCAGAGCATCAGATAGATGAAGCAAGAATTGAGAAGTAAATATTAAAGGCAGGATTGAAAAAGGTACTCAAAGACCAGCAAATATACCTAGCTGGTGTTGTGAGGGCTTAAGTCTCTAACGAGATAGAGGGAAACTTCCAGAAGACAGGTTCCCTCAAACTCCTCTGAAGTAGAAGGCAGTGATCACCACCAGACGCACAGGTGCCAGAGCAGCAGTGCCACTGCTCCGACTGAGCAAAGCCTGGTAAAGAGATGCTCCTACCGGGACAATCATGCAGGTAGTCGAGTGCCTCAGTAGAGCCTGAATTCTCACTTCCCAGCACAAAACAATTTACAAGGCATCATGTAGCGTTACAGACTAAAAATAATTCTGTTTCCTTTCAGGGAGCGAATAAAAATCTCAAAGCAACCCATCAATTCCAAGAGAGAGGAAAAACTCTGTTAACTTTGCATTTACAAACTACGCGTGATTTCAATGTGAAGAAATGACCAGGAATTCTTTTGCCTGTAGCACAGTTAGTTTCCCCCATACAGGCATAAATGATGCTCATCAATAGAAATGTGATATTTCCGAATATAAAAAAAACATAAACTGCGCTTACTAGGTCTCCTCTGGTTCCCATTTAATTTCTTTTGTCTAATGTAAACTCACTGGGCTATGACTAACAGCTAACATATAATTTCTAATTGTATGGCATTATGTTATGTTAGTACAAAAACATTATCAGAGCCAAGAGAGAGACAGAAGCATATCGTTCAGTCTTACTGGGAGTAGACAGGAATGGAAAAACACCATCAGCATCAAGTACATTTGTCAAGGAAGCAGATTAAAAGCCAGCTTTAATGGGAAAAAATTCTCCCTACATTTCACTTTCCTACTTTTTAGATGATAGAACTGTTATATAAACAAACGAAAATATGTTCACCTTTGCAAGGGCTTATGGAAAAGCAATTGGATGATACAGGGCATTACTCTCTTATTCTTTGGAAGATGTTGTGTATGTTTCTACATAAATGGCCTAAAGCTTTACAGAGATATAAAGCCTGAAATCGCATTATTAGCCATAGAATCCATTCTTGTTGCAGAATTATGTTCAGATTTACATTTGAAAGAATTATGAGCCAGAGTTCTCTGCCAAAAAAAAAAAAAGAAGAAAAAAAAAATCTGATTTACACCCTGTAGAGATTTCCCTCCCTGGGGAATAAACCAAAGGAACATAAATCAAGAGTAAGACCATGTAGAAGTACACTCCTCAGCCTGCAGTAGCTGCAAGAATTGCAAGCAGCCCATATCCTCTCAACGTGCCAATCATGAGGTTCAAAAATTGATAAACTAAATGGCAAATGTGATGGACAGTAGACAGTATTTCTTTTGTTTGTTTACAGACTGCTGCCAGCGGGCATGGGGAACCCTCTGACCAGCACAGGAGATTGCTCCAGTCCCCCCAGTGACCGACTGTGCCCAGAGCCTGTAGTGCAGAGAGGGATGGACAGAGAGAATGAGAGCCACCAGCCGCAGGATCCTGCGTGCAAGCAACAAAGCTGAGAGGAGCAGGGAGGGATGCACAACGGGGCCCTCAAAGGGGGATGGATAAAGATCATTTTCCTAGGTGCTTAAAAAAAGGACTGCGTTGAGCTCGTTGTCACACAGAAAGCCAGTGAATTGCTGAAATCAGAGCAAACCCGAAAGAGAAGATCTATCCAACACGAGATGGGAAAGAGAAGGGGTCTTGTTTATATTGTCCTTGTTTTAGTCTATCTTAACCCAATTCAAATTTGTTGATCTGAATTTTTGTTGTTTTGATATATTGTCTTAGTTTGCGGTCTAACAAAACACAGCTTTTGCAATTTAAAATCTTTTTCTGAAGAGCTCACTTTAAGGAAGAGGTACAGCCAGATCCACCTGAAAGCTCTGGCAAGCTTGGGGTCCTGTTCAAGTAATACATATTAACAATAACTGCTGTATTGCTAATTACTTCAGACTACGTGTCATGAAAACTCTCAGTGTTTGATCTAATGAAAGCCCGAACAGTCTATTTAATCTGTAACCCATTGAAGCATCTGGTAGAAATTCAGGAGCTAGGAAGACAGGTGGAGAAATGCAAGCAGAGCACTGTGGTGGTGCGTCAGGAATACCTCTCCGGAGAGCCCACTGCAGGGTTTACAGCCAGCAACATGACCCTCAGCAAGTCACCCCACGTTCCTGTGGGTATGCCTTCCCCTCTCACATAGCGTATCGGTCCCATTCATTAAGATTGCAAATTCTTCAGGGCAACATTTGTGTCTTGCTATGTATTTGTTCAGGGTTTAATATAAGAAAGCCCTTATCTCAGCTGGGGAATCCTGGCAGAGTACAAACACGGGTCTCCAGCTCTCCCTCTGAACACCATCCCCAAACCTGTACAATTCTACCGTATGAAAAGACATCATGGCTTTCCATCATTTATTTTTTTTTTTCAGCCAGGAATCCCAGCATTAACCAAAAAGAAGAGAAAAGAAATCCTAAAACTCCATTCAACTGACCTTTAATGTCATTGTCACCCAGCACGCACCTGGCAGCACCCAATCAAAATCTTCCAGGGCACTGTAACCTTGATACTATTGACCAGCATTGCTCTGATTTAAATTTCAAACAGCCTGCAATTTTGATTCCTCTTTCCCCCAGCTCTGAAAGCAAACATTATGGATTTTATAGGGAAGAAGGCCCTGGCCACACACTTGATTTGCACAAACTTCGCATAAGTGAAAAGGCAGTCAATACAAACAGAATTAATTTTAATTAACCTTAATATGCTGATGAAAATGGTGGGGAGTTTTCATGAACAAATAAGTAGAGCCACATACGCAAAAATATCTGCTTTGTTAATTACACATGCACACATCCAATAATACAGTCATGGTTAATTATAGTACTTGTTTCCGAACTTACATTGTTACGATCAAGCTGAGGCACTGCTTCAGTCAATAAGCACGTGGCCTTTTTTCGGTGAGGCAGAGTAGAACCCGGTGCCGAGATTTTGGTTAGCAGCCTTGTCAAAAGATCTTCAACTCTCCTCCATCTCATCATCGGGTCTCCAGTGCCTGTTGGGGATGGGAAGAAACTTCTTGCTATTCCCCAGCCTGGAAAAATCCACTGGAATTCCTCCTGGATCACAAACATGCTCAACTGCAGCCTCTCTTCAAGAAGTCCAGGGAGTCCAACTCATTCACACAAAATCAGAAGGAACTACTCAAAACTGTGGTTGCACTGACAGAAAACCAGTGAGAAAAGGCAATTAAGAAACTAGTCTATGAAACTGCTATATATAAATGGAAGACAAATACCATCAAGTGAATCGAGATCCCTATTACTCAATTTGCACCTAGGCAGACATCCAGATTTAGTGAGCATCTGCTCCACAATCTCTTAATGGATGCGCCCTAAGAGGAGAAATGGGCACTTCTGAATAGGGCATCGGAACAAGGCAATTTCCCTGTTCATTGTTGCAAAAATTTCAAGCCAAACTAGACACCTGGACATGAACAGGTCTGAGGTTCCTCACTCTTTAAAGAGTCAAAGGCAAGTCATTTCAACCAGCTGCCTTCCACTGTGCTTCTGCATCCATGAGAAACACCTTTCCACGCTGCCCCGAAGGCTTACCTGGGCCCAAGTGTGAGAATCTAAAATGAAACCTAGTATTGAAAGGCTGAAGGAGCTTTGTGAGAATAAAGCTCTTTTGCAATTGTTTTTGGAAACATGTAGGGCTTGATTCTGAAAACTCGCTATGAAAAATCTGTCTATTGGCCAAATTTCTGGCTAGGGCTGAGATTTTTGGTAATTTCCCAAAAGCAGAACACAGGAAAGGGGGGAAAAGGTGCTTTCTTAGCTTTCCTCAGTGCTCTTATGCTCCTTATAAGCACAGTGAAGACGTGCTGCACAAAGAAAGCAGATGCAAGACGCAAAACCAGGTATTTGTTCAGTTAGAAGAAAAATATTGCCAAACCAATGGATTCAAGAATAATAGAGTTATGCCCTGAAAATCATGAGATTTGGGACTCCCTCTCTTTGCCTTCTGTTTTTTAATCTTCCAGGTTGCTTCTGAGCTACATTTCTACATTTGAGAGCCTGCGGTCTAGGAATTTATTTAGGATACAGCAAGGAATCTCATTAATAACATGAATCCAGGAACCGGGTTTTAAAGAAAATATACAGGTAATGCAAAATTTAAAGTCATGACAACTGGCAACAGTGCATACAATATCAATATCTAGCTAATGGACCCAGAATGATTACTGGTTAATGAGCTGAAACACGTAACAATAATGGGGGGGGGGGGAACCAAACCAACAGATCAGAATAAATGTTTCTTTTATAACATGTCTGCTAAGAATTATACCAAGTTACTCAGAGTCACATCCTGTGTGCTTAAGTGATGGTGGACTGGGCCTAATTCTAACATCCAAGCAGTATTTTTAAAAGTAGGCAAATATCTGCTGATAGACCTTGATTTGCACCTATATAATCAAGCAGAAAGGAGCCCAAACAGAGTACTTCTGTAGTTAAGGCAAATATGACGTGGTCTTCGTATTGTAAACCTAACCACTATTTAACTGTTCAGCAGGGTAATTATAAATAATGCTATTGATGGCTGTGGTTTCATCATGTCCAAAATCTAGGTGGTGTTAGAGTTAGGCTGTTAAAATTCTAGCAATTGAGGATAGACAAGCATGTTATAAATTGCATTTGGAAAAGCTTCAAAACAAGCTGGTGCTGAGCAGCAACAGACCAAAACCCCCTTCTTCCGTTATCTTCTTCGTGTTCAGAACACATCTGATGTATTTGAAGTGTATTTTCATTAGATGCATTACCTGACCTGTACAAACGCTGCCGCCACCTGCCCTCCTCCCTAAAGTTATCGACTAAACTTGGAAAGTGCAGGAAATAGCACTGCCAAAATCCAGGCTTCAGACTAAAAGATGCAAATAATCGTGCCTTCAGTAGTCTGCTTGATGCTGAAAAACAGTACTGCAAATAGTCTGACTTTTCTGCAAAATCACCGATGCAGAAGTTCATGGGCACAAATATGGAAAGTACATTCCAGTCTTTGCAGCAGCATTTCCCTCTCTTTTACACCTTAATAAATGCATTATGAAAATAAACATTTACCTGGCAGTTGTCCTTAATGGAGGTTCTCTCCTTTTAAACTGATTGAGAGCTTTAGAGTAAAAGAAAAAAAGCACAGGGGGATGGACACCAGTGAAAGTTTGGAGTTTAATGAACAAAGCCACTTACTCCCTCTCAAAGGCAGAGCAAGACAGAGAGGGAGATGAAAGCTCTGGTTTCATTTTATGTGCAAAACAGAAGAGACATCTCCCATAGACATGCTAATGAAACATTGATTTGCTGGGGTGACGTTTGTTACCACAGGGCTCTCCACCTTGGACTTCCAGGAGAAACGATTCACAATTAATTAACTCCTTTCACAGATTATCTGAAATCTAACTTGGGCTCAAACCCACTTCGTGATAATGTTAATTTTGTTAGTAATATGCAATGAATATATATACACACACACAAGATATATGCCAAATTTTTTATATACATGTATACACATGCAAACATACAATATATAAACACACATATAAAAATAAATTACGTATATCAAACGTACGGATATTTGTAGCCACATAATTCCACTGCTGTAAGCACACAATGCTGTTTTCTGCCATCGGCTCAGGACTCCCATGGGAGAACTCCAACAAACTCCCAACGCTTCAGGACAAACCCATCGTCTCCTTCCCACCCCTGAGTATCAAACCGATCCCCCAGTGCACATTAACAAGCACCGCTCCCCACTGGCCTAACCGCCCATTTAATGGGTTTTCTCAGCCACAGAAAGGAGACTGGCACTCTTGTGTCTCCATTAAAATAATAGTAATTAAAAAAATGGTAGCCCCTTTTTCAAGAGGAATGGAGATATAAAATAAATATGAAAATAAAAAATACCTGGGTTTTTTGTTTGTTTGTTTTCAGAGAAGAGAGGGGGAAAAATTAACTGCAAAATTCTCTTTCAGGTCAAAAGAACGATACACACACACGCAGAGCACAAATTGTCTTGCTGTATACGCACTATATTCCCGCGGCATTTGAAACACACACCCCTGAACCCAGAGTTTAATCTTATTTGCCCTACGCCCACAAGAAGCCTCAATCCAAAAATCGCAGCCCCTGTGACCAAAGGGGGTTTGACTCACCTATGTAGAATTCTACCACTAAGATGGTTTTCCCCGCGTTTGTGGGAACCCTTTTGTAAAGTTTACACTTACCAAGGGATCAAAATAGAGCAGAAGTACAGCTTTATAACTGGTTTATTAGTTAATATTTGAAGTGGCAAAGAAGGTAGCTCAGAAGGACAAATGCGACATTCTCAATGAGAGTTCCTATAAATGCTAGTTAAAAACTATCTTCTCTTAGAAGTTGTGAGGAAATTAAGGAAACAAGTTCCATGGATATTTTCTTTCTAAGCTTTCCCAGTTTCAGTTGAAAAACAATTGTTTGGGAAATAAGAAAAATCAGTGGATTTTTTTTTTTTAATAATCAAAGTATTTAATTTTCAGCAATGAGAAATCCAAAAATTTCCACAGAAGTAGATATTTCTTTCTTGTTTATGTATAAAAAACACTTTTCTTTAAAAAAAAAAAAAAAAATAGTTTAGGCTCTGTGTTTGAGGCCCTTAAAAGCCGTGTGAGATTTAAATTTCACTTTAAGGGATTTAAACCAGTCTCACAGTGACTTTATCATTTTCCTTGCAGATTGAACATATAAGAACTATGAATATAAGAAATAATTCTGTTAGATATTTTGATTTACAATAAAAATGAAAATTGTTTTTAACTAACATCTAGAAGATAAAGGCCCACAGAGCAGTAACACCACAGCGTTCAACCTACTGTTCTTTAAAGATTTTAATTTGAGAATTTGAAATAAATCTCTAACTGTACATACACACACATTCCCCCACTCCTTCCTCCATGAATACCATTAACGTGAATTTCAAGCAGGGCTCACCTTCACAACAGCTATTATTGACACAGGGTAGATGATCAATACAGAACAGACTGGAAGCTCATTTTCAGAAATTGATAAAAGTTCAAATCCCAGAGGGGTTAGATGATTTACAGCTAAGGTTAAAGCTATGCATTCTACGTTTCTCAAAAAGGAAGGGTTTTCTAGATGCTTCCAAACATTTTTTTCCCTTAATTTTTTTCTTTAAATTTGAGTACCTTTTCTTTTTTCTTAGAATTCATAGCTAGAGTAGAAATTAAGTTTGCCGAGAGTTAGCATCTATCAAGCAAGCAGTACATCTTAGCACATGAGATAATATTCTTTGTACCACAGGTGCAAGAATCACAAAGCTGAGCCTTACTGGGATCTATTCTGCATCTCCCAAAGCCGAGAAACAGGGCCTAGTTGCCCTACTCCTCTCCTTCCTTGCCGCCCCCATCCTGTGCTGCCACTCATGTTGGTCCTGGCTCCCTCCCCACAAGGACACTAACAAGTGGTGAGATGGAACTGAGGGCCACCAGCCTTCCCATCTCAGATCCCGTTTCAAGGACTTCACAAGCTTATGATAAGAAGATGTGATATATTCAGTAACTGCAAAGCATATAAAAACAACAAGGAAAACAGTAGCCATCAACTTCACATAGAGTTGGGGATCTGCAGTTATGCCAACCCAGCCAATGGCCCCAAGAAAAACGAACGGAAAAGGCATCTTCCCCAATGAATCCGCACAGACCAGTGACAGTAACAGACCTCCCCATGAGCGCTGTGCTTGTCCCTTCCCAATTCATTACAACTTCTTACCCACCCTCATCTCTCCTCCGATTAGGAGGCAGCAGCAGCAGAAAGTTAAACACTGCTTTCCTTCCCAGGTCATCAACAATGAGCGGCCTCACTAACGAAGTGCTCTAGCTACAATAATAAAAGAAGGGCCAGTACAGAGTTCCTGTGAGTCCTGGCTCAGTCCAAACCCTAATGTTGATGTTATTATATAAAGTACCACAGAATATGTAGGGCAACCCCATGTCTATCACAGCAGCCAGAGCCATTTCATACTGTGTGTGCTTTTAATTATTTCATTGACACCCTTGGACTTGATAACTGCCTGAATTTTCCTGTCAACACTTTGGTCCTTGATTTGCTTCATTAAATCGCAGTTTCAAATTATTTTTTTTCTCCACCTCAACTTTTTTTGGCTTCTAATTCTCTGAATGCCCCATGCTGTTTTAAATTACATGCTCATTTTGGAATACGCAGACTATTTATCTAGGAGGCAAGTTTCAGAGTCATCTGAAATTAATTTCCCAACCCCAAAGTTCCTGGGTACCAGCTTCCAATTCAGCCGTGGAATTTCCTGATGGTGCTGCGTGTTCTGGTTTCTCTGCACCTCCAGAGATCCGCCCCACGAGCTGCGAGGCTGCGACATGCACTTCCTCCTGCTTCCGTTACTTTCCTACCAACCTTTTCAACAGCAAAATAAAATCTACCTTAATTCATTTGTAGATATGAGAAATAAAGTAGGCTGTATAATTCTTATAATCGAACCCACATCTTGGGACATGCAAGTGTTTCAAATAGTTGAAGGGTACACAGCACTTAGGTCTAGAAAGTTGTTATTAATTGTTACGCCAAGTATATTAACAGACATTAACTGCCCTGTGCGTACAGCAACATAATTTTTTAGAAATATCAGTTACTCCAGGTGACTTTACCTGGACTTAGGGCCCCCTAACACCATCTCCAACATTAGGGTTGTGGGCAACACTAAAATAGTTTCAAACATTCCAAACATCAAATTAAAACCTTCTGCCATGAAAAATCTTGAATTTTATTTTGCATGTCTGTAAAGAGGCCAATCTGATGGGAGAAATTCGAAATTCCCTCTTGTTTTGTTAAGTGTATCAAAACAAGTTTCAAGCATAAGAGACGTTATGGCTTCTTTCAATGGTGAAATTTTTTTCAGGCAAAATTATTTTTCCTTAAAAGTATTTGTTCATGTTAAATCAATTGTGACATTAAGTTTAACATGTTTCTCATTTGAAGATGGATGCTTTTCCAAAAATGCCATAACTGGCTCTTTTGGGGAAAAAAAAAAAGCTTAGTGACATAGTTTCCCTCAAAAGCTTGTAAGACTTTTGGAAAAATTTCCACCTATAACTTTTTGGAGAACTAAATGTTATTTTGGAAGTGAGGACAGGGAATACCATGATTTTGCAATATGAGACCAATATTTAAATTTTTATTTCCTGGTATTTTTCTATGACTGAAAACAGTTTTTGCGTTTGTAACCAGAAAGTGAAGTTTTCCTACAAATTATTGCATTTTCAGTATTTTCTGAGAGAGAATTACTGTAATGTGCTCCTGAAGTTACGTTGGTACTTTAAATAAAGTTACACTATAGCTGTTAAACAAAGGGCTTTTGTACGTCTAAGACTGAAGCATCTCTTACTTAAGAACTCCCAGGAGCCGTCTGATCATAGATGACAGTTGAAATCAATCATGTCATGTTACAGGATGTGTATCAGGAATCTCACGTTAGCTGTTTGATCCACACCTGCCAATGGAAAATGGACCACACCATTTAATACTGCCATCACCTCCCTTACAGAAAGCCTCTGGAGCCTGTAAATCCCAGATCCCTCTTCACTGGCAGGAATTCAGGGAAATCAACTCGCTTGTGGGGCTGGGTTTTCTGTTTATTTGGTTTTTGGTTTTTTTAACCCTTTGCCTTCAAGCGTCTGCAGGCACAGAATCTACCTCTTCCCCAGTGGGCACCTTATTCCATTACTAGAGAGGCATCCGAGGACTCACGACAGGGCAGGAGGGTGGAGATCCCTCCCGTGCCAGGGCAACCTGCTGAACTGCCCCTGTGGACAGAGATGATCCGACTGCACCCAGGCCCCCACACCACAGCCTTCTCTCCCTTCTTCCAAAGAAAGGGGTCTCCATACAGAATGGGTCAATGGAAGCAGCGACATTGAAGTATGCCTGTAAGCACTCCCCTCTTGAGTCCAACAGATGCACAAAGTGGAGGTTCATCACCAGGCTTCCAGCATGGTACCTCCCAGTACCCTGCCCCATGCACACCTTGCTGCCCAGAAATCACACTGTAGTGGTGGATCCTCACACTATAGCTAGAAATATTGGTATTTTGAGGTGAATAGCAGTTAAAGCAGCTACCTGGAAACTCCACTCTCAGACTACACTGGGAAATGAGTGGCAGGATAGTAATTGTGGGTAAGAGAGAAGTAATAGAAAGGAGACCAAGTCCAACTACACATTGCAAAAGAGACAAAGTTACTCAAAGTAAAGATAAAGTAATTCAGTTGAGTTATACTACCATAAGAGGGGTTTTTTTCTTTGTTTGTGTGGGTCATTTGTTGTTTGTCTGTCTTAAGCCAGACAGCAATAGCATTCACACTGTACTCCCATTGATCTCAGCTCTAAAAGGATTTTCTTTACTTCTTTAACTTTGAGGGTGGCAGAGCCCTGGCACAGGCTGCCCAGAGAGATGGTGGAGTCTCCATCTCTGGAGACATTCAAAACCCGCCTGGACGCGTTCCTGTGCAACCTGCTCCGGGTGACCCTGCTCTGGCAGGGGGTTGGACTAGATGATCTCCAGAGGTGCCTTCCAACCCTACGATTCTGTGATTCTATCTGTAAAAATTTCCTGGTATAAAAGACAGAGCGTGAACCCAAACAAGCCATACCATCAAAAGCTGTCAAAGGGTCTAGTTAGGACACCACAAAGATTTTGCAATAGATTTAAAGTGTGAGTATTCCAGATCAGAATTACGTCCATGTTTCAGGCACAGTCTTCTACAGGGCAAAAAAGTTGATGACAATACTTTTGTGACAATATTTTAAGCAAAAAAAAAAAAAAAAAAAAAAAGATTTAAAGTCTTGGGTTTCTATTTTTATGAAACCAAAAAGAAACCTATTAAGGGGAGACCAGTGAAAAAACTGGTACAGAAGCCAAGGGCAGCTCCAGAAAAACCTCTCCGTAAAGCTGAGCTGTTGAGGTTCACTATTTCAGAGTGGAGTCCTTTAGACTGCTGAACACAGGAACATTGTGAAACTAACAGCAGCTCTGCTTTGCCATCAGCACGTTGATAAAGCTAGACTGAAAAAAAAAAAGTTGGAAGGAGAGATACATTTCATTTTCCCTTCAACTGTTTCCATTACATTTATTTAAACTAACTGGAATTTCGCCCTGCCAACCGCATATTGAGTTGCTGTGGCAGCCCAGGCACTTACAGTCTGGCTTCTTCACGGTGACTTTTTTTGTGGTAAACGCTGCCTACCATTTGAAGGATTCACCAGTCATTCTTGACAAAAGTGGCATGGACAGATGAAACAGAACTTACAGCAAACTCATGACGCTTTGGTGCAAGAGCTAGAGGCCAGGCAGACTGGCATCAATTGACAAGAACAGCAGCAGGCATGTATGGTTAGGTGTTAAAAACCCACCCTAAAATATCCTGAGGAAAAAAAGGCAGAAAGTAAATTGAAATAAAACAACACTTTGGTAGTCATCTCCAAGTACTTTGAACAGCTGGAGCTCCTAAATACATTCCTGCCCCTTTAGAAGGATTGAAAAGCCACAGTTTAAAAAAAAATACGCTGAACCTAATAACTGCATATTAAAAGGGTGGAGGGGGGAATCCATCCATCCACCTTGATCTCCAGGTGAACAAAAACCTGATTTAGATCTCCACGTGTTTTACACATTCCAGGTCTCAGCTAGGTTGTTTCTGCATGGTTTTTTTTTGGAGGGAGGGAAAAATTCCTAAGACTTTTTTTAACATTTAACAACTTCTCATTACTATTTCCATAAAGAGAGTTTAGAAGCAGGGAAGGGCAAAGACTCTTCAAATGTTTCTAAAGCCTTTAAGTGCTAACAGTAATACCTGCTGCAATGGAGAAAAATACTGCCAACTTCTAGGGGTTTTGGTATCAATGATCACTTCTTTCTCTGCCATAAGGCTTATCCCGAAAGGTCCTGAACAGATCCTGAAGAGGTAAGAGCCCCACTGCATTTCATTAAGAACATGTGCCCAATTTAAAAAAAACATCTAACACCTCAAAGGCCTCAGCTCTTCAAGAAAATTAGTTATGTCGTAGCGCATGTACAGTAAGGTCATAACTATGTTCCCCTTGATGAAAGCAGCTGGACCATATAAAACCCCCCAAAAAATCATCTTTACATCCACTTCATTTACATCATTTACATTTATCTTAGCACAATGTATCAGCTCATACACATCACCAGATAAACCACCCACATTGCTTCTGGATCAGCAGTGGCTCCCAGCCAGCTGGTGCAAAGCACAGGTTGAGGAGTTCAAACCTATCTCCTTCCCTTCAATTAGAGATACCCTACAGCAACTATTATCTCCTAAAGAACAAGGCAAATCTGCCCTGCAGTTTTTTCCTCCAACTGTACTATTACTACTTCAACAGAGAAAGACTCAGGTGAGTGAATGAAACAAAACTAAGGGCATTGGTAAAACTCTGTACTCAAGCAGCCACTCGTGCATAAACACTGCAAACAAACGGCTGACATTACAATGCAACAACTGATTCGCATGATTCCATTTGCATGGAATCATGCGAATGCTGCATTTAAGATTTCAGGAGCAATTGGATGTTAAACCCAGATTAATGAAGGCAACCATTCATTTCCCCTCTGCAACAAAATCCCCATGCAACTAGTTAGAAAAACAAAAACATTTCTCCAAAACTTAAACACCCAACACAAGGACCACAGAGAAGGTAGACGCTTCCACAGCCACCCAGAAGCAAGGCACTGGCAGTAACTGTGGATATTTGACTCCTTGACTTGAGCCTGCACGAGAACAGTCAGTAAATCAGCACATGCTCACCCTGCTGCTAAATCAAAGGCTCAGGGTCAGCACTAGAAGGGCAGGGCTGGGCTTCTGCCACACTTGGGCAAGGAAAATGCAGCAGCCATCCTGAATCAGCAAGAATGGACATCAGATAACCCTGCCACCGCCACTTCCACAGCGGGGACAGAGGGACAAACATCTTGCTTTTAAGATGTGATTACGTTCTCTAGGCCAGGGAAGACTGAATGTCACCTGTATCAGTTATGTATGCATCTACTACCTCTTGCTATAGGAAAAAATAAAAATAGATGTCCAAAATATTTTCTGAAAAGACCTCAGTGAATCAAATTAGTAAACTGGTACGTCCACAAGATGCAGACCTCCTTCTTAGGACTGTAAAGGAAGTTTTTAGCACACAAACACCATTATCGTGGAACACCATCATGCAACTGGCATCACTTCATGGACATTTCAATTGTTGAAGCAAAGAATCAGGTTGTTCAAAGATTTCACCAGTCTTAACTTTGGGAAAATCCACACTTTTATTCATCTTCTTGCTCTCTATATGTGGACTTAGCTAAGAATGGACTTTACACCTCATGTTCTCTTTTCTTTCTTTCTCTCACACTTTCTTCCAAGCCACCTCCCCCAAAGCGGCACTTACCACAGTGACAAATGAAGCAATAATAAGGTTAGTCATTTAACTCCTTGCATCCTACTTAAAAATCACCCTAATTACTGTGTAATGGGTCCACAGAGGCAGAAGAGTCTGGGTGAAATCTACCCGGAGGGCACCGGTATAGTTCATCTGTCCATTCCCTAATAGCACTCTAAAGTTCACCCTTATAAACATGTCACCTAGTCTATAATTAAGTGACTGGTCATTAGGTAACATATGTGGTACCTGTGGGTCACATATCAGTCAGCTGGTGATGGATCTTTATCCAATAGCCGCGCAGAAGCAGCTCCATAGCTCTCTGTCACCACAGCACTGCCCTCAATGCACAGCACACTCACACAAGAGTTTGTGTAGGTGGGTTTTTTTAAGCAATAAACTCTGTGTTTGTGAAGGGTGAGAAACTGAGGGGAGGAGGGAGCGGAAGGACTGTCACAGTTCAGTCTTCATCTCAGCAGCAGGACAAAAAGCTGAGTTTTTCCTTTATATTCTGCAAGGATACTGGTACCCAAAGCACTCCTCATACTTGGTGGGCAGGTGAATTTCCCATTCACAGTCAATATGAGTAGAGATTACTAATTACTACATTTTAGTAAACTGCAAGAGCACATCCTCTTTCCTGGTCATATTAAAAATAAAACAACAACAACAAAAGGAAAAATCAAGTTTGCCTTTTAACTCCTTCAGTTTCCATAGATGTGCAAGGCCATGATGCACAGAGGGGAAAAGCCTAAGCCAAATTTATCTTTGATTTTACCAAGAAAATGGGAAGAATCTAGAAGATACGTCTGAGCAAACTCTCAAGTAACTGAACGAACGGCACTCCTAGGCCAATCATTAATGTGGGGATATGTACAGAGAAATACAGCCAGTTTCATTGCAACTCCCTTCCTCCCCTTACCCTGTGCAAGGTGCGGGGCTTGTGCAAAGGAGGTATCAGAACAAGAGCGGAACGTTCAGCTCAAGGCTTTCCTCAGACTGCACACCAGCAATGGTTTCCAGCAGGTTTTTTTGCCCCCAAGGGACAAAAAAGGGCAGGTGATAAGAAGTTTTGAAGTTCAGATGAGTCCTAGAAACACCAAGTCTCGTACTTACAAAACTATTCAGTTGTTTTACAATTTAGAAGTTCTCTGAACTTGCAAAAGAAAATTAATTTCCTTGAGGAAGGCCAACAGAGGCGGGGCCATGTAGCCAAAAAAAATATTTTGCAACCTCTTTTATCTGGGTACAAGAAGACTGTAACCCTGCCTGTGTGTTGCATATACCATTTTCAAGGAATTTACTTTTACCTTATGCATTCTTGGATGCAATAATGCAGTGAAGAACCGGACCACACAGATTTCCAGATGGTAAATGAGGTTTGAGCTGAGCTTTTCTGGGTAAGTAAATTATAAAGGAAAGCGGGGGTGGGGGGTGGGGGCGTGTGTGCGAATCTTATGCCCACAATGTTTAAATGTTTATAATTGCCAGTTATTATCTCCGAGGAGGGTGCCCAAAGCCATGGTATTATGGCCAACAAAACAAGACGAGACCTTGAAATCAGCCCTCTGACCCCAACTGTTGAAGTGTGCCTTAACTACCACACATATTAACCTCCGGTGACGTCTCTTCTGGCACCGCACCCCTCTGTCTGATGTTCACAGTAAACCACTTGGGCCGCCCACAGCTTTATGGAAGATTTGGCAAATGCATTACATTGGCCAATTAAATTCCAAGAACAAAATTCCAAGACCAAGAAGAGGCATATATCCATCAAGGATGAATTTAACCCATTGTATTTAGAGATCTAATTAGATATAACAGTGCCCCCCCCCCCCCCCCCAAAAAAAAAAAAAGAAAAATCATAATTTGCAATGTGAAGCATAACAATGCATTTTGACTCAAATCACACTGCAAAGATAGCAGAGATGCACAAATTTTGCCCCACAGAGAATCTGATTGCTTTAAGTGGGCAATCAAGGAAGGGGTGACGTCTAAAGAAATGCATTCCGCTTTTGTATGTTTTGCAGAGAAAATGCCTGCCCCTCTGGCCAAGATGAGAATTCAGACTGAGACATGCACGTGCTACAAGGCTATCCACCTCATGTTCTTACTGGACTTCAGTAACTTTCTTCATAACCAATTCCATCAGTTTCTGCTTTCTTCATACCAAAAAATCATCATGCTGCTTTTGTGTTCTCATGTTTTGCATCTTTTACCAAAGAAGATTCTCAGGTTCTTTAGTTAAAGACAAGATAAGCCAAGGAGAGTAACCTCGAACAATATCTACAAACATGATTTGTAATCTCAAAATAAAGCTCATGAAATATGTGGCTTAAAGCTGCTAAGAAGGCTTGTACAGAGATTGCTTCTTCCTGACCTGTTATTCTATATTATGTCAATACCAGAATTTGAAGTATTGTTTGCAAACAGCAAAGAGACAACTCTTAACTTTTCAAGCTATCCAGTAAAGAATTCAAGCCTTCTTACTTGGGGGTCTTTCACTCTACAAGGCACTTCTGGGTCTAGTATCAATCACCCTGTGATGGATAGGCATCCCATTCCAGGGTCATTCGTACCTCCACTGCTTATTGAACTGCAGCACCTCATCCTCATTGAATACTGACGGCTGATCTATATGATTCAGGTCCAATCAGAACAGTGATTTTTCAGTGTTAAGGACTTTTCCATCTGACATGTTTGCACTGACACTATAAAGGATCAAAATGGAGCACTGGAAAACAGCCCTTAAATAAGAGAATTTGCTGACTATTTCTGTGTGTTTGCACCACAACTCTCTGCACCATATAAAACGATAAAGTGGTCCCTGGCTAAGGAGAAAAAAAAATTAAAAAGAGAAAAAAAAAAAGCCTGTAATGCAGAGTCAGTGTCACTTATTCACGAACACGTGACTTTATTTGAACATGTAGTTGAAACATATCATTAAGACAATTCTGCTTCAGGAGTTTGATCACTGACTGGCACATGCAGGAGTATGGCACAAACTAAACTTCACCCTTTGGCATGGCCAAATACAAGAAGTGATGTTTAAGGAGGATGTAGAAATGCAGAATGGCAGAGAGGATGGATATAACACTGACAGAGATGCAAAGTCATTTGATAGAAAAAGAATAGACTCAAACTCATTTACTATTGGAGTGGAGCCTGCACTAAGAAAGATCGCTCAGAAACCTGTAAGTGAGGAGAGATATGAACCTACTCAAGAAAGGAGAGAGGAAATTTGGGGAGGAGATTCTTAACAGTTCTCTCTTTTCTATATTACTTGGTAGGTGTGCGATACACAATCAAAGGATTAAGCTAATCTCAGGAAATCTTGTATCTAAACAGGAATGAAGCAGATTCCAAAGAAATAAATACATGGGTTTGAGATAATTTGCCTTAGGTTTTATCCCTGATTAGATGCATCCATAATAGTGTCTTTTCAAAGTCAATAAGAGAAACTATTACTCAAAGTGCAATTACTTCCTGCCAGTAAGGTGGTCTAACTGCCTTTTTTTGGCACTCTCTACTGTATTCAACACAGCACGTGCTCTTCCCATGCAATTACCAGAAATTTCCTAGCTGAATGCACCAGAATGCTGACCCTAGATCTCTGTTTAAGCCTAAGCGCGATTTCCTTACATACCTGGGAAAGTGATGTGGTAAGATCTGAGATTTCAGCTGACCAGTAAGAGCTGGCTTTATACTTTCCCTGTGGTTACAGCTGTTCACACTGGTCTACTGCAATGTGGAGAAAATGGTGAAACGGGAGAGACTGACATAAGGAAAGGCAAATGAAGGGAAACGTTGTCCTTGTTTAGTGAACACGGCCAGGAAGACATTGAGATCTGCCTGGAATAGGACATAGAGGGACCAATTCTTTACTGCTTGCATCCTGTCTTATTACTTCACTGCAAAGGGGAGGCAGTTCATGGCTCTATTTACACAAGTATAGGTGACCACACAGAGACAAGGCAAGATATAAACCAGCCTTTAGTAATGCAACTTCTGCAACTTAGTCCCCATTTAACAGTAGCTCACTGGGTGGCCTTGGGCCATAAATGAAAGGCACAGCTAATACTCTCTTACACAGTAATTCCAGGGTCTAGTCACTCTATAGCAAAATATTTGCATTTTCTTAGTTAAACAATACTTTTAAAGCATAATACACTTGGTCTTATTAATGTTTAAGATTATTTTGCCTTTGTTTTGCTCCATTTAGTGAGAATTTTGCATCCTTAAATCCTTACAAGGGTCTCAAAAACAACTACCGTTCTGTGGAACAGAAATATATCATTGCTCCCACTTCACAGAACTGAGGAAAATACACACAGGTCCACAGGGCTATGGGTCTGGCTTTTCATACCTATGACATCTCACAGAATGCCTTTCGCAAGTTTGCATCCACGTGAAGAGCTGCCAAATCCTTCGAGACCTCAAGGTCTTCCAGTGCTTCCCAAAAAGAACTTAAGTTTCTTAACAGACCCATTGTATAAGACAACCATGCAGACCACATACCTGCTTTTTGTCTTAAACATGCACATTAAAGACTATTTTGATAGGATTTTTCTTTCCCCTGTTTTTCTGTGGTACCAATCACAGAACCAATCTGACAGCAGGTGTTTATTTTATTTTTATTATTCTGCTAAGCACAGCATTCTCTACAACCTTCAGGGAAGGGGAATGGTGAAGAACAGCATCAACTTCCAAGAAAATATCAAAAAAGCTAATAACCACCCTTTTGAATTTTAATCCATAGCCAACCCAAAAATAGCTTGCTTCATACTCTCTTCGCACTTTTGATGAGGAGAAAAGGAGGTGCTTAGTTCCAGAATCATCTTAAAAGGGGGAACATATTAATAATTGTGAATGAACACTGATTCTTTAAGATTACGCTTTTCTTCTTAAAATGGTAGTCAAAAGATGAAATTTTTGCAGGAATTCAGGATTAAAACACAAATAACCGTTCTCATGTGAATGCATGTTTTATAGAAGTTTCCTTTTTTAGCTTGTACCATAGACTTAAATCACTGGCAAAACAAGTTTCTAGAACAGACCTGTGATAAAACCCTTCACATTAACAGACTGGTTTTAGGATCGCGCCCACAGGGAGCACTGTGGACGGGCAGCTACATTTGCCGTTCATGATACATGCAGCTGGTCATCGCATGCTCAGAGCCAAGAACTCAACAGCATTTGGGCACAATCATTTGGTGCCTGATGTCGACAGACCCAGTCAACCTCAGGCACCTTAACCTACTGCAATACCTTAGCGAAGTGGCCACGCGACCCTTCCAACATCATACCCACGCAAAGCAGAGGTCAGCTTACAAATGCCTTCAGCACCTCGACGTTCATCTTGTTGAAAATCTGTTTTCTAATTTGTCTTTTCAGTCCTCCAGCCATATTAATTTTACTATGGGTGAAAGATGGGAGGATATTTATCCAGCAGAAATTACCAAATAATAGAAGATCACTACAACACGTCCAGATTTTTGGAAGTCCATTGGCACAGAATCAAAAAGAAGCACAGCACAAGAGGAAAATTAAAAACTGCAACCCAGAATTACTTAACTTTGACAAGAAAGGCTAACATATTTTTTAATAATGTTACTGTTTTCAAAACTGCCAAAGGATTTGCAGGCTGTACATACCCGAGTTTAGGTAAATTACAGACAACTACGCTGCCAGTCTACTGTTACTTTCTGATTCTTTCTATAGGCTTATTACAATAGGTTGAAAAATAAATTAACATTATACTTTCACTAAGATAAAAGTTTGAAATTCTTTTTACTGCTTTACCTTCCAATTTTGATTTTCTATCATATTTATATTACTATCACCTTTCACAGGCAAAAATGCTGAAAAACATCTGAAGTGTAGTTGGCACAGGTTACGGTCATTATCCAAACAGACTAACAGCTTTGACATCATAGCTTTATGTAATTACAAAATAATATTTACGTCTTCTGCAAAGTGAAGAAAGCTGTATCAGGATGGTCCTTAGAAAAATATATATGGAGAAGAAAAAAGATATTGCCTTACAAATAGTTAATACTGCTGTGCAATAGCATTCTTACGTGTACAAGTAAATGAGGGAGCGCAGTCCCTGACAAAAGCAGATTGTTCTCAAAACAGACAACGCACAAGAATGGACGGGTTGCAATAATGCATATAAGCTAGCAAGACCCAGGCACTGCGCACATCATGTAAATCTCAGGCAGTGGGATTTATTTCATTCTACAAATGAAAAGTAGATAGTCACAGGTAATCTAAGGGGGGGGAAAAAAGAAAATCTAGGTTTGAGTTTTGTTCTGGATGGATTTTTATGCTAACTTCACACGATCTCTAGTGAACCCAAGCAGTAAGAATAGTCTTGTCTTCAGTCTCTTCAAAAGAGACAAATTGCATTACTCCAGCATGTAACACTAGCCTGATGAATTAGCTTTTTCTTCACTAAAATATTCTTTCTATGTAAACGCGAATAATCCCTGCACAGATGAGAAAAGGGCAACCCTTCCCACAGCCAAGACACATAATTATATTCGGATTTTAAAAGTACAAATAGTTCTATTTCATATATAAAATATGCACAAAGTTAGGTCAGAGAGGTTTAATTATTAGTGATCTGTTAAAACCTCGGGAATACACTGAATCCAACATAAAGGCGGAATAGGCAGCTGAAAACAAGGCCTGGAGGGGAACTCTCACGGACCTCGTGGCAGATGTGGTCTGCAGTCCCTACGGCCAACGTAACCTCCTCCAGGAGACCCTTATCCTGTCACCATGAAAGCCTTTAAGGAAAACAAACAAAAACTGCGCACAACTGCCTGTCAAAAAAGATTGTCAGAGGCTGTGGAGAAACATCACTTTTTTGCTGCTGTTAAGAGATGCTTAGAATTTAAGCTATTTGATAGAGATTTCAAGGAACCACACAATCCATTTTACATAAGCTTCACCTAATTTAAGCTACTGCCACGAAGCACCACGTGTTTCCAGAGAAGTCTCTGAAGTCAGGATATTATGACTAGCCTAACAGAAGCAGGAAGATAACTTCTGTCATGAAGTTAGCAGCTCCCCATGCCCCGTTCCCTCTACAGCTTGCTTTCCCTCTGCGTCAAAGCAGAGCTCAGAGAGAGAAGCTGCGGACATCTCTCAGTGAGAACATGTGCTGGTTTAGATCAGTATAAATACTGACTTTATTTTGGATAGTTTGTGTAACTATCTAAAATTGAACGCTTGCGGCAGGACTTTTGCTTTTGCTTCATTTGAGTTTCTTGCAACAAAAAGCTGGGTGAGATTCACCATTCGAAATGGCCAAATGCCACTCCTGGAGTTAGGCTGGAACTGAACCCAAGGTCTCTGCAGTATTGTACCTATGTGGTTTTGGAGCTGGTGTCAGCTGTGTGCCCAGTTTAATAGATTATTGAGTTGTTGCTGCCTTTTGTGAGCAATTTTCAAATGCTGCTGAGTCACCTATGCAGCAGTGAAATTCGCATTAAAACCATTATTTGACCTGCAGCTTAACACACTAAGTCATATTGCTATAAAAAGAGGAGCACTTTGATAGAGAAAGGGTCAAGATGTCAAAGATGAGCTCCTGCTATATAACCATTTTCACCACGCTCCCAAGCGGAGAAATCGCTTTCAACACAACACAAAGCATCTTCCAGGGGCTGGCGCACGTGTGCGCTACAGTCGGGCAGAAAGGATGGAAAAGAATGAACCAGAGACTTCTGTGAAGCAGCAGCATCGTCATGTAATGAACATCAGATGGAACTTGGAAAATGCCACTTTGACACACAACAGTTTTTGAACACGAGATATGAAGGATCATCTCTGAGACTCTTCTCATTAATGTTGCAATACAGATACTCCACTGCTAAAAGCAACCTGCTATCATCTGTAATAGCACACTGATTTACTCACACTGCGCTGTCTACTGAACGACTATTTATTGCTCCAGTTACAATTACAACTAGCAGGTGAGCCCTGTAGCTCTAAACAGTTTAGAGATGTCAGTAAATACTTGAAGTGCTTTAGGATGACCCTAAGACAGTTACGCTGCACTAATCTCCTGAAGTGTTTAAGTGGCTTAGGTCACCATTAAGCTGCTCTTGTGAGTTAATCAGGAAGGCTACCTAATTAGGCCAACAAGCTATTCACCAGTACAGCCCAACGAAGAAAGCCAATTATACTCTTAAAAGTTACATACTTCTTGTAATCCCATGGAAATCAAACCATTTGTTTGAGCATTCACTAGATAAAACACACACACACAAACAAATCTACACAAATGTAGTGTAGCTTGTGTTTAACTGTTATTTCGTTCTACTTTTTACACACGGGTATTGATCTTACCTTTTGTGTATTAGTTACATGAGTTCATCAGTTGCATTTTTCACAACACAGCACATACTCTACACCACCACACTGGCCAGTTTAACTGCTAAGGAATTCCCAGTCTGATTGTTTCCTTTAATGAGAAATCACCAACAAAAGATTTTTCAACAATTTCTAAAAAATTTCAAAACTTGGAGAGAGAAAAGAATAGAAGAAAGAACAGCTGAAGCAGTTGAGCTAGAATTTTTTCTAATGCTTCTCTCTCTTTACACATCAAAAGAACCTTATAAAGCATAAATTTCAAATTACTTGCTCTTGTACTATAATAAACAGTGGTCTCTAGAGTTATTACTGACACCACAAGAGTACCATTAAGTATATATTGTTCAAATGTAATTGAAATTTCACTTTCTAATTCAGACTGATGTTCATATTTACTTTGTGTTATTTGTTCAGAGCCAGATTACAAGAAAAATCAAGCCAATAGATGACAATTCAGCTCCTATTTACTCAAAATCTTGCAAAAACACCCTGTATTGTCATCACTGTACAATAAGTTGCTTAAGAATTCAGGGCTAAACGTAAGCTTGTCAAAACACGTACAGTCACGTGTAACACCACAAGACTGCACAAGCAAATCAACAGGCTTCATATTTAGTTGTGTCAAACTATTTAAAAGCTGTTTCCAAGTTTGTAGGTTAAGCTGCACATGTGATTTGGGAATCACCGCAGATCTAATATAGAAGCCTGGTCCTAATTCTCTATTACAAATTGCCAGAATACTGCAAGTAGATTCAAAATTTATTGGAAGATGATTCATTATGAAAATATCAGAATAGTTTCAATGTATTAACTAGTATGCTAAGGTTACTTGTGTTCAAAGTACCATTCAGGTGCAGGAAAAAAAAAAAAAGAAGCATCTAAACCATGTCATCTTTCAAGTCTTCCCCCAGCTCATCTGAATAGGGACAGACCAAAATTTTAGGCAAATGACCAAAGAGATGATTCAGACAGGGTTGGCAGAACTAGCCTTGCTGACCCAGAGCATAAGGAATTCATCAGCCTCACGACAAACATGCAAGTACAGATTTAATAGAAGGGAACCGGCCATTCATCATGTCTGCTGAGTTTATCATGTGTGCAGACTCTGTCAATGGACGCACAAGGATTTTCTGCTTTTCTTTTGTTTTTACAGTCTCCTTTCTCCTAATCGGAGAATCAAAATTAACAACCTCAAAACCAGCTTGGGTTGCCAAGCGTCTCGCCTGGCCTGACTGTAAGTCTGGGATAGAAAAGATTTAACGTGAAAAAATTCAGGTTGGGAATGACCTTCTGCACTGATTGACTTTAGTGGAATGTAAATGATGGGCAGTAAATCAGGCGACGTGCACGCCGCTCAGTGAATCATACCATTCCCTTCAATCCCATCTAGAGGGAGAGACATAAATCCTCCCAGTTCAAGCCGGGCCATGAGCAGTCCTTTATATTTCCAATTAAAGATGTACTATCCTTTGCCCAGCATTCAGTTGGGACGCCGCACATTAATATGGTAATCAGCAACCCAGCAGCAGGCCATGGGGGCCTCATTGTCTCTGCCACATTCATCCCCAGGCTTCCTCCCAGCTGGACGGAAGAGGGTTTGGTGTGACAGGCAAATCCCAAGAGACGACAGAGAACCCTTCATTAGAACTGATTTTAATGCCGTGCTGCCAGTAGGCAGCGCGTTTTGATTATCAGGGCTTTCACACAGATCCTCTGGGGCTGGAGGCCAGATACAGATGCTTCCCAGCGCTACACAAACAAGTGCACGGTCCGAACGCAGCCTCGCGGCTTGAATACCTATCAATCACCGTAATGTCACCCTGCAAGTGCTGTAACTGTGAGGCTCTTTCTTATGGGAACCGCTTCACTCCTCGGCTGTGAAATCACGGAACGTTACAGCAGAGAGAGCAACCGATGGCCCTGCGGCTGAGAAGCATTAAGGGACATCCTGCCCTGCAACCACCAACCACCAGCATTTCTCTGGGTCTGCTGGTGAAGAAGACAGTAGGTAGAGCCTGGAAGGGGCTGCCTCTGTACGAGAGTCTGGCAGCAATGACCAACTCTCCTATTGAGGACGATGTGTCCCTCATTAACGTAACCCAGAAAAGCAGGGAAGGAGCCAGGGAGGTACAGGTGGCGGTCACCTACTGCACTGGTGTTTGAGGTCACCTGAGTCAAGATGAGCTTCAGCACATGACAAAGACAGTAAATCTCCTCAGACCTTCACAGGCAACTGCAAGGAAAGTGATTAACGAGACAGATTCAAGTTAACGGACTTGGGATTTTAGGTAATGGAAAAAAAGGCTGGATGGGCATGACAAGTCATAGAATCATAGAATGGTTTGGGTTGGAAGGAAATTTAAAGATCATCTTGTTTCAGGACAGGTTGCCTAAACGTGTGAGCCAGGGAACTGATTTTGTTGATTTTTTCCACTATTTTGGCATCAAGCTGTTTGAGGAATGATTGACCCCATCCACCCAAACATAGACAAATGAACTTTAGGCTTTTGAGTAGAAGCTGACAGTTCCAATTCACAATTGAAAACCTCCAAGTTCTCAGCAAAATCTCTTATACAAGCATCCGTTATTTCAACCACCTCATCACTCCAATGCAACCTTTTTTGCTCAGAGCTTTTCTAAAGAGGGGATGGAAAGAGTGTAAGTAGACCCTAAAATTGAGGGTTAATATATTTTGGAGCTGACCTTGTACTTGATCCCCTCCAAGCTAAGCTGCGCGCAGTTCAGCCACAGCTCCAGAGGTAGTCCCAGGGCTTTTAAGACCTGACACCGTCAACAGTGGACAAAGCATAGGTATCTGGCAGGTAAATCAGTACCTCCCTTTGTAATTCCGATTAGGTTTGCTAACTTCATACGTAAATCATGTGGCTAGATTAAATGGATGCCAGTTGCTTCTTCAAAAAGTAGATTACACTAGTGCGGGGCGGGGGGGGGGGGGAGGAATGTTAGCTTTGAATTCCCATGTTGCAGACCAGCAGGCACTGTGTGTTTTTAAAAACATGAGGTTTTTACCTGCAGTAAACAGGTAAAACCTGTTTTACCTGTAGAAGGCAGTGCCTTGTAATCCAATTTCTTTTTGGGGGTTTGACTTCACAGAGGGATTTACCTTCCTTAAAAAGGTGGAGAGAGAAATTCTGTATCCAAAAGCACCTCCTCCCACACTGGCCACCTTACCCCAACCCGCTCTCTTCAGCACTCCATAGCTATTTTTAACATCTCATTTCCTCACATTATGGCAATTTACATACTTAAACACATCACATTAACGTCCAAAATATAAACAAAGTGAGATAATGCACTGTAAAGAGAGTATTAAAAAAAAAACAGAAAACCCTGCAGATACACACACAGGAGCTTTTGGAAATCAGGCGGTTCTTTGAAGCAAAGCAGTTGTCCTGTGTCAGTAATAGGAGGATTTCTCAGCAACACTTTACAATAAAGCAGACTTAATGAGAGCTGAGCAGTGGTGTAATTCCTGTGGAATTGCATATTGAAAGCTACATTCATACCCAAGGAGCCCATCAGGACCAGTATTGTTAGGATGAATGCTGAAGGAATTGCAAAATGAATTGCCATTTTGTTATCAAGTGCTTCCGATTGGCTCTATCCTGCCATCTGTGTCATTTGGAGGATGTGAAGTAGCAGAGGTCCGAACTTGGGCATCTGAAAGGTGGGTCAAGGGGAAGTTTTGTGCTGCAGCATCCTCTGCTTCTTTACTGAAGAAGTTCAGCGCACCTGCCTTCCTGCTGTTACCGTACGAGGCAGAAGAGCCAAAACAGAGAACATTTTGCCAGGGACCGTGTAAGGCAACTCGTTTCCCCTTAGATGAAAGGGGAACACCGTTTATTGATCAGTAATACAAAACCTGATGATAGATCATAGCAAAACACTGCTTAGAAACAAGGGGCTGCAAATTATCTGGCTCTTCTAAAGCTCCTGCAGCCTTCTCTATTTCTCCATGATGCTACAGTAAATGTATAAGATTTAAAAAACTTTAAAAGTCCCCCAGAAAAAAAGGAACATGCAGGTCATCTCTCATTTAGCTCTACAGAGAAGAACAGATTTCAAAACTGTTTGAGTGATCTAGAAGCCTGAATCACTTCCCCAAAACACCTAAATCACATAGAACGTCACTTGCCAGTGTTTAAAATCCAGTCAGGGTTAGCTCATCTACGTGCTTTTTAATTGGATAGATGCAAGGGGTTTTTAACTTTCATTTGTTAACTTCCATTAGAATAGTCATTGATAAAAAAAAAACATCTTAAGTGAAAAATGTCTGTTTCATCACCTTGTTCTATTATTGAGGTACCAACGCTCCACTTAATTAGATCTGTGATATCTATATATGAATTCCTGTTTCTGTCTATTTAACAATTCCCTTCAGCCTTCAGGACAAAGAATTACTGTCTCCTTACGTTGGTATTGCCACGTTGGGATGCTTTACAAGCAGAGAAGCATATTTTGACTCTTGGCATAGCCCTTACACCACTAATAATCTGGAAGCTACAGAGCACTACGTGCCCTCCAAACCCACGAGACACACCAAGACTGATCCATACATACATGCTAGAGCGAACCACAATACCTTTCATTTCCACTTCAAGTTTTTCCAGCCTGGCACCTCCCATCCTGTACACTAATTACGTGGTTCATACAAGAGGAGAGCGGGCACAGCTACATGCTGCTACAGGGGAACATCCCTCCCAGCCAAGCACCTGCGAGTGCAGGGCACGGGTCCCCACCACGCACAGCCCCAAGCTGCTCCTGGCCAGGGGGCCCCAGCACAGCTGGATGGCAGAGAGCAGATGCACCAAATTGCTGCACACGGAGTCCGATAGAGCAGGAGAGACAGTACTGCTGCTTTTCAGAGTCACGCCATCCAGCTGTGGGGGACTCAACTGAACTCACAACCAACGCCAAAGTTTGACAGAGCCCTACACCCCCCCTGTTAGCAGTTTGTACACTCACAGGTATTGCAAGCTTTCAATACGCCATGCTTTATGGTATAACATTTTCCATCTAACAATTTAATATCTCTGTACTGGTCAGGGCAAGGATACGCTTACTCATTTTCATTTGAGATATACTGAGGCTCAGAGATGAAACTTCTTGTCCCCCATTGCACAGCAAACAGTGGCAAAAGCAAGACAACGACACAATGTTTAACAGGATGGAGCCAAACAATACAACTGGAATGAGTGAAAATTGGACCTGTCCTCCCAGACGCGCGTCCGGGTTGTACTTCTGCCATGATCAAAACCATCGCTTGTCTCTATCCTCCTGCAATCTCTTTGTGACTCGATGCAGATGTAGGATCCATACCAAACTGATATGTCTCAGATGATGACGAATGCCCTGCACATACATTACAAATGTTATGATGGGTCCTTATGGGTCCATTCTGTGACAGTCAAGTTATACGACAGAGCAGAAGAAACAAATTTTTTAAAAATTAAATTCTTTAAATTTACAGTACTATAAAAAATGAATGAGTTTAAATATTTCCAGATCTACCAGAAGAATTATTCAAACTAAATTCAAACTAATTTATAGGTCTGACTTTCCCATACATCACTCTAAATCAGGAGGGATTTCACTAGACCGGAACGTAAATAATTTATGATCTAATGAGAAACGCTCTTCATGTACCAAAAGCTTAAGAACAGTTCCCTCTCCAGAATCAAGGTCCCAATTCAGTAAAGCACACACTTAACATTACAACTGCTCAACTGAAGTATCACGTATTAAAGGAAAAAAATTAGTCACCTTTAGAAAGGCTTGGTTCTAGTTCCAGCGATGGCAATAAATAAAGCTTCCTCTAATGCAGGCACTGCTCCCAGAACCGTGCCTACACCCACGACCACGCTGCCAGTGACACACACAAGAGAAGGTGTCCATCTTCCTTTCAGCTTTATTACAACTGAGAACAACTTGATCCTGTGACACTGGCTCACAAGAGTGCTCATACAAGGCTTCAGCAAAGTGAGAGACCGATGAACATTTTTAGAACGAAGCTCAGACTTAACAGAAAGATATTTGCTTAATAATTTGAGACAGATAACTATTTCCTTTCGGGCAGTTTTTCCCTCGTAGCAAGTAATTGAGCACCATCTCTAGTCAGTATCCAGAGGGAGGAAGAGATTAACCTTTGTAGTTAAACTGTTAATCCTTTTAGCACAGTGTCTCTACCTGCTAAACTGGCTGGGCTGTACTTTTGTGAGTCCTATAAAAATGGCAATGATTGGAGAGTAAGGGGCAATTGAGAAGACGCCTGACCGCTCCCCCCTTTTCCTCCTTTTGAAATAAGAGAGGCAGACAGGCATCTTAGAAATTCTGCACTTCAAAGTTATCTTTTTTTCCTTTTGTTGGGGGGTGGCAAAATCAGACTATTTAAAATATTGTCTGATGATGTTTTAAAAGGCTTTGGTTACGCTGCCTAGGGGAGTTGAATAAAACAAAGGTAATTCAAAGATAGTGCACAGGTTTGTGATCTGTCTCAGCTTGGCTGCTCTTGCTCTTAATTGCATGCATCCTTCTGGTAGGGATTTCAAAGGAAACTTCAGCACCTGAAATTCTGATCCCTTCCTCTGTATCAGGAGCAAGTTCTAAACCACGATTTATGCACGTACAGCTTAAATGTCAACAGGGCCACTCTTAGGTACAAGCCACAGGTCAGATGCATTTGGTCACTCCCTAAAGTAGCCCACGGTAGCGCATCCCACAAGGTTTTATTCCATATTACTCATTATAAAGAGTATACACATAAAATGCACCAAAGAAGCCAGGACATGCATGTACTACCTGGTGCCCACGCCACAGGGATCTCAAGTCCCTTTGCTAAGTTCCATTCACATTTGCTATTGGAGTCCTTAGCAAGTTGCTTAGCGGAGGATGCGTCTCATCTAACTTAGGCAAATAAAATGGGGACGTTTACATGCAGGTGCATCATGGAGATTCCCTTCACGATCAGTAGGGGAAAATGGTGTTTCCGGAACACAGTTAGTTCCTTTTCTTGAGGACAGGTAATGATAAATCCTGTTCCAGGAGTGCCTGTGTCACAGTGCTTCACACTGGCTGTTCATGGGGGTCAGACAAGAGCTCCAAGGCATAGTCTCGATGTTTAGATAAATGCCGCCCCTGCAGATTTGGGCTGGGCCTCATGAGAGCAAGTAGAGCGCTCAGTAGGCAGCAAAACAGGCATCTAGCTTACCTAGTAACTTTGGAGGCTGGGGGGTTATTGGGATTTTTTTTTTTTGGGCTGGATGTGGGTTTTTTTAAACTGCTTTTAGCAGTTTAATGATTCCTCCAACCAGAGTCAAAATGCAGCTCTGAGTCAGGTGGCCAGTTCAGTGCTCCAGGCTTGCAAGGCTCTGTGCCACGTTGACTTTTAAAAATGTTAGAGCTCCCATATCACTTCAATACTTCTGAAGAACAGAACTTGCTATGCTTTGCTTTTCTAGAATGTAATACTATTGTCAACTGTTACCTCTGAAGATCTTAAGACAACTCATGTAAGCATAGTATTACATATTAGCACTAACGGAAGAGTTATAAAATTTTTATTCCTGTTTGGAATAACTTTGGGATATTGAACATATTTTCACTTCTATAATGAATAGTTTGAATTCAGATAAATAAGACAGAACATTATATACGCCTGTTTCACTTGGGGGAAAAAAAAAAACCACAACACTTTTTACAGCAAGAGAAAACTGATGTTGCCAAAATAATAAAGATAAATCCAGCTTTGAATTGAGCAGGCACATTTCTACAGCTATTCAGTACATGTGCGTGGGCCAGAGATGTAGACACAGGTCCAGTTATAAGTGAGTGCCAAACTTAGGCTTAGTCTCAAATACATGTAATGATGAGATCTAGCCACCTGCAAGCTGTACGCTGCCTGGGCTCCAAGCTGACGAGATGCAAACCAGTGCTGCTCTGAAGCTGGGACAGGGAGGATTTTGCTTGGATGCGCCCTCACCAACCTGAATAGGTTTTGAGACAATACTGGATTCTCCACCTCAGATAGTGACTGACAGTGAAGACACACAATAACTTAAATTGTCCTTTTGTGGCAATGTAGCTTGCATCTTCCTGCTATTTATTTTCACTACCGTAAGTGGAATTTCTTTATTTATCTAGGCTGAGAGGTGTGTTCCAGATAACTGGGAACTGATCCTGCGATGTACACACACAGTATTTGAGCCTTACGAGTTACTGCTGAGAAAAACTTCTGAATTAAAAAAGTTTTTAGCAAACATCATTCTGCATACAGATACTAAGATTAAATCTAGCAATTAGCAGTGAAGCTATAGCCTGTGTTAATTATAGTTTAATGAACCAAATATAATCTATTTTATGCCTATAAAAACATACTTTTTTTCCTGTATGAATCATTATATTTTTCACTTTTGATTCACATTTAGCTCCTCTCTGGCCTATATCACTTTGCTGACCAAATCTTTATTATTTAAGGTTTTCCTCTCGAAACAGGACTGCTTTCCTGCATTTGAAATACAGCCAGAGAACATTCAGCATGGAGACCTTTCAAAAAAGGTGGGTTTTTTTCCAGCTAGAAGGGTGGAGATGGCTACTTTTGAGAGTTTTCATGCTTCCTGAAATGCCTTTTCACCCACAACGTAAATGAGTGATGACCTTCTGTTCTGATCCACAGCTCTGGAGCAGAATGGGCCGGCACATTCTTATAATTTCCGCAGGAACTGGTGTGATGCCAAGTTCATTTCAGCTGCTGAAGGGAACTGCTATACCTCAAGTTCAGCTGCCTTAATAACCTTGAGCCCATAACATAATAGCATTATTCTATATGTCAGATGGTGCATAAAATGCATTACGCCAATATTTAAACTATCTTGGAAGTCACCATTTCAACAAGAATTGTGCAAAAGAAAAGGAAGCTCAATTTTGAAATGCCTAATCTTGGCCCCACTCCAGTTAGAGCACAGCTGAAATAAATAAGACTTAGTGTAAGTTCTCCCTGTATTTAAAAAAACAAAAACAAACCCTAACTGGTTGTGATTATGAAGTGACGGTAACACCAGATTGTAGTTTCAAATGAAAACTCAAGAATGTTTCACTCAAAACAAAGAAAATCTTTGTGCCTTTCTTTCAAACTGAGAGATCATCAGAATAAATATCATTTAGCAATTCATTCTGATTTGACAGAAATGCAGCTGAATTCAAATAGAGCTCTACCAAAGTCTGCAACAAGCCTGTATTTTATCTTCAACTTTACAGCATCCTCTGCATCTTTAAACCACTGAAAACCACAGGAGTTATTCTCAACAGTTACAGTTAAGATAGGAATCAAGCCATATATCTCCATATTCTGTTCAATCAAAAAGCCTCTGATTTTAAAAGCTTGCCATTCTGCTGTATTATCATCTCAATAATTCCTTTGCCTTGTCTGCACAGTCACAATGAAGCCATAAAGCCCCATTACTTTGATCTTACACAGAGGTACCTATATACAGATATATTTTTTCTACAAATACTGAATAACCTGCATGCATGTATTGTATTTTTTTTTTTTTACCTTTTAAGTGCTTATAGTGTATTGTTGTGAAAAAGTATTCCAGCTTTCAAAATGGTCCAGTGCTATTTCAAGTGCTGTGTACTCACTCGTGTGTTTGAAATGCAGACTCTGTTCATATACTCACAACTCTTGTTAATGGTGTTAAGCAGACACGTGACTGCACAGACAATACAAATCTGGCATTTTGACTGTATTAACACCCACTGAATTAAGGTAAAATATCTATCAAGTTCCTTCTGAGATGCTTATCTGTGTAACATCAAGGTACCCTTCCGAACCAAGGAATGTTCACGATTAAGGCTCCTCCAACCTGCAGTGATAACTGAACATCAGATGATGTTTGATTAATATATTTGATGAAAGTTTTGTGGTTTTGACTGCCACTGCCTACGAGGCAGAATTAGGAATATCTTTTAAAGGGGTCCCATTTTCAGAATAAGTGATTTTGTTACTTTCTACAATGCCGTCTGTGTAAGATAATTTCTGGGCACATAAAAGTCAGGGCTGTCAAAAATCTTGCCCGGACACCTCAAGTTTTAATACCTCAGAAGTGGACAATACAGTCACATAAAAACCACAAACTGGTCACCAGTCTTTCACTGGGAAATGACCCAGATGGAAAGCAGCAAGTAGTATCTGGGATACTACTGAAAGCAGCCCTTGCCCACCTCTAAGTGCCATCTCCAACATCGTTCTCAAAGACAGTCCATTTGCTCTTCCTCCCTTTTTGAGTGGCTCTGGTACCCAAAGCTGAATTGGCAGGTTCAGGCATAACCTCCTTGACAACATAAATCGGTCTGTGCAGTACAAATCTAGTCTCCAAAGTCTAGATAAAAAAACCCAACATGTTGGTATGGCCAGAATTTAAACTATGAATATTCAAAGTAGCTCCATTTCAGATGTTTTAGTATAAAAGGCCTTCAGCTGCCTGATGCAGGAGAAGAGCGGGGAGAGGAAAAAAACAAAAGGAGATTTCCCGGTACAAAGGTACTATTGAAAACACCACTCTTTCCTTGAAAAGTTGAGTCTGGTCCCCTCTCACTGATCAATATTTAGTAAGTAATATGTTTGTTTATTTCATTACTGATGATAAGCAGATCAATAAAACGTTATTCCATGAGAACTTCCTGTTGATATTGTAACCCTGTTCAGTTAATAAGCATTGCTTCTTTGTGGACCACTGTTTGCACTGCAGACAGCACTGCAAAACAGATATCGAAGCAGAAATTGATGCAAGGAAAAACAGCTCTTCCCCCCACTCAGGAATCAGAAAAGCCTAGATATTAATAACGTGGTGATGTTTTCAACCACTCAAATACTCTTCTTCCTACTGCTAGAAAACATGCTCAAAAAACATGAGAAATGCTTATAATATTTACAAGATGTCATTGCAGTAAAATATTAATATATTTTGCTCCTTGCAGAACAACAGTGTATTCCTATTTCCATAGAAATTTGGAATAGGTTTATTAGAGCAATTCAACATGTACTGTACAAGCTTTTTCAGCACGCATATTGCGCTCAACACTAACTAGGACTAACGCCAATACAATTTGTACTATGGTAATCTATTAGATTCAGACAGACTTGCTCAAGCCTGAGGGGCTGGAACAGAGCAGCTACACGGGGGAAGTTTTGTACAACCCAGACCTGAGACAGAGAGAAGAAGGGACAAGGCCATCCCAGCACTACAAGCACTATCATAGGGTGTGCTAGCACCGAGCTCTGCTCACCCCGCGGGAAAGCCCACGGGAGTGGTGACAGCGGATCACAGCATCTCCCCCTCACTGCCACGCAGGTGGGGTATCAGAGACTCCTCGCACTCCTGGGGATGAATCGGCTCCTTTCAGCCTCCAGTTCTTCAGGTTAACTTACTTGACCAGAGCTTGAGCAATACTGCCACCACTTTCCAATTATCTGAAGTTCAAAATAACCACTGGGTAGAAACACAAACTGTTCACCATTTTCAATGTTTCCTTACCTAATCCTTTGCCCTTCTGCAGCTCCATGAGAGTGCTGAGAAAGCACACATTTCAGTGGCAGATGGCCTCAAGCAAGCCTAGGTTGGTTGAGGTCAGACAAATTTGGCAGCTGCATTTTGCCAGCCTCTGCCTTCCTGGTCAGAGGCGAACAAACAGCAGCTTACTCCTCTCCTGGCCTCCTCCCAGGCCACATTCCCACGGAGGGAACTGAAGGTCTCCTTTCCATCGCAGGCAGTCCTCAATTCAACTGAGGTTTCCTACTGTAGCTCTTCCCCAAGGCTTGACATTGCCTCAGGTGTTGAGGACAGGGTTGATTAATTTTCCACAAGCTTTGGGACTCTTTTGTAGTTCACATGGAGGCTTATGGGCTCCATCAGGCAGACTTTCAGTGCCAATACTCCCAACTCCCTGAGATAAAACATGTGATGCCCAACTTCTGGGGACTAGGGAAGAAGCAACATAAACCCAGAATGCTCTCTATCTGGGACAACAGTAAATGTGCAATACTCTCTGTGTCTTTTAACATCAAAGAAGAACAGAATATGACAGCTAGAGCTCTTTCCAACACTTTCAAATGCTTCACAGGCCAGCACTTGCTTTTATTATTATTCTTATGCTTCTGAAATAAACAGCATGGAAAAAAACAATGCTAATTGACAACAGATTACAATACGACAGCCAAATAAACCAAGCTCGAGATCAATCAGAGTGGAAAGGTTTTAATTATCCACACTTCCAAATCTAAGGACAAGGCTAAGAGTAAGTACACCCTGGGCCTATCTGCTAATCCCATAGCTTCTCCACCAGCACTCCAAAAATGCCAAGTTAATTACCATTAATAATTATTAACATCCTCCCAGCTTTTGCAGTTAATGTTGGAATGTTAGAAACTAAAGAAATATACTTAAGATAGGTTGCCTACCTTATTTGAATGAGACAGCCTTAATTTTGCTGGTTTGGGCTTTCCAATAGCTGAAGTTTTTGTCATTGCTTGCCTGTTGCTTTCAATAGCTGATACTATTGGAAGTTAAAATACACTCAAGCCCACAATATTCATTTTACAAGTCTTCATAAGTAAGGCTTAGGTGTGTAACCTGCAATTAGACTAGAAAATGCACTATAAAGTGAGTTTATTAGCATTTGTAAAGAGGAAGTCAGAATGATCTGAGAGCTTTTTTCCCCTGTAACTTTGAGAAGTGAGAATTTACTAAAAATAGTGTGAGGTAGGGAAAGAGTTGAAAGGAACATGAAAAGAGAAAGGAAAAGGGAATAATGGGAGCACAGAAATATTTTAAATACCTATTCATATACCATGCACTCCACAGAACTAACATGTATTACAACACGTTTCCAAAACTAATGTCATGAGGGAAAGGTTTCCAACTGTAAGGGCGTCTGACCATGCTTCCTTTTATCCTGGAGGGAACATGCTGGAGTCGTACAGAGTTTATAAAGGCCACAAGTGAGCACAAATACAATTCAGTGACCTCCAGTGTCCTTGTCACCCACATGTGATATTTATGCACGTGAGGCTAATCTGAAGCCTCTCTCAAGCTCCCATTCATCACTAGCCCATCAGATGCTGTCTAGACCATATATCTCTACCTGGATGCTTGCTAATCTTTGACTATTAAACAGGGATAAACCAAAAATTTTATACTGGGACCCTGTCATTCGACTATTTGGCTGTACTTTGTGGCCAGCTCCTTTTGTAAGGGAGCTAAATATAACCTTCATCTAGGACTTGTCCAGTGCACATAATACTACTTAGCAAGAGCATTCGCAAGCCAAATTCCCAAGTTATATACATCAGCGTGGGTCCACTCAGTTCAATGGAGTCATGCCAGATTACACCAGCTGAGGATCTGGCCATACATTTTCAAGGTACCCTATAAATTAATTAAGCTTTACAACAACCTTGCAAGGTTAAGCAGTACAACAGTGAAGTGGGAAAACTGCAAGAACTCCAAGCCAATGGCATGCTAGGAAATGCTATTTACCAAAGGGCAAATATCCTGACTGCTTTTCTTTTCAAGTGTATGTTCTGTCCTTCCTCAGACAAAACTCCTCTCTAAACTCCGCAAAGCCAAAAATTGTTGTAGCATCAGGCTGCAACATTAAGAATTGAACCTGGAAGCTCTGTACCTACGTGCATGAGACTACTGCAGGAACTGAGAGACCAAGTTGAGCAGCTGAAGTTGTATTAAGTTCATCCATCTGCTTAGCCTGGCCACAGAGAAAAGACAACAAGATGTTGAGTTGCCTTGCATTCATAACAACAGTCAAAGAGTTATCCTACCTACTACTAAGATTAGTAACTGCAGCAGTAGAAATAAAGTGCTTAGGTTCCGTTCAGATTTTTTTGTTCCTAGAGTTTAAACCAGCAGTGCATAGTCAATAGAAATCCTCCTGCTTCCCATGTGCTTACAGAAGGCAGCTTGACACCAAGAGAAGTTTTGAAACTCACGGAACTCTATTCCACACACAGCTGAAATGGTTTGTATGTTCTTATTCAGTAAACAATCACAAAAAGACTGAGACAAAGAGCAAGTGAAAACAAGCCTAAGAAGATGGAAGATTTCAAATCTATGTAAATAGCCCCAGACAACTAAATTCTCTCCCTCCGTAACCAAAGAGCACAGAATTTCACCTGATAATTCCTGCAATGTCCCAATCTAGCTGTTTCAAACTGTGTCTTATTGCTCCCTACCCACTCAGCCCTACCCCAACTCATCATGCTGAAGGAAGTTAATATTAAACTTCTAGACTTGCCATACTGGCAAAGGGTTTCTAAACTCTGTGCTGAAAGGGCTTTGGAAGGCTCCTGGCACGTTCTCCTGCTTTTGCATACCTACAACCTTGGTCCAAATTACCCCACTACCCCATGTGTATCACTTTAGCCCCACAAAACTGCAGAACACAGTTTATTCAGAGCATCTTCCTAGGGCACAGATCAGAGCCCTGAGTGGCAAAGATGACTGAGGAGCAGCTGGAACAAACTCCACCACCAAAACAGCTCTTTCACTTCAACCCCTGAGAGCTAGCAGCACAGCGTGTGGAGCAGGAGCAAGTCTTCAAAGGCACACCCTGAGCATCAGCTTGACCTTCGGCATACAGAGCCACCTTGGGCCTTTATCTGAATGAACACAAACATCCCACCAAATTTAAATCACAGCCTTTCAAAGACACAAGTGTTCCCAGTTACAAAACAAACTCCGGTGCAGCTCCAAGACTCTGCTGTGCCACATGCAGTACGGAAGGTTTCCGGCTGTCGGTCGGAGTGTATAATAGGCCTGATTTATAGTTATCAGCATGGGACTTGATTCGAAAGCTCAATCACCGTGACTTCTCACAGTGGGGTTTGCATGCTGCAACGGGTCTCAAAATTGGAGAGGAATTTACCTCCCGCTGCCGAACATTACATAACAATCAACAGAAAACAAGCGGAGAGCAGCAGGAGGTCCCCATCATTAGCCTGCACAGTCATGTTAATGGAGATGTACACACACTCATCTATCTGCACTTATTATGGAGCTTGCCAGACTGCAGGATTACATGGCAAGAAAGACTCTAGGACAGAGAGAGAGACAAGATACAGGCAAAGAGCTTCAAAAAATCAAGTCAATCCACTGAGGTTCCCACATTAACATGAGGGACTGGGGGCTGGGAGGTCTCAATCTCACATGTAGCAAAAGCGCTCACAGGCATTGGGAGGCACGTGTGACCTTGCGTATCGCAAAATGCTGCTCTACAGAATTAACAGCTCTACCTTCACCCTTCTGCCTCTTTTGAGCCTGCTGCCAAGGTTACAGTTCCATCTTCCACAGGACGCGAGTGCCCGCAAACTTTTCTGAAGTTGTAAACTTCCATCAGTATTTCCACGTTGGTCTACATCCCAAAATAGTCACTGACTTCAACGCCAGTTAGATGTTTCAGATCAGACAAACAGTAGGTACTCCTGCTGGCTTGATGTACAGAAAAAGGGAAACAAAAACCTAACATAATTAAATAATTTAAAGAGACATTAAAACCAAAAGAGCTCATTTTAAACCTTAACATCTTGAATAGCTGTAGTTTTGTTTACATACAAAATATTGTCTTCAACATCACAAAAGGACTACAAAACATTCCCAAGTCTCATAAGACCGAGGGACAAAACAGTTCCATTTGGGGTTTTTTAATGAAAAAAATGCTTGAACACATGACATGACTTACCAAAGGTGAGCAAAGTCAGCAGTAGCAAACAGCCACATCACACTCTCTCGGGTCACCACTTTGACTTTTATAAATATTCTCTTTCCCCTCCCCCCAGCCAGCAATTTATTGTTCCCCCCTCACACGGTAAAAACAGCAAATTCACTTTAAAACTTGAGTATACAAGGTTAAGAAAAGGTCAAGACACTTTGAGTCCCTCTATGCTAATTTAGCATGAAGGAGGCAATCCATTTCCCCTTCCCAAACATCCACTAAACGGAGAGCATCACTAATGGCCTGAGAGTTTTCTCCTTGACGTTTCAAATATTCTTCCTAGATCACTAAGTTATGGATTTAACTCGTGTTATTTCTTTTAACAAAATTAGAAGTGACAGTTTTAAACAGTCACTATGTTATAATAAAATCAACTGGAATGTCATTAGCTTTCTAGATTGCCATTTTTGTCTTCTGATTAATACTGTGGTTCCTGTAAGAAATACTCTTTTTCTTAGCCACCATAAACAACTAGTACATTAACCCCACTCAGATAGACTATTTTTGCCCCTGGGCCAATAACTAGCCAAAGGATAGGTCTCACCGTTTCTCCCCTGCCCCTCCAAAAGAAGTGTTTTACCTCTGTTTCTCACTAACAATAAATTGATCCAGAAATATTTGCAAGCTACTGGTCATTTTATATTTTAAAATGAATAGCCCCCTGCAGAATTCAGCCACAAATTGATCTGTTTGCACAAGGATCTGGAATGTATCTGTTGCAAGGACTTGACAGGACAAGACAAACCAGCAGCAACTGAAGAGCCCCTTGCTTGCCTCCGACTATTTTTCTTTTGGACATCCGTTAATACAGAGTAAACTGCCCTACTTACCCATTTGGGTCCCCCTATAACCTGAATATTCATATCCATATCCAGTTCATATGGGGAAACAAACTGGTAGCACAGAGCTAAACAATAAAGAACTAACATATAACTGAATTAAGAAAGTGGCTGAACACTTTTAGACTCTATTTTAGCTATGTTAAAACAAAGCAGCCGGTTCAGTGAATGTTCAATGATTTCTGAAAATCAGGTGTCTAGCCACAACATCACTGAATTGTTCTTATTCAGTGTTTCTGCCCACCTCCCACATATAAAGCCACAACAATAGTTCGACTCTCTAATGAATATTATCTATTGTGTCAGTGAATCACCTTCTTGTTCTTACCCTACGCTTGAACTATTTGTACTTTTGGTGCAGGACCAGTCATCTTGTTTTGTTTCTGAACAAGTCCCGCCATGGGATCCATGACTAGCAATTACTAGCACAGTGATAAAATAAACTAACGAGTACTAGTGAAGAACTAACACATGCAAATTACTAGCTTTCAACTATTTTTTTTTTTGTTTAATCTAAGGGGGAAGACATAAAGCAATAAAATGTTTCTCTGCTGATTGTGACTTGTTTTCACAGCCAAATTCTCTTTGCTAGAGGGTAGTTTGGGCCAGAAGCCCATCTCTAGGTTAGTGAACCTTAACACAGCCAAGCAATGTCAACTCAGGTAAGCCAAGGACCTTCTGCTTTTATTTCGATCATTTTTCCTCTGGGAGATCATCAAAATGCTTCTTGCTGTAAGCCGACAGCAGCACTTCTTCACTGTCCTACCTTCACTGTCACTGCATTACTACAGTAACTTAAAAACAAAACTCACTACCAATTTTTAAAACAAAAAAATAGTTTCATGGGGAAGGGGAACGAAACCAGTTCCATAAAAAGCACAGAAATTATCTTACTAATATGACCTGCAAACAGTTAAAAACACAGTTATCTCATTTTGTCATAACTCTGCTATACTTTATCTTCAATTAAAAATTCCTCATTGGCTTAGTTCACCCAGGTTTGATACTTGGGCACAGAAGTCCACTTTGGCCAACCGTCATATTAAGCTGGTGAACAGAAAAACACGAGCACTGAAGAGCATCTCTTACCCTTGCTGCCTATTGCCAGGGTCAGCAGGGCTGCAGTCACAGGGGAGAACAGAGCTGAGCAAGGATGAGCTTGTGCTGTCCCGTATGATGTGCACAGGGGAGGGACCATCTCAGTTGTCACATCAGCCTCCTTCCCTCTCCCCAAGGAAAATCGGTACCTGCTTGCACAGCCCAGGATTCCTCACTAGGGATTTGCTGCAGCTCTGCTGTAACACCCTTGCAGAGCAGCGTTTGCCAGAACGGAACATAATCTTGCTCTCTACGCAAACCCAGAAATTCAAGAGTCGTATTAGAGCTCCACGGTTCAGTGGAGAAACTGGCCTTTTGCCACACAAAGCAGCCACTGTGGAAATCAAGATCCAGTTCTGCAAGACAATACTAACTCCCACGTTTCCATCGACAGCAATGACCACTTGAAAGAACACAAGACTTTGCTTTTAGCGTACCAAGAGCATATCCTGACATACATCAGTCAGGAAAAAAAACATTTTAACTGCATTTTACTCTCGTTTTTACCATGTTTTATATTATGCAACCATGTCAATCACCTATAAGTTAAAGAAGCAACATGAATCCTGCCTCGTATTGCTTATAGATTAGGAACATGCATGAAAACAACCGACCAGAAACGAGAGGCAGCAAGAGATGTCACATTGCAGCACAAGCTACTTTGGGACCAGCTTTAAACCCCGTGCTTTGTTATCCACAGTCAAACTACACAGTGAAGTCAACGGATGGTGAAGCCCCATCCTGCCGCACACTGGAGTGCCAGTGAATCAAAAAGGCATTATGGGAGACATTGTCTGTTTTTAAATTTAAAGTTAGCAATTTATAGTCCGCCCAAATTACAACTGGAACTGCGCTATATATTCTCTCATGCCACCTGCTGGTGCCTTGTTATCTACCAACTGTATTTTATAGAAAGCCACATGTACCTGGCGCATTTATGAATAGTGTTCAAACTCATTTTGGAATGGATTCAAGTCAGAAGGCACAAGGGTCAGTTCAGAAAACAGGAGGTCCCTGTTCAGATATCTTAAAAGATGATTAATTATTATTGTTGACAGCTTCAGTCATGGACCAAAATCCCACAAAGACGGCAAGAAGCAACACGAAGGAATTCAGGACAGAACACGCTGCTCAGTACGAGTGCAGATTTCCCATGAGAAGGGAAGGAAAACCAACCAAACAACGTCAAACACACACCAAGGGATGGCATGAGAGCAAACCTCTGCTCACTGCTCTGCAGAGCACTGCTCCTACTGCAGTCCCACTGCCAACACTTATGACTGCCCATGATACTACTGGCATTATGAGCCTTTTCTCAGCTATGCATTACAGGAGGAAAAAAAAGAAAAAAGAAAAAAAGAGTCTTGCTTAATCAACCTAAACTACTTTTTTTTTTTTAAAACAGGAAAAATAAGAGTCTGTCCTCCCTTATTTAAAAGGAGAGCTGTCAGGTTTTGACCTAAGTCTAACCAAAAGGAGGGATGGGGAGGGGAAGGGGGGAGTTGAGAAAAATCAATGAATCTACGCTAATAAAGGTTATAGGAGTAAAATTTACGCTGGATGCAAGTATGATCCTGTAGTCTTTTTATTTTTTTGGCATGCTGCCCCAGCATGATTTACGTTGAGATAACATGATGGAGCCTCCACCATTGAAAGGAATTAAATAAAAATGCAATAAAGGAGTACAAAATCAATCCGCTTACAGTTTTGTTTAATAAAAATTCATGAAGGATGGGCGGGCAGGCCCATAAGAAATACACCAGTTCAATGAGGGGGCTCTATCAAGCCCACAGCCATTAGAGTGTAGCAGCAGGATAGGATTATTGAACATTAGCATGAGTTAGCTGTGTGCCAGTGTGTTGAATATGCCTCAGTTCCCCCATCATTCCAAGCTCTGTCATTGCTGCCAGTCAATAGCGCATCTATCACCTGAAATAATGGCCAAGAAAAGTACAAAAGATGGGGATTTGACCTTGACTGAGAAGCTGATCCATGGGGATTTTCCAACAGGGGGGATGTTTTTTCAGCCAGGATGCTGGAGGGGAAAAAAACTGGGGGGGGGAAGATGCAGTGACCCAGTCTATCCCTGGATGTCAGTAGGGTTACACGTGCTTTCCCCAGGCTGAATTTGCCGCCAAGGTGTCACTTTTCACAGCTGAGTGACCTTTATGCCCTCTGGAGATGCTCGCTTTAAAGGTAAGTTTGCATTCATTTTTCAAACCATAGACTGAAGCCTGAATACACAGGGAAACAAACATGCCCCGTGGCACAGTAAAAAAATAAAATTCAAAATCCTATAGCTACTCTGACTTCACAAGAGGAGCTGTAAGGCTTGGTGTTACCCTTTCCCTCCAATGGGCCTTTTAAATGCTATTGCTTATAGCCATCTTGACAAAAAAGAAGATTTTAGTGGTCACAGGTTACACAGGCAAGCAACTGAGAACAGAACATAGCCAAATCCAGGCAGCATTTCTGAGTTTTTCCACCAAATGAACAGTTTGACAGAACAGAACTATTTCAATTTCCACCAGATCAAGCCTTCTTATTTTCAGAAAATTCATTTGTTCTGTGCTAAAATCCACATTCTTCAGTTCTTTCATTATCCCACAGAGTTCAAGTACAAACATGGCTGAAAAATGGACTTGTGCACTGCATGAGCAAACCCAAGTTTGCAGGTCCGGTGTGTAACATTCCCACTGAAAGTGCTCATAAATACGCTGAGTGTGTGATGTCACCTAGTGGTCGGGACACACGGGACTGGCAGTCGATTAACGTTTTCAGCTAATTCCTCCACTAGCTGAAGGTACATGCTCAGGCTTCCTAGGATCCATATGAAATAAAGACCACGACAAGTAGGATGAGAAAGATCCAGGTTTACACATACCTGTGACAGGATACGCACAGAACAGAAACAGTAGGATTTGACTCACTTCCTCCAGCGCCAGTAACCAATACCGCTAATACCAAACTTCTTATTCCCTGTGCTCAAGCCAAGCCAGAAAAAGTTAAATCAAGTCATTTCAACAATGATAACGTCATGTTGCAAGCCTGCAGACACCCATAAGGAGACAAAAGCACAGAATTCCTCAGTCACTGTAAATTATCCCTGTGTCTACTTTGTGCATGAAATTTCTCTTGGAGCTCAGCTGAGCACAATGCAATGCTCTCAGACACATCCCGACCTGTGCCAACCACACGCTGGGTTTCCCGGATCGGGTGATCTGCCTACAGCCCTCTCCCGACACAGGGAATGAACGCCCAGGGAAGCACTTCATCTTACACTTTCCAAACACCAGCCTAGCTGCAGCTCAGCTTACTGATGTGGCAGTTGCTTTCCAGATCTCTCTGCTCTAAGAGCTTATTGTCACCTAAAAACACAAACAAAAGGCAAAGTGTCACATTAGCCCACTCCTCCCCACCCAACTCCTGAGCTTCCCCGAAAGAAGCCTTAGGCCAAGCAACGCTGCCCTGACAGTGATTCCCTGGTAGGCTTTTCTTGGCTGTTCCGGTACGTTAACTTGAAGGACAATAACCTCTAGCTTGTTTAACAACTTGTCCCTGCTGGGTAATTACACTCCTTTTAATTGGCTCATGGGGTTTAATCATCTCTTGGGACCCAGATTCCAGTGTTTCTCATTAACTGCTGGCATACGCTCTTGTTCTGAGGACAGGGAGATGTGCTCCAGAACAGCGTGCTGGGGAGGGTCTCTCAGGTTCCAAAATTAAAGACTAATAGCAGAGCTCACAGCCTTGCCTAGCCAGCCTCACCGCCACACACACTCCTCTGAGTCAACTACATCCCATCCATAACGCACACAGCCACCTCCACATCACCTGGGAGAGGGCACCAGCCCCACTCACATCCAGTGTCAGCTGTTTGAAAGAAATAGAGAAGGCAGGACACAGCAAGGGTTGAGAAACCATGGTGATAAAGACACCTGGCAGAAATATAGAACAGAGTGGATATGGGAGCTCTGCTGAGCCACTTACACATGAGGAACATCCCATAACCTCAACTGTTCTAACATTCTTTTTAGAAGTTTGCAAACTTAAACTGTTCTAAAAAGATATTTAAACTTATATCCAGAATAATATTAAAGCTCTTCATTCCAGGCAAAGTGCCTTTGCTCCACCCTGAATGAGTAGGAACGTGCAGATTTCTCTGCAATGTTGCAGGCATGGTAAACAAAGGAGTCTCACAAAGTTAACAGGGACTAAGGCTGGATATAACCACCAGGAAGCTAGCAATGAAAAGGAGGCCGAGACCTAAGATGAACATTTCCATACCTTAACCACCCATCTTCTGTAGTTGCTGCTTGCCCACAAAGTCTGACAAATGTAAACCTGGAAACAGCTATGCTGGCATATCACAAAGCGGCAACAACACGTTTCCATCCCAGCCCTATCCCTAGTACGTATCCTGTAGTATATCCCCTACAGGATGTACCCGTGAAAGATGAAGTATGTTCTGGAGTTACAGGACAATCAGAATGACTTATCACACCTGCAAATCCCCGTCGCACTCTGCTTCTAGACTGCAGATGTTGGAAACAACCTCTAAGAATTAAATTATAGTTACTATTATAAAATGTTATGAGCCTTGGCTCATCCTTAATTTCCTCTAGACTTCAGGAAGAAAACTACCCTCCTGTATGCTCAGGCTTTCAGAGACCTCAGACTAACAGTGCCAGAGGAGAGATGCAGTTGCAATGGGCAACTCTTCATGTAGAACAGCTGACTTCACTCAGCTTCCCAACAGAAACAGACCTGTTCATGCAGTCGTCTTTATACCAGTTTTATACCCATGTGGTTTCCTGAAATAACAGATTTGTTCTGGTGCAGTTTACGTGCTCTCTGATGGGTCAAAGGAAGACAGCCAAGGAACCGGTAACTATTTCCAAGGGGTCGCTTTGTTTGTTTTCCACTGAACTTCTTTCCACCAAATTCAAGTCTTATTCTCCCATACTTTATCAATGTAAAAAGGGAGAGGGACAGAATGACGGAAAATTATACTTTTTCTCAATATTACGATACAGATAACATTACCAAAAACCACTATGAAGAACTCCAATACTTCTTAAAGTAGAAGTTAGCTTTTCGTAATAATGATCCACAAGTAAACGTTTCAAGCCAGATATTTGTCACACACACCAGAACATGCGTGTTCCCCATTCCAGTCACCAACAAGCCACGAGGCAAATAATGTGCTGGTGGCACATGTAACTTACCTTTTATCTTCCCTGCAATACAGCTTTCCACATGGAAAACCGCAGCTACAGTGGTACTCACAGTTTGTGTCATACAACTAGCTGCAACATGTTACAGAGGAGATGCAAACTGCCTTCCAATAAAACAAACTAATGTCAAATCCCTATCAACTCCAGTAAAGCTAAGGTTTCCATAGAAGAGACTATGACAATTTTTGCCTTTTGTTACTGTTTTCCTTCACCAGAACTGAGAAATCATAAAGTTTGAGCATGGGCTATGTTTGTGTCATTTATAAGATAAGTTACAGAAATGTATGCAGGACAGCAAAGTGGGTTGTACAGAGGGTTAGAAAGCCTCCGCAAAGAGGTAACCGCTACATCCCAAGCAGTCAGCACCAAAGGCTGTTCACAGGAGGATGAACCAAGGACACGATACATCGCAGAAAATGGAAAAGGATATTTGACATCTGGTGAAGGAACAACACAGTGTTAAACTTATACTGGCAGGGCCTTGAGATCCAAGTAGTTTTCTATTACTTCTCAGCCACGCTCGGCAGGTTTGTTTGATTTTTCCATCAGAATCCTGCAACTCAGTTCGCTTTACCAGAGGGGGAAGTTGCTGGGAAAGGGACTGAGAAACAAGAATCTGTCAAAGAGTTGTTTTATTTCCTACAGCACTGGCTGACTGACCAAAATCCTATAAAAAAAAAAAAAATCAAATTCAGGAAAAAGCCCTGAACATGTCAAGGCTTTTGGAACAAATGGCACAATAGGTTTTTCCTGTAGCTATAGGCATGTATTTCTTCTTATTTTTTATTTATTTATTTAAGCCCCTGTAACACACCATTTCCCCCAAAGGGCTGCAAAGGTTCAAAGGCTTTGAGAGCACCAATAAATCATGACCACATAAATGTCCTGTAGTGAAGTTTGATTCTTATTTACCCGGGGTCTTTGGGCCAGTGCTCAGTCTGTGTTGGAGGAGGCAGATTTACTTCTCCTGAGATGCCCTCAATTCACAGAGTGCTCATCTTTCAAGCAGCACCACTTCAGGCCTCAGCTGCCAAAACACTTTCAGCTGCAAGTTTCCATCATTTGCTTTATCACACTTCCCTTTCCCCTCCCAGATACTGGTCTAAACTAAGTTATGTTTAGAAATACCTTGTGAGTGGCCAGACTGTGAGTCAATGAATCTCTGTAAATCACCGCCATATGCAGAAGAATTTCAGCCTTCAGTTGGCTTTCCCTTTACGCCACCCCTAGCTACAATTCCCTCTCTAAAGTAATGGCTTAGGACTATGCCATATTGTATAGCCTAGTAGGAAAGCTCTGCACACATATAAGAGGATTACAAGAGCGGGCTATAAGAAACAAAGAGCGTTAAAAACAGGACAAAAATACTATTTTAGATGAACTGGATGCCCAGTTGCATAACTAACATGCAGTTCTGTCCCGCAAGCAGTAAACCAGTATAAGAATGTCTACTCCACAGCACCAGTGATCTATTCATCCAACCCCACTAAGATGAAAACAACAACAGCAGCAGAAGTTCCAGCAGTCTGATTAACATAAGCACCAATATTGTAGCTGTTTCTCCACATTTTTCTCAGCTCAGTTACTTACTCTGGCATTCGTTATTTAATGTCAATGAATATTTGCACCAAATACACTTTGAAGCACCCTTTTTAATTATTCACAGATAATAAAGTTATAAGTATTCATTAACAATTTGTGAACAGAGTCCATATTAGTCTTAATTTTTTAGCAAGTCATTCAGACAGGGAAGAGAACGAGTACCTAGTGAAGTAAATTAACCACTTACACAACATAAAACTGAAACACCACAGGCTCAGATGATTTTTCAAATATGTACCTGGAAAAATAAGAATAATAACAACTAATTATACCAAGACATTTGGTTATAAAACCCTGAACTTGGGGGTGGGACAGGACACGGGATTACGACACAGAGACAGAGTGTTCAAGCACTTAGGAAATATCACAGTTCCGTGCATCATTCATTAAAAAGAGATAAATTTCCCAGATTATTAACTAAAATCAACTGTTGGATTCAGTGGAAAGTGACTGGCACACATGTAGGTATAGTTCCAAATTGCAGTGATAATGCACATAGAGAATCATCTCTTCAAATATCAGCAGCCTTGAACCCTCCAGGAATCTGCCTTTTAGGAAAGGCCTTTTGTCATTAATAGTTTAGAACTGTAGAAGGGAAACGTTGGCAAAACCCCAGCAGCAGATTTGAATGAGTTAACTGTAACCCAAAAAACAAGTGGGCATATTAATCTGCAATGAAGACCACTTTGTTCCACTCCATCCAAAAAAGCAACATCTAAATGAGGATCTAGCATGTTCCAAATCTATTTGACTTTTATTTGATTTGCCTTAGCTTTCCTGGGGAAGTCAGCAAGCTTAAAACAAGTGAATCCTGTATATAGTAAGCTAACCAAGAGGATTACAAAATGATGGAACTACGGAGGATGCAGTGTCAGGCCCAACGCATCTGGCCAGGAAGGAGGCTCAGTGACGAAAGGCTCGGAGGACTGGGACTGACAGTCCCTGCCCAAGCTGGCAGCCACCAAAAGTCCGTTTGCTAATGTTAAGAGAGAGGATAGTCCAGCTCCAGTGGCCAGGTCTCAGCAATCCAAGGTCTGAATGAAGTGCAAGGTGCCTTCTGGAATCAGCATAAGAAAATACGAGGAAGTTTGGCATCTACCTGCCTTATGCATAGCAGAAACCTCCAGGTTCTGGGCTTTTTCTTAGCAATTACAAACCTACTAAGAACTATTCCAATCGAACAACATTATTACTAACGAGATCTCAGTAAATTTGAGTAGTATTAACATTCAGCTTTATATCTTTTCCTGTCTTCCCGTCTCTGAACAAACTCAAGCAGTTGGTCTGCAAAACTTAAAAGAATCACTGACAGGGGAAAACAGCAAGTGCAAATCTAGAGGAAAGGGCACAAAACAATTCATTAGTAAACCAAGCTTTGCCCGTAATTTTCCGCATAACTCAGGTAAAGTGTTTGATTTCTGGATTTCCATTTTCCCAGCTGTAAAATGGACTTGTGTGGACAAGAGGCTCAATTTATTAATGTAATAAAATAAGAACCATAAAATGCTAACTGTTAGCAGAAGGCTTCCCTTCTGAATTCCCACACTCTTTTGTCTAACAAATTTTGTCCTGAAATCGCAGAAACCCCTGGCCAAAGGACATGTTCTTTAGCCAAGTTACAAACCCATGTAAATTTAAGAACATGCAAATACATTTCAAGCTATTTTTATTTATGCCATGATTTAATTTTTTTTTTTTTTAATAAATAAAGGCAGCTTATATTTGCCATATAGTCATATCTTTTCCGTTCTTTGGTCAATGTGGTCACTGCATTATGCTACGGTGTTTGTGTTGGACGACGAGTTCATTGGAAAAATGAACAAGAGCCCATCTCCCAGTCATTGACAGCAAAAATCCATCTTTAACATAATGGACACACATAATTGTTGTGCACCCTGTTAGACATACCAAGTGATTGATACAATGCAAAAAGGAGGGGGGTGAAATTATGATGATCTATAAAGATCTTGCTGGAACAGAGAAAGAGGAAGAGAATCATTTTTAATATGATTAATACTGCAGCAGAGAGGGGGAGAAAGGCAAGAGATGGGATTTGTTCCCTGCTATAACACTCTACTCCCATGCAATACTGCTTAGCAGGAAAGCCTTCCAGCTGAGGGCTATGAAACAGTTATCACTGTTAGGTGATTAAGTTACTAATTCTTCAGGGAGAAGACATTTAGAGGCCCATATTAAAGGAGAGCAAGGCAAAATTACATTCCGTTTCAATTTAGTTTAGCAATTCTAGTGATTTAGTTAAATGAAAAGCAATTGTTCCAATTAATAGTATTGAATGTTATTCATCAAAAGTGTCAAAACAGCTGTGTTGGTGCATTAGTAACCTATTCTCTTGTCAGAGATATGGATAATTCCCCAGGATTGCACCAGGGAAGTGGCAGCGCAGTCAGGAGCCTTCAGAGGGAACTGCACGTCCTGCGGCGTTAATGACTGCAGATTCATGGGGCTTCTGTCAGGCGGCGTGCAGCATCGCACGGGGGTGGAAAGGACAGCTGGCTACGCAGGGGTTCAAGAGGGCAAGGGATGTTCCCAAACACATGAATCTGCCTTTCACCCTCTCCAGCGCCATCCCACAAGTGTGCTTCCAGACAGTTTGACAGGGCAGAGCCGCCTCATGCTGCTGGCGAGAGCGGAACCAAGGCAGCTGCTTCCCTCCCCTCCATCCCACTCCTTCCTCCCGCTTTCACGCAGGGAAGGGTGAGACACCCCCCTTGCTTTCCCTAGAGCTGGTGCGTGCAAGAACAATTAGGAAGCCAAGTCTCAGCAAGTGCCGAGCAACCATTTTGATCTATACTGAGTCCTCGGCAGCAACGGCCAGAGAAGCTTTTCTCATGGAGCTCATCCATCAAAACAGTGATTAAGAAGCTAAGAGGAAAAGTTCGGATGTAACCCCTGAATACAATGGGGTAATAAAACACAATGGTGCTGCTGGCCTGGGAATATGACACTCTGGCACAAGACAGCACCTTCTATTTTGGGATAAACAGACCCCGGTCTGAACATGGCTGAGGGCATCCTGGAGCTCATTAATCTGTATGGGAATGACAGAGACAGGATAACAGGTCTGATAAGGGTTTCCTCCAGCCTTTTCCTTGCACCATGCGGGCCCCTGCAGCCATCTCTGCTATCTCCACTCAATAAGGCTTTATACACTTCCTCCCAGGACCCATAATTGCCGTCTCAGTGCAGGCGATACTATCGTCTTCCTTTCCTTTCAAATTTCCATAGCCTTTTTATGGGAGATTAGAAAATCCTGTCTTTTTTGGACTCCACTGTTTGTTTTCTCCAGGAGCTAAAGGAAAATATATGCGTGCTGTATACCCGAGCTGAAGGACAAGGGAAAAGAAGGGTACTAAGGGCCCAGAAGCAACCTGCTGTAACTTATTCTACTTCTCAGCAGGACACCTTACCCAGGACAAGGCCTTCGCACTCCTCAGGAGCAAGGCAAACTGTGTGCCAGTCCCATTCCCCAGTAGAATCATAGAATTGTTGAGGTTGGAAGGGACCTTTAAGATCATCGAGTCCAACCTTTAGCCTACCCTGACAAGAGCCACTTCTAAACCATGTCCCTAAGTGCCCCATCTACCCTTTTTTTTAAACAGTAGGCACAGGGCAGCTCTGGGATCCCCCAGGTCACGACGAGCCAAGAACTACAACAGTCTGATATGTCAGATGATGTTTCTGCTCTTTTTAAAAGAGATGTTAACAGACAAAACCAAAAAAAATGTGCTTTTTTCTCCCTGTCTCTGGTGGTATCCTTCAGTCAGCGCTCCTAGTCCAGCCATCCTCATGAAGGCAATGAGTTTCTGCAACGTGATTTTTCATGTTTCCTCTTCCCCACTCCAGTCATTGCCACAGATTATACCCCAGCAGTTACCCTGCTCTAACACACACTGAAATAGCCAGATGTTCACGTTGAACATAAGCTAAAGTGAAAAATGCAGCGTTCTACACCATACCAGCACTGCTGTAATTGAAACAATATTTATTGGGGGGAGGGACATAATCTCTCTTATCTATGCAAGCCGTTAACAGTTTGGCATCACCTGCTCACATGCTGAGGAGGAGGAAGAAATCTGTAACTGTAAAAGCCTTCCCCAGTCTTACACATAAAAACAAATAAATTGAGTACCCTCATAGGTTTGGCACTCCACAGCGTTCCCTCTAGGTCCCGGCTTGGAACTGTACCTACATCAGCTTTTATCATAAGAGCTTGAAAGCACACAGAAAATATCAGCTTAACTTACTTTCTCTGTATTTTGTTATGACCTCAGGTGCTTTGCTGCTTCAGTAATGAGGCTGCTGAAATACAACTTCAAGCCAGAGCAATTAACAAAATCCCCACGTGCTAGTTTCAGCATAGGCAAATGAACATACAGTACGTACATGCTTAACTTTTGAAGAAGTTGGGAGAACAAGCATATTAACTTAAGAGCAGTGACCAGAAGAACAGAGAGGCACAGTGAAGCCCTCACGATATTACAACTCAGGCTTTTGGCATGAAGAAAGCTCCTGTTTGGCAACTCTTATTTTCTCATTCCTGCTCAGGATAGTAGGATTTTAAATGCCTGCAGGGCATGGAAGGTTACTGATAATAAAACTGTGCATTTTAATACACTGGAGTTACTGTAAGTAGATATGCCTATTTTGGTGCACATGGCTCTATTTTAGCTGTATTTCAAACATGCCACATAACATTTATTATGAAGAAGAATTAAAGAGCCCTTCATTAATTATTTGTATTACCATAGCACCTAAGGGCATTAATCACACATCAAGGCATCTTTCAGCAAACAGTGCCAGAACATGGTCTGCCCAAAATCAAAATTCAGGCCAAAGAAAAAGTAAAACCTGCACAGAAATAAAAGAATGCACACAGTGTGGAAAGCACAGGATAGCTTCAGCCAGCAGAAGCAGACGACAGCACGTCCCCTACCACCAAGTTACCTGTACACATCCCAGGTGAGGGGATTTTTTTTAAGAGAGATTGGGTGGGGATTGGTACCACCCCTCAACAGTCGATAAGAAGTGATCAGCGTATTGGAAGCCGAGCACAAGGACGAGCTGTGGAATAAAGTGAGCAACTTGCAGGTGTTGTAGAGAAGAGCCCATGGAGACAACACTGAGCAGACAGGTACAGTTCAAGCCAAGTCATGGATCAAGAGGACTCATGGAAGATCCTTTCCAGATCCATTCCTTTGATTTTATGATATTTAAAAATAATTTTAAAATAGATAGAAAAGTTCTCCAGTCACTGTAGAACTGGCCCAAGCTTTAAGTGTTTCATTAAAAGTTAATACCAACACTGTTCCCTTGTTCTGAGAAGCCAAGGCAAAAATGTGTTGAGAACTGCACCTTCACCCATGACAGACACCAAGGCAGCAAATAAAGCTTCAGCATACACTCAAGATCATTCCCTCCTGCCAGAGTTAAACACCAGCAATAAATAAATACCAGCTTCTGATATTAAAATTAAGCCAAAGCAGAAAATTAAAGCTCAGACACTGTCTAGATGGAGATTAGTAACTAATATACCAGATAAATTCTTTCCACCTTTTCAGTTTATCCACTGGCCGGTCCCTCAAACCCCAGGCATTTAAACCACAATTCTTCCACCACACACCCAGCACAGACTGGGAGCAGCCATTTGTTTGTAACTCTCATTTTGACTCGTACTACCCCATCACTTGGAAAATGGGACGTGTCCTAACGTAACAGGCAGCAATTATATAAAACAGATGTCTGTTGTGAAGTGAGCTGAGCAGCAAATAAAGTTGATTCCTCCTACCCACACAAGGTTTTGAGGTTTTGGTGTATTAAATAAAAGCAAATTGAAATCTGAAAAGCCACCGTTGTACTTCACATGCCCCCTTTTCCTCCCAAGAGAAAGCACTGCTGTCAATAACAAAGGGTAGCAAGGAGGTGCCGCACACAGAGGTAATAACGAAACATGAAATTATTGTAAAATAGCACATTGGCACATAGGAATTAAAGTACTTCATTTCCCATCTGACACTTTTTAAAATTCCTATTTCTTTTGTTGTTGGGGTGTTGGGTTTTTTTATTTGTTTTAAAATAAAAACAGGCTTACGGACAGCAGAGTAATTAAGTGTGTTCTCTTCAGTAAAAAAAAAAAAAAAAATCCAAAACAAACAAACAAAAACCCCACACCACACTTTTCCATCCAGAATCCAAAAGAACTGTTGTCCCAAACCTGAGTGTAGGGGAATTTGTCTAACACAGAAAGGATCTTCTTTTTTTGTTTTGTTAAATTATTTAGGTGCATTCTCAGAAGTTATCAACTAATCTCCTTCTTGATTTCCTAAACCAAGAAAAGGCCAGATGCAGTAATCCATTACAGACATGATATAATTGTACTGTAATCATAACAGAACAATATCTGCACATATGCTTTTGTTAAGCATAGGGCACAGCCTGACACTGCTCATTAAGAAACAAATGGAACATTCAACTACAGCTTTCATTTGATCTTACAAAGATAAGCTTTGGTATTGTTATGCCAGATTTTGCATGTGTGTGCAGGACACAAAAGCATTCTCTCTCAGAAAAAGGGGAAAAAAAAACCAAACCAAACTTAGACTGGTCTACACGGGGCAATTGACCAGTGGAACTATATTCTGCTATTATCATTCTGGAATAGCTTCAAAGTCACTCTCTGTGCACAGCATTAACACTGAAAAGAAGTCTAAACCAGTTAATTTCTCCCCCTGCTATAGTCATACTGGTCATTTTTTTTAGACAGAAAAATTTTTACTTTCAGATCCAATTGGTATTGTAATTTATATTGTATTATAAATAGTATTGTACTCACTGGTATTGTAATTTAAACCTTGTCTATGCTTCGTGTATGAAGAGTTCTCTGTACAACTAGTAGTTATACCAGAAGGGAGGCAGGGAATCAAACAAGCAGCTGATGTTCCTTTAGAACTTACTGAGGGATGCGCCTGGCAGGAAAGCAGTTAAAAAGAGGCAATGTGAAATTGCATATGATAGAGCACAGCGATGCTACTGCATTATAAATAATGCTGAAGGATGCATTATTTATATGTTTAATATTGGGCTCGCTTATGAAGTAAGTTTCTTTCTCCAGTTTGTCTCCAATGGTAATAGGAAGGCAGGATCACACAGCAGAGCTTGGAAGGAGACATGATAATTCAGGGAAGTTTGGGAGGCAAAAACACCGAAAAACATTGAGTGGTGAGCTCTATTGCATTTCCTCAGTTTAATAACTAAGTCGGAAAACTCAGAAGGTTAGGAGCTCAGCTTTCATTCATTTAAACATTCAATAGAAAAAAAACTTGGATGTTTATTTGAGCCTTATCCCACGTCTGTGTCCTTTAACAGCTGCAGAGCTGGCACGGAAATACTCTGAGATTTCTGGCACCTCCACGTCTGATCACCGTTTTAAACCAAAATTGGAGAAAGACTCTCTGCCCCATAAAAGTGTTTAAATTGGCTCTTGTAAAAGGGTGGAGCCTACAGCCCCACAGTGAGCTCAATCTTTTAACACGCTCATTTTCTGTTCGTGTGTCGAATACAGCACTTTGCATAGATCCAGTAGAAATACTATTGCTATGAACATCTATTTCCCTTCCTGCATTAAAAACCACGCTAGCAATTTTTAAACTAGTGCAACTATGAGGGTAAAAGCACAAATAAAACAAGTCAGAGCACCAGCAATGTGCAATTTACACCAGTAAATGCAGTGCTTACTGCTCACAGCCAAACACCTTGCCCTTCAGCCAGAAGTGACCAACTTTGTAGAAAAATGCCTGTACAAGGATTTTATCTGCCCCTTCACCCTTACAGTTTCACAGCCTGGAGTCTTAGGTATGAACCACTGCCATCTTTTATTTGCACCAACATACAAAGTCGTAAACGCCGGCAGCTGAGGAATGGGAGACAGATCCCATTCATCTCTTGCTGCTAAAGGGCATTTACATTTAGCTGGAGTTTGGGTGGACAACCGAATTTGTCCGCAAAAAAAATAAGTCAGCTCCAAAAGGTTAGAAACTGCTCTCAACAATGAGTACAGAGCTGTTACAGAAGTTAATGAGTAACAACACTGCCTAATCCAGCCTACACAATCCAGGGCCTCAGGGAAAAATTAAAGCATTCTTGTGCTCTGGTTTTGTTGTTGTTGCTTCAGTTCAGCTTTGGCTTATGAAAGCAAAATAGGCCTGTGCTTGGGACCACGGTGCTGACAGTCACATGAGCTCATCACTCCAGCTTTCTTATAAGTTTTCCAGTTCTTGCGATTGTAGAAGGAAAAAAAAAAAAATATAAAGGCAGCTTGAAGACTAGAATTGGACAATGACCCCAAAAGATAGCTGCTGGGCCTTTTCTAAAAGTATATTTCATTAAATCATTCACTCCAAAACCACTGTTTTGGAAACCTGCTTTCACAATCCTATGCTCTAAAGTCCCTGATTACCCAAATTTCACATACTATGGCTGAAAATATTTTACTGTTCTGTCTAACTGAAACAGCATCCAAAAACTTTGCTATTAAAACCCACTAAAATGGAGTTCAAAAATAGAGGTGAAGGATAGGAAGGAACTGAGATTCTTCAAGATTGAAGGTTGTCTGCTAGGTCCAAATATTTCTTATGTGTCTTTTCAAAGCAGTGCTTAAGCACATTACTAACACTTCAGTTCTCTTCTGCATGGTTTTTGGTCTTCATCTTTGGTCACATAAAGCATGTAAGGACAGGATGCTCTCAATTCAGAGGTGCTGATGAAGGGCTCACAGCTGCTTCTTCCTACCTGACTGCTCACAGTACCACAGGTAGGGACAGTAATTAGCATCAGGCCACTTACATTATAGCAACTTTTCCTGTAGCAAATTTTCCTGAATGCTTCACACTGATGGCTAAAACACACCCCACCTAAACCCAGTGACGTGAGAAATTCTGTGTTCGTTTCCAAGTGTCCTGGACATTCCTAGCTGTGCACAGAAGTTGAAAATACCAACAGCACACCCTCCAGCCTCCAAACTGAAAGCAAACAAACGATGCTCAGACTGTATTACACTTAACTCAGTGTCACAATACACAGTTTGCATTTCCACACGATTGATTCCTTTAGCTCGGCATGGATGAACAGTGCCTTTTCCGCTTAGAGTTTTTGGAAGAGGGATGGAGGGCTGAGGCTGACTTTTCCTGAGATGTGAAGCTTGCCAATAATTCAGTTTGCACCTACAGATCCTGTTCACGTAGTGCACTCGTGACCATCCTGAAGATGAGCAACTCCACCTGGTGCAAAAAACCTCAGAGACAAATCACAAAGGAACTTAGTTTATGCTGAAGAGCCATTTCCAGATAAACTTTTGCAGTCAAATCTACCCAGCACTGTTGATCCCAGTTCTCCACTTAGCTGTGCAATATTAGACACAGTTTCAAGCAGCGAAGCCAAAAGAATCCAAAAGTTAAAAACCACTTTCCCCGAATTCCACTCAGCAGCTGTTGTAGCAGAACTGCAAATGGAGTGATTAATTCTTCCAGTTGCATTTCTGATGCAAGAGCACTAACCTCTCAAATTTGGGCTTTATTACTATGCTCTGCATCCCCAGGCCAATCGTAAGAGTCAAATTTTTGACAAATTTCATACTGTGAGGCTTTTAAACAGTCAAATATTGCTTTATTATTTAGAACATCATTTTTCGGTTTTGTTTCCAGCTGTATGTAGTACTGAAGTTTGCATTAATGCACTGCATTATATCATCCTTATCAGACAAGTTTCCTAGGTACAGCTGATTCTCCTTTTTGATTTTCTACAAGAGCTATTAAAAATGCTGACCAAAGAATATAGATTTTCATTAATATTTCCTCTTCTTTTGATCTGTTCCTTTGATTTACCTGACTCTACGATCCAAATAATCAGAGGAGTTCCTGTCTTTCATGCAACAAATGTAATGCCAAAACTTAATGAAACCAAGGTTTTTAAGAAGGAAAAAAAAAAAAGCAGTATATTTAAAGAGCTTTTCCTCACCCTATCTCACCAGATGACTCTGAGAAAGGCAGGCCTCAAGAAGATGTACCAGGTACATATCCAACATCACTAGCGTCTTCAGAAGACATTCTCTACTTTGTAGGCACAAAACACATTTCTGCAAACAGCAAAGCTGCTGAGGATGAGAAACTTTAGACTGGGAAAGAGACAACCTTTTTCTTTCAGGAGGGGAAAACAAGGTGTTGCTCTAGGGATTTCTCTATGCTGTCTTTTTGTTTCGGTTCAGTTTTCTCGCGAGGTTCAGTAGTTGATATGCTCTCAGGACATCCAGTTGACCGTACACTTGTTTTTCAACCCTGCTTTGGCATAAGGTTGCTGTTTCTTACTCCTTTCGGTATTGTTCCTGCACAGGAAGTCAGGAAAATATGTTTCCAGGCTCCTAATATATGTTTGTTTTCCCTTATTGTTGTTCACTCTGTTTACACAGTGGTTGTTTTTCTTCGTCTTTGATGATGAAATTTAAACACTAATGGAGCGAGATTTCAGGGAGTAGAAAATACAAAGGCAGAGAGAGTAATGAAGCAAAACCACAGACTTTGTTCTCAGTGCTGTTTTCTTGCGGAGTCAACCTTGACCCCAAGATGCTCAAACAAGTTGCAAGCGTAACACATGCACTTTTGGAATAAGACCAAATGCCTCTTGTTTTTATACTATTTTTACACTAGTGAATGAGGGAACAGATGTGGTGCAGGGGAGTCAGTCTGTGCCAGAACACTATGCTGCAATCACTCCGGTGTCATTAAATCACCATCAGAACAGCTTTGTTCAGGAGTCATTCAGTTGGTTTCATGTGATTGCTGTTTGAGTCTAGCTCTAACGTGCACTTCAAACACATGGATACTCTGAGAAGAATCACAGAATTAGTAATTCACTACCCTCTGTCTCAGAGTCAAAATTACTAGCGGGGTCCATTCAAAAAAAAAAAAAGAATACCTGCAGGTTGCTGAAAGCAGTCATTTGCAAGGGACAGACTTATCTGCGCATGAAAACCGATGTTTGTATATGTATTTGTATAACTGTATATACTCAGTGGCCTTTTTTCCACACATTTCCAGTATTTACCTGTTGATACAATAATTTGTATATGCAAATGCCAGGGGGATATTTGCTTAAGCCAAGTTATAAATAATCTGGGGAGAGGGGTGTGCTAACTAACTCAGAAGTTTAGGTGATATCTATAAACAAATATAGGAAATTTGCAGCTTCTCAAAAAAGGGCGAGGATGACTTCCAGACAGACAGACAACGAACAAACCATCTTCTCTTGATAACTTAGGAGAAATCTCTCCCTTCTTTCTTATTTTTAAGCAAAAAAGTTCAGATGCACATAAAAAAGGGAATAAAATAAATAGATCTGAAGGCTCTTAATCCTCACAAATAGTTGCCACATCATCCCTTTCAGCAAAAGGCTCAAAGCCTCATCCTTCGAAGCCTTGAAGCAAAGGCACTTATTTTCTTCATAGAAAAGGACAACAGGCCTTTCCCCTCCCAGTTTCCCCTCCGGGAGATAGTGGGCATCATTCATTACCTCCCCTTACCCCTTTCACAGAACTGCTTGCTGCCCCAGTTGCGTTAGTGCTACACCTGGGGTTCTCCTTACAGGAGCAGCATGCCCCAACACAGTCATTATTTCACTCAGCATTATCCATATCCTTTGCTCTTACAAAGGATGACTTCATCTCAGACCAATTCCAACTGTTTTCCACAGTGATATAATTTACATACCTTATACCATCTGGTCAGAGCATGAATAACCTCAAACCTAAAACCACAGAAGGGGACTCACAGGACTGGATGGCTTCACAGGTAACCTATATTGGACTGGGACCTTCCCCTTACTCGTATTTCACCCATATAAACAGAACCAGCTTTTCATCTCCCATTAAAACCAAATAAAAATGAGCCCGTGGGATATTTTTGAGACATCCAGAAAGATCCCCAAACTGTCAGTAAAATTCTAGGAATCAATGGCCAGCTCAGGAAGGCACAGGAGGAAGCATAAAAGAAAAATACTCCTCTGAGCATACCATTATTGTTAAATATCACCATTCCAAATGTAAGAGATAAATTTTCGAGTGTTACAGCAGGTCTCAGAACCCTATTAATAGAAATTAGAGAAAAGTCTAATAGAAAAAGACAGAGAGGAAGCCATTCTCTCCACTGCTCCCTGGGGAAGGCGAGAAGAGACTGAAAGATGACACTTTATCTCTTCTAATTCCCGTGGGATCCATAATCACAGCATTCATTCAGCAAATAATAATAATAAATATGGTCTGAAGTGACTCCAGCTATTTCAGCTTTAATAAATGGGCTGAAATAGTGGCAAATTCAGATACAGAGAGCATCTTTTCAATAAAATCTGATAGGGTTATTAATAACATTAATGGAGTACCATGCCGTCTCCATTTTGTTAATAGTTGCCTTATTCTCCCCAGTCCATTCCCCATCCCTGTGCACAGACACAGAGAAACACACACACTTTTCCCTCCAGTGATGACAAATTTAGACTGTCAGCTTTCTGCTGGCAATGCATCCCAAGAATTAGTCAAATTTGACATGATTTTATTGTTTTATGGGAACTGCCAACAGGGATTTTTCTGCCTGAAGTACATTTATATCCCAGTTCAAATCAGATCCTGGCTTAGTTCATGGACACAAAGAGGATAAGCCAGGAAACCTGCAGCTCTTCAAGGACAAAAGAAGTTATGACCATGATGGGATGCTTAGAGCCCTACCTCAGGTAACTGTGCCTTTGATTCAACTTGTCCCTTGCTCCCAGGACAGTTTTACCTCCCAGCTTACAGTCTGCCTATCAGGGAACCAATCCCAGTGCATGGCCACAATATTTGGGCTGCTGGTCCAAAAGCAGACTTTTAAATACAACTGGAAGTCATTGCATGCCATTTTAGAAGAGCTAAAAATCTGTCTGCAGAAGAACAAGTGCAAGCAGGTGGACATGCCTCATCTGTCCAGTTTTATTCTAAAGGGACCGTCCAGAAAAGCTCTCTCTTTTCTTGTCTTCCCCTCCCCCCCTTTTTTTTTTTAATAAAGTGTGACCTCACTCCCACTGTACACCACTGTACACTGAAAAAACAACTATTGCCTCCAGTTGTACAGGACCAAATCTTAACTGAGGGCTCCCGATAATTTGGGATTCACCCTCATTTATCCCATTTCACATCAGCCTTTAGCAGTATTTTCCAAATGTCACGTTTTTACAGACTTAATGAGATTAAAAAAACATGCTCTTTTCCCTTTGCATCTTATGCTTTCAGCTGTGACTTCCATAAAATGATTTTGGTTAGCAAACAAGATGGCTATATGATTAAAGAAAAAAATGCATCTCATTTTCCTAGTTCCATATATAGATGCAGGGAAGGAGCAGCCAGAGACAAAGTGCTTTATACCACAGTACTTCCCTTGCAGGGAGACAAAAAAGAAAAGAAGAGAAATAGAATTATAGAGTTGCAGAGAAATGAAATGTTTGAACAGAAAATAATTTCCCTAACTCGTAGCCTGCAGGCATAACCTGTCATAACTCTGCATGAATTGAACAGTCAGGGAGTTCAAGTTTTCTGCAGCTTACCATAAACTAATATGCTCCGTCACATCATCCTCAGGAGACAAGGATTTGAAGGAGCCACTGTATTTAGAACAACAAAAGTAATTCTGTGGTTTAACAGAATTAGAGGGGAACCACCAGAAGCCCAACACAACCCAGTGCAGACAGAGACTAGATGGAAGGTGACAAAAAAAATATCCCAACCCACACACCATACCAAAGATGGGGGAGCTAAGCGGTAATCCTGTTTTAAGCTCCTCTGGAGATCATGGATTTATCAGTTCATATCATACAAGAATTTCACTGTTTTACATACATTTACCCAGCACAACTGACAAATTTCCACTTGAAACAGGGGGCATCATACTGTGAGTCACAATGTGGTGGGTCAGGCTTAGAGGCTCCCTGTAGAAGAGAGTGCCCCCAGAACATGCATTACTTTCTGAAAAGTAGAGTAACGGTCCTAAGAAGAAAAAGAAAAACACTCAAGGAAGAAAAACTACTTTAAAATCTGCATTGAACAGAACAGGCAAGATTCTCTTCTGATCTTTACATCTGCAGTCTCTTCTCCCTCAATCTTTACAGACTTACCCAGGTCTGAAATCAATGCACAAAGCACACTATGGTGCAAGTCCTAGAGGCTACTACACAAACAAGACACAGCTGAAAAAAATAAGTGTTTTTCCTAACATATTCTCTGTCCTCCAGCCTCTTCGGGACCATACATATACTGTGGAGTAGATACAATCCTAAATACTGCAATTCATCAGAACTGAAAAAAGAGAACTTCTTGTTCTCTGAACTGCTCATGGGTCAGAAACAAAATTTAAGCTCTGCCAGGGAGCCAGGCTGGATTATGGATTGACCACTCTTGTCTGGAAAAGGGCAGACTATGAAAAAAACGTTGAAGCACCTCCAAATGGTAGGAGGAGGCATGTTACACACTCTCAGTCCAAAAACACTCCTCAATTTCTCCCCTATATTACACTATGAAAAGTCCCCCCATACAGAAAGCAGGGTCTTTACTGGGAAACCCCTAGAAGAAAGTCATAGCTGACCTGGTGCCAGGTCTTCTTGTTGCCTTTATTGACTCATTTAGCTCTTTCCACACTTCTACGAGACAAATACCCTTTCTTGGAATTTGTTTTAAGCTATCACAGTTCAAGTCTCAAATCACTACAGATATTCCAGACCCTTGAGAGACCCAAGTGCTTCCCCAAAATCTGTATCCTTCCTTATGGTGCTCGCCTAAGCACCCTTCCCCATTAAGTTCCTGGCAACATCCCTCACTGCAGTTAGTGCAATCAGGCATTTTGACACCTGCTTTGGAGAAACTGAAAGATGTCCTCTCCCTGGCCAGATCTCCATCCTCTTCAGTTCACTTCCTAAAGGTTTCTCTTCACCTCTTTCATACCAGGGTTTTGGGACCCAGCACTCTTTTCAGCTCCCTGTGTTGCTCACCTCGGACAATGAATCCCTGCCATCCCTACCCCAAACTCTGCAGCATCCTCCTCAGAGACAATTAAAGTCTTTCCTCATTCAAGATCCCACTCTGACAGTAGGCTCCCTTCCACAGGTAGCCCACACTGCAACCCTCCTGACCCAAGCACAGGCACGGCAGATGCTTCAAATACTCCAAACTCTCTCATATATAGCAATGCCTCTGGCACACCTGAATGCATCTCATTTGCATGGGAGAATGGGTACACAGCTCTAAGTTACCTATAACTCACAAGTGCTTCCATTTCTCATCTCCACAGGATAAGGTAATTAACTTCATTGCTTTCATGTGAGCTAATGTTCAAGTTAGCAGCTGGGACAATTGTTGAAGGTCAGAAAGAAGTCTTAAGTAGACCTGCAAACTGCACCCAGACCTTCCAATGCTCCATCTAGCATCCTACCACTGGATCTCATTTTCTCTCCAGGAAGACTGTTTTCTCAATAGACGAAAATATGAAGAAACCAGCTTTAAAACAAAAGACCGAATGAGAGAAAGCAAAAGAACCTGCATGCGCTCACACAGAGTGAGCTGCTATGCAAACAACAGCCCCCACAACTTCAGTGCTCGCTTTACTCATTTACCCCTTGGAACAAAGGGACGACACCCAAGATGTGACCTGCTCAGTAGTAGGGGCTTCTCCAAAGCACTCCATCTGACCTCGGTGTAATGAACAGAATTAATATGGCAAAGCCTCTAACACGGCACCACTTCCCAGCAGCACAGCCACAGCCTCTAATTGATTAGTCCATAAAAATCTGTGCACTAAATTGAAAGGAGCTGCACTAATTCTCTTTTATGTTAAATTTCTGTCTTTCTCCTTTATCGAATCCTTCGTCGAATGTCCCTTCTGCTGCCTATTGTGGGCTTGCTCTGGGCCTGTTTTCCTCTTGCCCAGATTAAGTACCTAATCAAAATCTTGTCTCCCTTAATGGCATAAAATTGAAAGATAGATATTGCACTTTACACAGCTGATTAAACACTAGAATGTGGCTAAATGCTTTACAGGGCTTGTTACATTAACTAACTCTGTCATCTGCCAGCTATCTTATAATTGCATATGCTCATGTTGCCACTGGTGAAGCCAAGGTAAGATTTCTTTTCCCTCCATTACCTCTTTCGACTCTCCCTCCCTCCACATTGCTGTGGACCAGCTGTGAGTCACTGAGGAGCTAGAAACTCCTCTGTTACATCCACCTGAAGAAAAACTGTCTGATGCTGGCTGCCTATAATTTTGTCTTCTATGTTCAATTGTCAGTCATTGGTTTGTGACCATCTAAGTGGCTGATGTGTTGGCAAGGGACAGTAAACGCACACAGCAATTTTTTAAGAAGGAAGTAGAAACAGTCCTACTGACACCTGCCTTCTTCACAGCTTTGATGCTAGACACCTTGTTCCAGAAGTCCTAAGAAAGCAAAGATGGAAGAAAAAAAAAGTGCTTACACTAGCTTGTATAAGAACATATATTAAATAGTCTGAAATTCCCATTGGCTTGTCACAGCATGATCTGATGTAGGTATCCAGTGTTGCACATCTTGGCTTCTTCCTTACTTTGTAATAATGATGCAGATGGACTTTCTGGAAGGCTTACAATTCTATCCCAGTTGATTTGCTTTTCAAAGGAGAGTTTCACCTTCTACAAGATACTCACCAAGAATGATCCCTAAATACAATCTTCAACTGGATTCCTTCAAGGAAGAAACAAGCTCAAAAAGGCTTTGCCAGAAAATTCTTTGGAAGAAAGAACAGCAGTAGAGATTTTTTTTTTTTAATATTCTTAAGAATCGTTAACAGTTCAAACATTAATCAAGATGTATGTTTTGTTTAAAGATACAAACCACGTAGGGAAATATTCTGCAGGTAAGATTTGTCATCTTTGTCATCCACAGACCCAGCAATTTTAAAAACAGATATGCTCCTTTGCACAAATACAAATATTTCTATATAGATTGCTTTAAAGTAATTGCCAAAACACTTTTGCCTTTTTAACAGAGAAAATAGACTACACATTACACCCAGACTGTAAAATTGGGGATAGCTGGTTCAGCTCATGTGATGAACCTAATCTCTTACAGAGAATCTATTTGTTAAGCAATAAAATAACACGTCATCCATTTTTGGTCCTATATTACCCTAAAAATCTTTTATTTCTTCTCCAAAATTCCTCTGCAGGAAGTGTTAGAAGTCACTTTTAGCTGCCTTCTTACTAGTTCTGCACCTTACTATACAAAAGCGGGACTCCAGGCACGCAAGGAGGATCTGCCTGTCCACATGGGAGTCAGTCTGCCTCCGTGGGACTGCATTCACAGCCGAGTAATAATGCTAACATTAAGCTCTGCCCTAAAAATACCCAAAGGTCTAATTTTTTTCCCCATGGGCTAAGCAGCAAGTGTTTACTGGGTGGGTCCTCCCTCCGCAGTTTACACTGTAGCTAAATCAAGTCCAGCTGAAGCAGGCTTTACAATTCTGCTGGCAATTAATAATCGATTAATTGTTTTCTTATCCCACAAGGATTCTGCACTCTTCTATCTTCCATTCTTTGGCTCCACATAGAAACCACACAAATTAGTTCATCATACCACTGTTAATGGTTTATAAAAGCTATTATGAAATCTTTACTAAGGGCTTGGTTTTAAATATTCATAAAGGCACAATATATATTTTAATAAGACATGTTGCAGGATACAAAATTGAACCTTGAACTAAACATTAAGATCCCAGGAAAGATTCATCTAAAAGCGTAAGACTGGATATGCACAGAAGAAAGGCACCCACAGCTCTCTCCTAACCTTCCATTTTCGTGATTGAGGAGGTAATCTTATCAAACCCTTTTGCCTGTAGTATCACACTTATTAAAATTCTTTGGTTTAAGCTAACATACCGATTCAAATTTCCTTCTGCCATTTCAGGCATCTTTATATCAAGATCAACAGGCAATACTAGATATCACAGGTTTCAAGGAAAAGAAATAATTTAATTCAAGATCGACATGCAGGTAGAAAAGTAGGTGGAAGTTTACGCAAGTATCAGGCAGCACAAAGACCATCTCAAGCTGGTCATTCAATAGGGAAATTCTTCGCCAGTAAGCACTTTCTAAACACAAAAATGAGTGACTTCATGACCTGCCACACTATTTTATGCTGCTGAGTTTTGAGTTGGGCCCACAAATTAGAATAGATCATAAAAGCAAGACCAAGTCTGACAATATTTGTCGTAATGCTTAGTGGACATTTGGCCAAAGCCACATTCACTTGGCAGTCACGCAATCCAGCACAACTGCCAAACCCCTTCTAGCAGAGGTACAGCAATGGAGCCACTACAGCAAGATATTAAGTAGACTTAAAGAAATACAGAAGGAGGGACACAGCTTTTACCAGGCCTAGTTATAACCAATGCCATCAATCCCTCACTTTCAGGATCAGATTCACAACGTAATATATTAAATCCTTTTATATGTATAAATCCCAATGCTACGATCCCTGCCAAGCACCTATTTCTACACTGAAGCATATTTGGGAGCCATGAAATTCCCATAATGTACTCTCCAGCTCGAGAACACCACCTGTACCAGTGTGCAACCAGAAACGTTGCATTTCACAAGGCTGACCTGATGAGGTGCTAACCATTACTGATGGGGTGACTTACCAATAACCACGGCAGCATCACGACTCTGAATGAACCCGATACCCCTGCTACTGGCCAGCCAGAATAGTGCTATTGTGCCCTGCTCTGTGCCGGCCTGGGTGGTCCAACCCAGCCCCACTCCACACCTCCCAACCTCAACCCTGTTCATCTTTCCAGAGCCTGGGCAGTTTTATCTGCATAACCCCCCTACTCTTGTGGTAGAAGGAGAAGCATTGGCTGAAAGCTTGCTGAACTTCACAGCCACCTTCCAACATTGTTTCTTCTCTCCTTTCCCCAAAAAGGATCACAGCAGCTTAGAGATGTGCTGCTTGTGGGGTCTGAAGGGGATGGGGTGGGGGGTGAACAGCACTGGAGTAAAGGACCCCATACACCAGGGAGAGAGAGAAAGCAATTGAGAAAGTCCTACTCTTATTCAGAGTTCACCATTATTTCTTTTTTTGCAAATGATTTTCCAGTATAGGAATATCTAGAGATACTGTGATATTTCTAGGATCACAAACGATCCAAAGAGCATCACTTGTTAGTGTTGAACTTCTACGATATGTGGAAAGTTGCTCTTATCTAAATGAGACAGCAGTTAGCAGGAGGCATCTATCAGCTTGCATCCTTGGGTCTGTCTTCTTCCAAAAACCTTCCAGGCAGCTGGGGGGGGAGGACAGTTTGGGCACAAATATCACAATAAGGAGTCAAGAGTGAAAAGCCATGGAAGAAAAATCAAAGCAGGAAATTAGGAACTACATGTGTTTTCAACTGAGAAGTCACCATGAGTTGTCAGTGATGCTTGGAAATACCTCACCAGCAGGGCCTGAATGAGCAGTCTCTGATCTACCCTTCTAAGAAGCTTTCTGTTTTCATTTGTAAGAAAACAAAAAGTATGAGAAAAACTAAAGTTCTTCGAAAGAACAAAATAATTCTGTCATTTCAAGCCCCTGCATCTTCTTAGCTGATCCTCACTTCTCAATTCCTTTTGTTTCTCCCCAGGGACTGTTTGATTAAATATATGTGAATAAAAAGAATCCATTCCCTTTTGAACTACGTTAAATTAACAATGACCTGAATCAGACCCCACAGTCCTGACAGCAATTACTTATCAATGAATCATTATCCATCTCTAAATACAATTCCATTTTCTTTCCGAACTTCTTTGACTTTATGTGCATGAAAAAAAAATAGCACATTTTCAAAAATAATTCAACAAAGTAGTGATCTCGCCAGGGGGTGTGGGATGGACATAAGACAAAGAACAGACATTAAAGGAATAGAAAACAGTTACCATTTTCTCAGTACCTCCTTTAAAGAAATCTTCACATTTCCAAAAAACAGAAAGTGAATTCAGATCCAAATGGAAACAAAACCAAACCAAAAATCAACTTTTTTTACTATGACCACGGTTACCATTTTAGCACTATATTTTCTTGTTCATCACATACCATGAGGAAGTAAGTCCAAGCCCTGAAGTGTAACTTTGGGGTTCTTAATTCTCCTTCAGAGAATGTTTTTTTTTGAGACAGTTTCTAAGCTTTCTTTTTATTTGTACACAACCTTGAACAACAAGATCTCAATTCTTGAAGGCGTATCATAAGCAAGTGCAATGAAAATTAACTGAAGCAACGAGATTGGAAAAGCCCACCTGGTATTACCAAGGCTACATTATGAGGAGATCATCCTGCCTGCCTAAGAGGAACATACATGTAAAGCAGTTGTAGCATAATTTGTCTTGTAGGAACTCTCAAGCTGATTTTTGTTTCCACCAGACCTTAACAAAACAAAAAGTGTAGTATTTTGGAAAAAGAAAAGCTTTTTCTGAGAAAGAATATTAATCTATTAAAGTGTTCAGATGCAGCCTTATATGTTTGTTGCAGATTAATTACCAATTTTACAGTGTAGCATTAATTCCTGGTGGTTTCATATGACCTGCTTGCTCCCCCAGCAAAACACCACCAGCCCTTTTTTCATCTCTACATAGAACACCCTGCCTGTCCTGCCAACACAAGCATTTACTGGATCTTGCAGGGAACTGCTCTGGCCAAAACAGAATTCAGCCACAGAAAACACGTTCAACAACATTGCTCACAATACAGGCAAAAGGAAACAAAAATCCCAAATCCTTGTGTCTACTTAGTGCCTGCAGTGGAGCAAAGGCAGAGTGACTTGTCAGAGGAGGAACAGCAACTCACTCTCCAGCACCACCTTCAATAGAGGTCAGCTGAGAGCTGCCAGCATGCTGACAGCCATTGAAGTGGTTTGCTGCTGCAGAACAGAGGGGAGAAATTTCCAGCGAGAGGGCATGAAGACTGCAGCAACGCAGTATTACTAATTTTCTAAACCTTCTGCAAGTCAATTATTGGAAATGCTAGTAGGAAAACATAGTTATCCTCATTTCTACTCAGTTATTTGGCATTTGTTTGTTTGGTTTTCAGAAGCTTCAACAGATGAAGAGAAGAGGGGTCAGAACCAGAGACCTCCTTTCTTACTTTTCCAGCTCTGCCCAGAGGAACACTGTCTGCGTTTTCTTAAGAATACCACCGAAATTCATTGTACTTATTCTGCGTAAGAAGATTTTTAAGCCAATGCCTACAACTCAGATGCAAAAAAAAAATACCATTATCATACTTTTCATGCAATTCAGAGTTTAGATCTTGGTTAGGGCAGCCCAGTAGCAAGGCAGAAACATCCTTAAAGCAAGTGATTCAAGTGACTCCTTTTGGCTAGTGCCAGAGGTTTGCTCAAGTGGAAATTAAAGGTCGTACTGCAGGTTTTGAGAGGTGTTGTGCCTAACACTCCCTCTTTACACACTGAAAGAAGATCTATTTTTCAAGCCCCTAAATGAACTTGACAACTGAAGACATTTGTCCTCCTTGCCCATAGTAATGGAATTTCAAAGTAACTACTCATCTTAAAGCAATTTATACGATCCCATTTAAAATATAAAGGGGCTACATGACCCCAAACTGTGATATTTACCTTAAGGTTTCAGAGAGATCTCTTGATAAGCGAGGGAGCTACCTGGACAGGCTGGAACATTCCTGGTCATAAATCCCAGCTCATCAAAGCTGGTTTACTTTGCAAGGAGTTTCCACTGCTGAACAGTTAAAAGTGAACTGTTTTCGTGATCCACATGATAGCAGCGGTTAAATGCCAAAGAGCAATAGCATTATTTAAAAAGCCATAATTAAGACTTAGCTTTAAAAGACTGACAAGTTAAAAAAAATCCAGATAGACAGCCAGATAAACAACTAATATTGGCATCCTTCCATTTCAGGACACTACGCCCCAGAAAGATGAAAGCCAGGGGCTAGATCCTAAAAAAAATCCCAAGAAAATTATGTAAATCTGGATGAGCAGCTCCAACACAAAGCTATGTACCCAATGCTGTAACCTGAACACACTTCCATTTGTTAGGTTGGATAGTGGCCCACTTCTGTTACTACATTATTGAAATTACAGACGTAACTTGGAAAGGCTTGGCCCTTGCCATGACCTGCATTGCGGGGAAGGAGGGCACTAGACAAACCACAGGAGGCAAATGGGGAAAGGGACGGGCTTTGGTGTGGATCTGCAAAGTCACAGCTCAGGTGATACAGTCCCATCTCTGAAGCCAGGGAAGGCGTCGCTGTTCTGCGCAATCACAAGGCTTGCCTTTACTCAGTTACCTTTACTGACACTTCTTGTGCTCTCAGCTGCTGAATCAGTACATGAACAGGATTCAATTCAGTCCAATTACTCAACTCAGCAGTTACCTGGAGTTCTTATGGAGAACATTAACAGCATGGGAAAGCTGTTTGCCATTAACACTGAAAACACCTCCAAGACTAAGACTGCTATGTTCCAGATCCAAAAGTAAAAGACATTTACGCTGCATCATATGATGATGAGAGAGAGAATAAACCTTCCTCTCACACTCTTCCAACATCACTTAATCCCATTGACCTCAAAAAAATAATCCTAATCTCTCTCTCTAATCCTGGACATTGTCATGGAAGCACATTGGACACCACTGAGTTTACCGATAAATAATTATAGTTTGGTCCATATATTAAAACGAAGCTTTGCCAATCTACAGAATACCAAAGGTTTGCTAATTGTCATCATTTTGAGTTCAGGGTAGGTTCACTGTTAAAAGAACCTTGACATTTAGAATGGTTTGGACACAAGATTCTCTGTTAGGTCTATCCATAAATGCAAGATAGCCATCACCCAAAAAAGAAAATAAATAAATGATATGACCAGAATTTAGCCATAATGAATTCAATCCCTTTTACTGTAAAGGGAAAGTTATGCTTGCAGGCATAGTTTGGGCCTTGTTTTTAAATGCAGAGAATAGTAAAATAGATGCAACATTTATGAATTATTAAAACCTGCACAAGGATTTCTTTTCCTCTTCCACAGCTTCTTGTTTAATCCGTGTTCATTGTTGGAGGCTCTGGGGATGACTGACATTTAACACATCTCTGTCATGCTTCCTTACCCACTGAATGCCTGACATGGGGAGAGAGAATAACCACACGTATGCATATGCAGATTACAAATGCTCAACCCGTTTCATTTCTCCTCATTCCCCACATTCCCTGAACCAAGGTCCTTGTAAAGAGAAACCTTACCATCTGGAAGAGTGTCCGAATAGCATCACTTCATCTGTTACATGAATAAGAACCTTTTCACACCTTGTAAGTAACAGATATTAGGAATTAACAAAGTTGTTTTTTTTTTTTTAAAGAAAAAGTACTATCTATTTTTTGTAGGGGCTTTGGTGGTAAGAGGATATTTTGGCATAATGATACTATTCTTTCTTGAGAAAAAAGATTGCAGGGGGGTATATTTAGGAATAGAGCTTTATAGATGAGCAACCTGGAAATATTTGAGCATCACATCACATACCAGTCTTTAGTTCACAAACAAAGCGATCCCCACAGAGTGCAGGCTCGCAGCATTAGCTGCTTCATTATTCCTTGGACATTTACAACATCAGCTGCAATTTAAAACCTATTTCATATTTTCACAGGGAAAAACAACAACAAAAATCTAGGCAGGAATTAATCACGCTCTCTCATACGGAGAATTTTGAATTGATGATTAATTCACTACCAGTAGCATTATTTTAGCAATGATGGTCTGAGCATAAACACGAGACAAGGCTTCAGGTGGAGCAACTGATACAAGCAAAAGGGAAAACAATCGAAGTTTGGTATCTTCTGTTCAAAACTCCAGCTATTTATCCCCAGCACCCACCATATCAGACACTCTAGTAAGAAGGTATCACCTTCCCTAATAAAATCTGCCTTGCTCTTAACAGCACAGAACAGAGGAGGATAAGAAACCCGCTTCTAGCGGCGATAATATTGTTTCAGAAAGTGATTTAATAGGTTTAGGAGTTTGAGACTAATTCAGAATATTTGAGACACTGCGGAGTTACAAGCAAAAAAAAATAACATGCAAAAAGTTAGGCCACATTAGACTACTCATCCACATTAGTACATCCCTAGCTAATGTGTCAGCGACGCAAAGTTTCTTAAAAAAGCTTAATGTCGACCATTTCACCTGACACCCAATGCGCGCACACAGTCTACCTACTTCAATCCTAGCGCGCAAATTATGCCCCAGAGTCCGTTAAAATTAGTAAAACCACATATTAATGTGCGCATGCTTTTAATCAAACCGTAAAAAGAGGTTTGAAAGTTTTCATTGAGAAACAAAGAAATAAGAGAATCAGAATTAGAAACAAAGATGACATGAGAGGAAATGCTAGTGAATCACTGCAGCTTTTGTGCTCCAACAGCCAAACAGTATGTTTCTGCCTCCAAGAGCAAACATCCAGCTTTTCACCAGTGACAGAGGGATTTTTTTACCTTTTTTGAAAAACAAAACAAACCCAAAAAACAAACCAAGCATAAAAGTACAAAATAACCAAAATACTAAATGGCACAGGGAGAGGGGACCACAGTCTTCATCAATGAAGATAAATTGGATTTTTTCATTAAATCAAGACAGGAACCAAAATTTTTCCTGTATGTTTCTCCAAGAAAGCTCCTTGTATGCATACTTTTATGTGACTTGTACCTGTAACTCAGGTTTACAGTTCTGACACTGATACAGCTCACAAACTAAGTGAGACCGATAGGACTGTTGGGGTTTCTACTGACCGGGTTGAGTTTCACAGTAACTACTTAAAGCAGAATGTGTGAATCCTGGAGGAAGATGCAAGAACTACAGCTCAGACCCTCTTGTGTCCCGCAGCGTGGTGTCACAGTCTGTACTGATGTATCAATTCAAGAATAATTTGGTATCAGGTTACAGAATATAATGTCAAGCTGAAATATTTAAGGAGACATCAGCTTTCTTGACAGCTATTTTTAGAAGTACTCAAAACTATTAGTTCATTAAAAGGATAATACTCTAAAATCTATTATTGCTCTGAACAACTGTAAGATTACTGCAGTTTCCCAAGAGCTTCACCCCTCTGCTTAATCATGCTCCCTAATGTAATTGATACCAACTGTTTTTGCTGGGTTTCTATGTCCAGAAATATTCCTTTTCCCCTTTCTTATTTCTCCTCCCTAATCATCAGCAAAGCCATCTCTGTACATGAACACACTTCACTGCTATATTATCTGTGGCAAACAGCACTAAAATAAAACACATCTGCCTTGCAAATGAGAAATGGAAAAAAGTCTGTCATGGTTATAATGAAATTGTATATGTGCGGCATTTTCATTGCATAAGTGCAACTACTTAATTGTTCACCAGAGAGGTTTAACAGAGAACATATCTGTACTAAAAAGATGGGCTTAATTTTTGAGATTACTGCCTATTCCTACGTGAACTTCTTTCCATTCTCCCCGAAAGATATTACATTTAAGTGTTCTTTTAATTTAGTTCATTTTTCCCCCGATAAGAGTGTTTTTCAAAAAAAACATCCACCACCATTCTTATACAAGTTTAAACTACTGCCAGAAAGCTTTTGTTTTCCTATGTTTATTAAAAAGCTATCTCTTTAAATCTATTCTGCTGTGCTCTACAAAGTGTAAAGAGCATACAAACGAGAGATAAAACTGCTGCCAAATGGGTAAGTAAAGCTTGGCCTGGCCATTAATAGGCAAATACTATTTAATGCTCCTTAACACTTTGCAATCTATGCAAAAAAATATTTATGGGAGCAGCATCAAACCCAAGATTTATTAGATAAAGTTTTGACAGATAAAGAAGAGAGATGCAGAAGAGATCAATATTTTTCCTAGCTAACATAACCTATTTATAAGTTGATAGGGACTGTTGATCAAGAGTTTTCAATCAAAATTTTTCCATTACAATACAGAAATTTTTGAAAACCAACTGTATTTACAAAAACAATTATTTTCAGAGCAGCCTATTTGTTACAACTGAATGTAAACAAACCCCCAAAGAGTCCTTTCAGAATTCCCACTTGAAAAAGAACAAAAAAACCTGAAAACAAAAACCCAAAACACTGTATTATGGTTTAAAGTGGATTTTCCTTTAGAAAAGCAAGGTTTTAAATTCTGAAATAAGTGTACATGAAGTTGCATCTTTCAAGTTTATCAACAAAAACTGACCTGATCAGTTGAATGAACGTCTGTTTTCAAAAAAACCAAACCAAAACAAAACTTTCCAATCTGACATTTCATTTAGATGCAGAAGGGGAGGGGGGAAGCCAAGTATTCTAAGTTATCAGTGTAAACAAACTGTTTTCTGTTTACCTCGAATTATATAGCTTGGAAAGCAGAGAGTACTTATGAGTAAATTGAGTCAATAACTGAGAGAGGGATCTGAAATTTAAAAATGGAAAATTGGGTCACGCAGAGGCTTTCTGCAATGAAATACATCTCACCAAGAGTAAGCTAGGCACATCACCAGCCTACACACTTAAAACACTTAACAAAAAAAAATAAACATCCTGGTGAAAATTTTAACCAGTTGAGCACGTGCTAAAAATAGTTTCTTGTGCAACTGTACCTTGGCCATCTTATCAGCGTAGAACAGTTTGGTGAGCATCTAGATCCTCATCTGAGCTGAGGTGCCAGTTCATTTACTGCATTTTTTTTCCTTCTGTTGAAGAAGAGTCATATATGAAAATGCACAGGCTACTTTGTTACCTTACAAAAAGCTAGACAACTAGCATCATTCTACCCGTAAGGACACAGCAATTTCAATCAGACATGCCATGCACTACTTGGAAAAGAATCACCACCGAAGGGGTGGGGTCTGATGCCCGTCTTTCCTCCAAGCATCTTATATCACCTCTCATAAATGCTAGACACAGCTCACAAATCCAGAATGCTTCACCAGACACAGTGAGTAATTTTTCCCAGCCAGCTCAAGTAAAGTGTTTGCGTTACACGCTGATTCTTTGCCACAGTTTCTCTTCTAAAACATAGCAAAAACTTCCCAGGGCTATTGCTTTCAATGGGGAGGAAAAAAAATTAACAGTCCCTGAAACAGAATACACCGAAGATTCATTCAGAGTAGCACAATAGCAAAAAAAGGGAAACAAAACACCACAACGATGCAGCGTGCCTGCTGGCTCTGCAGATCCTCCCCACCTTTATTTGCATAAAACCATCTGTAGGAGATGTTGTGCATTGCTGTGCTACTTCTATAGCTACTACACAGTCAAGTTTTTATTTTGTCTGGGTTTTGCAGCATCCTATGAAATTTAACTGTTTCGAATTCTGCAGCAAGTACTGCATCAGAAAATACTAGTTTCATGTAATTCCCATGGAAGGGAGTCTTTGTAGTAAACTATGGACCGATTTGAATAACTGTGGGGAAAAACTCAAATGTGGCCCTACCTACTGTTGACACATAACCTGTGGGCATCTCCCCCTGTTCTCAGCTCTCATTTTACAAAGATTCACAGATTATTTGGAGCAATCCTTGGCAGGTCACTTCAAGTTTGGGAACAGTTTTCGTCATCTACTCCTAGTGTTACATGTGACACAGAGCTTCCATCCTCCCTGCTTCAACTGGAACCTGGTCAGCAGGAGAATTACCACCAGTGTCTGATGAGTGGAAAACACTCACGTTTGTCCATGAATAGCCATTGCTGGCATGCAAAAACATGTCTTTGTACATACAAGAGCCACCTAAGAACCTGCATCAACAAAATTCTATTTAAATCTTTTTCAGAAGAGATACTATGGCATTAAAGTAAGCAATTTTGGATGTTTCTATTCCTGGGGGGAGGGTGTGGTGGGTCCAACCTGAGATTTCCTCAAGAGTCCAGCTGTCAGACATTACCACGCACCTACTGTCCATCAAAAAACTCCACACTCAGTCATCCTCGAAGCGTGAAAAATTAAATGCTAAAAATCATTTGTCAACTGACTGTTTGGTCTCAGTTTGGTGTCTGTGGTTCACTCTTTCTTCACACAATAACTTTCATCCCAATTAAGGCTTCTGATTGAATCCCCAATACAAATAAAATTAATTTGTAAAGACTAAATACAGAGGAACAAACCACAGTCCAACTGCACGGTCTCTTGGAGCCTGCAAGACTGTCTGCAGAATCCTTCTTGAAGATCCTCTCAGCCAGCTCTAATCATTTATTTAAAAAGAGACTAACAGAATATTCTGTCCTGGAGGATGAAAGCATATGTTAGTCTCAGCATGGATTCCTTTAGGAGGAAAGCGTAATTATCACATTCAGCATTACCGTAACTCAGATCTACTCTTTCATTTTCTTTCTTTAAATACTAAGCAAAGTGTACATAAATAATTTGACTGCACAAAACGCAGCTCTCCCCACTGAATCGTCATTGAGTCAAGTCAGCCAAAGTCAGCTGGACAAAGGACAGTCCCTATAGGTCACATTATGGGAAGCTCTCTACCCTCAAGTCTTATCTACATACTAACAGACCTATGAGGTTTTTGGGTTTGGTTGCGAGGGTTTTTTTGTTTGGCTTGATGTTTTGTTGTGGTTTTGTTTTTTGTTGGTTTGTGGTTTTTATTTTTTTTAAACCAAAATGACTGCATCATAGCATGAAATAGGTGAGAGTACCGTCCTCTATCAACTGGGAGTAGTTTTGGGAACTCTAGGGATCATGTTGGTATCTGTCAAGTCTAGGGAGAGCACATCTGTGTGCCTGTCCAGATGCTGTTGGATTCTCCTATGTGGAGTCCAAGGTGGTGGGCAGGCAGGCAGGATAGTGTAGACCTTGCATATGGATATGAAGAGGCTTTCATAATTTCTGGAAAGCAAGAGCATGATACATTCCTAATGCAACCCAGAAGTGAAAACTCTGGAAAACGAAAAAGAAAGAAATGCCATCCTTTCGTGCTAACAGAGGACCTCTACCCTGTAAATAAATTACTTTGAAAAAGATTTACTGAACAAGCAACTCAACATAAGCTCCCAGCACAATGTTGTGACAGAAATGGCTAATGTTGGTTTTAGAGGTATAAACAAGAGGAGTAGTAAGCAGGATTGATGAAGTGATTACACTTTTATTTATGACATTGGTGAGACCAGTAAAAGGCACACAAAGCTCAGTTGCAGTGTCGCAACTTTTTAAAGAGCGCTGAGAAAAAACAAAGATCTGAGCAACTGGGGGGGCAAGGGTGAGGGAAGGAATAACAGATCTCAATGAGAGCTGAAAGAACTCAATCTATTTAGCCTATCAACAAAGATTGAGAGGTAACTTGATTAGTGTATAAGTACCTTCATGGGGAGAAAACAAAGGGTATTAAACGGCTCATTAATCTATCAGTGAGAGGCATAACAAAAACTAATGACTGGAAACTGAAGCCAGACTGATCTAAACTAAAAACCAGACACAATTTTTTTACATTGTGGGGTATTCTCCAGCTTTTGCTATATTCAAATCAAGAAACGGATGCTGCCTGGAATACCTGGAACAGACAGACACAAGTTACACTGTAGTTAAGCACAAAAGTTATTGGTATCAATACTGTGGTAACCAGGCGAAATGCAATAGCCTACAATATACAGTAAGTCAGAGGGACAATCTAGTGGTCCCTCCTGGCTTCAAACTCCATGAATCTATGAACTCTGAAAAAGCCATGTCTCTGCCCTTCTAATAAAACCAATCGTTCTGATTTTCCACCCACATTCAGTCACTGATGGAACTCCTGTGTTTTACAACAGGACTGTACAAAAGATGGGAGTAAAATCTGAAGCCAAGTTGAACCATGTGCTGAGGCATAACCCAAGAGCTAATTTATTTTGCCTGCTTTTTAAAAATGGGTTTTGCACTCATGAGGAGTATTAGATTGATGACACCGATAAACTGTACTGGGGGCAGAGGGAAAGTAGGAATTTAAAATGGTTCAAGCACACAAAGTACCTCATCCAACAAGATGCCTGAAGGAATATTCTGTAAATTAAAGAGTGTAGTTCATCATGCACATTTGTTCTGCCCCAGCCTTGCAGTTCAAATCAAGAAAAAGGGTATTAGTAAGCAATTGTGTATTTACCAAAGTAGAGTCACAGAACTCATCTTTAAGTTATTCAAAGCTTTTCATAAATACAATCAATACATTTGGAGGGGACCCAAAATAAACAAAAAATAAACAAAAAAAAAGGATAGTGGTGGTAGTAATAGGCTGTAACTTTTAAAACTTTCTAGGTACATTACAAGACAAAAGTATGTAATTCACTTGAGCTAAACTGAAATTTACAGAGTTAAATTAAAATTGCATAAACTAAGAATTTTCTTTGGCTCAACGTTTTAAATAATTCAATAACCTATTTTGGCATGAAAACCATTTCTTTCTAATCTTAAAGTTTGGTCACCACACTGAAAATTCACGCACACCTCTATATGGCACCGGGACTGTCTGTATGAAGGATTGTAACATTGCAGACAGGATATCAAATGACGCACAACCATCCTGTTCAGAGCGAGACAAGAACAGCACAGACTATTTGCACAGCCCATCAGATAACGCTCCTTGTGATTAGGGATTCCAAGCAGTGCTGAAGATGTGAAGACGTCTCCACTTTCCCCCAAGCCCTGGCCCTGGTTCCCCAGGCCACGCACCATTGGTGCGGAACACCCGTCCGGTCCATTGGCACCCAAGCAGTAGCAGTAGGTGCTTCCTGTCCCCCATCCTTCCTTGCTGCTTCCTTCTGGGATTACCAAATGTTTGCTTTCAAAGAAGAGGGCTCAGTTCAGCCACAATATCAGCAGAGATTTCAGTTTTCCCTTCCCGTACACGTATGCCCTTGTGAATGAAAATCAGCATGAATGAAGCCAGCTTTGTCCGCACTTGCGCTGTAGATATGCACAAACTCCAGGAAGCCAAGACTTAATTTGATCTGAAAACCCCCACAGCCAATGCATTTTAAAGACAGAACCACAAAGACAATCAATAGGGACCATTCAGATACTTGCTGTCAGCGGCTAAAAGAAAATGGATACCGAGAAAGCCATAACTATGATAAATTTAGGCGCTGCTTCTCTCTGACTAATGTAGGCACTAAAACACTCCATGAATATCCTGCTTTGAAACGTGTCATATTTCTGAGAGGCCAATCAATCTCGGGTTCTCTGTGGACCACATTAAAATACATTTGTCACTGTAAGTTTATGAAATATTGATGGTGTTTTTTAGGAGGGTGTTAGGAGGTGGAGAGGTGGATCAAAAAAAGGGGGAGGGAAAGCTACTTTAATGAATTATCTTTAGGCTAGAAGAAAAAGAAGAAACAAATGTAGGTGCTTATTGTGGATGAGGGTGAAAAACAGGAAACAGAATTGCTTACTGAAGGAAGACATTTGTTGGATTAATAGAAAAGATCATGTGGATGAATGTGTTACAGAGGCACTTCAGTATTTCAAGCTCAATTTGACCTAGATTTATGACTTTATTAAACCTTTAACTTTCTAAATTTGGTAATTAACAAAAATAAAAACAGAGCTCCATTAATGACATTCACAGAGGGGAAATTAAAAGCGTATCTGTGTTCCAGAGGGGAGCAGGCTTCCATTGCAACAGGAACTGCATCACATTGATACCTGAAAGAGGGAACAAGCCCGTGTGTACTAGCAAGACCCACCAGCTCTTCAGAGCCGAGACACTCCACATGGAAAAGAAATGGAATAGAACAAGGATATACAGGTGACAGACCATCTTTCCTACCGGTGCATCTATATGAGCTCAATACACGAAGTGTCAGATATTATTCACCAAGAAAATTCCCATCTTAAAGAATTTATGATCAGAATAGCTAAAAGACCAAAAATAAACGAGGAAACTGGGAAACAAGGCAGAAATGGGAACCAAGTAACACAGAGTAATTAATTTAAGATTATAAAGGAAGCCTGTTGCGGATCCAAGCTGTGAGTTCACAGCCAGTCCAAGCTTTTCCAGGCAAGACCACTCTACCTTTCCGTAACCCAATCTGCTAAACACGGAACGACATACCAAACTTTCTACAGGAGCAGCTCCACTGAAGTCAATAAAGCTATTCACAAGTGTAAAGTTAAGTTTGAGCTTAAATACTGTGGTACTGTGATCTATGTTTGTAAGTGAAGTGTGGAACTAAAGCTAGTTTGTGTAAATAATCTGAAATTGGGTCATTTTTCACCATTTCTGTCAATGCAAAAAAGCAGTTTTTCAGATAAGAACAACAGCAGCGTTCACCAAAGGAACAAAAAGTAAATCCTGACATGCATTTTTAACTCACAGATGCTAAACTTTTTGGTAAAGCCATTATGCCATGTTGGTAGGAAAAACACCCTTAGGCAATAAATAGCACATTTTGCTTTAGTGATGAATAGCAACAAAAACAGACTGAGGCAAAAGCATAAAATTTTTCATTTTTCACAAATCTGGAAAAATATTAACTTTTCCTATTATTTTTGGCCAGTGGCCCAAACATCTTCCCTTCAGCCTTCAAAACAAACCCCACTCTTCTCACTGAGATTATCCAAACAGATACACAGATCTATTCTCTATTTCCTTTGCCATAGTTTACGCATTTGTCTATAACAATTTGACAGCTTAGGAATCTTGCATTAAAAAGCAATTTTTCTAGCACCCTCCACCTCCCCCAGCAATTTCAGCCAAATTGAAGATTTCCACATGCATGGAGGGCAAGAGTACGGAAGCATTTTGTTTCCTATCAGTTTGATGCAAGTTTAAACATTTCAGTATGTTCTAACGAAGCAGAGCGATTTGCTAAAGAGTCAGTTCAATATTGAATTACACCTCCTGCAGTGCTACAACACTTCCCAAGAACAGTAGCTCAGGTGCCCAGATCCCCGCATTTTTTTCCCCCAAAGGCTACAACCCTCCATGAAAACTACTTTTCCCACCCTGCACTGCAGTTCCCCTCTCTCCACTATGCACAATACACTTGTGCCTCAACATGACTAAAATCATTTGATTTTCCCTACCCTGAATCTTACCTCCAAAGTTATTACTTCCCTCTACACACCTGTAGCACACACAGACCCTACTCATGGGCTATGGCTCTATTAGGTCAGGTGTTGAGCAAACAGGGGGGAAAAAAAAAAAAAAAAAAAAAAAAAAAAAAAAAAAAAAGAGAGTGGTTGGAGGCAGAGATTTGACTCAACATTTCACACTTGATACAAATGAAGGTTGGGCTACAATCTGGTTTTGGTGTGTGCCAGTGACTACCTGCTCAGTCGCAGCAGCACATACCTACCTCAGAGCTGTGCAGGCCCTGCTCAGACTCATCACAAATACCACCAAATATCACATTTTCAAACATATAACAGAATTTGGGATGCATATGGGAGCAAACCACACCTGCAGCAGTTGAGGCAAGCATGCAGGGAGGCAGCTGCTGGATCCTTCCAATTCCTGAGGCCACGGCAGCCTGATGGCTCCATCCTTTTAAGAGACATTCCCAGTACACCCAGTCTCCACATCCCTATCTCCCTGCTGCTCCCTGGGGGCAGGTGAGCACTGACAGGCCTGAGGGCACCCCCAGCCTCCTCAGAGCCTGCATCCGTGCACCCCACCGGGCCGGGGGCTCCACACAGGCCTGAGCGCTGCGTCCCAGAGCAGTGGGGCTGCTCCCCAGGGAGGACGAGCAGGGGACAAGGGCCTTCACCTGGGCTGGGCCCTCAGCAGCAGGGCAGGCTGGGACAGCCGAGCCCACCAACAGCACCATCAGCAGTGAGGTGGCAAACCCACCCTGATGTCTACCCAGGAAACTCGGGATATTTAAGCACGGCAGGGAACCAGGCTGGGCACAGGGGCTGCTGCAGTCCAGCCCAGGCCTGGTGCCAGAACCAAAATGGAGTCCCATGTCCCTGACTGGGGGCACGCGGCCAGAGGCGCCAGGGGACCATTTGAGCCTGACAGAAGTCACCTACATTTGCTACCTGCCAGCATCAAACAAGGCCCTTAGATCAAACATTTTCTTCCCATAGCTGATAAATCCTTAGCACGTGCTCTAACCCTGAGGGGATTAGGAGTTTTGAGACCACTGAGTCAATTCACCAAGAAATTTGGTCTTTCGGCAGTTCGAGCTCTGTAATTCCAGCCAGCAGATCGAAAGGAAGAAAGCAGTTAGGAAAACATGTTTCTTAGCTTTACCTGCACACATGGCATAAGGCTTTGCTTCCTGGCAATCAGGAAGCTCTTGCCTCTTTGGGTGTCCATGATCCCCCTACTCCTGCCTTTGTTACTGATGGCAGGAAGGGAAACCTGCTCCTTCTGGGGGCTTCACTCCCCAATGAAGGGCTCCAACTTTAACTAGGACCCCCGAACATGCCCGACATACGGCAAAGAAACACCTAAATCTACTTTTTACCGTGCCACAGCACGGGAAAGGGCTGACTACATACAGCACAGACCTGTTGTGCCATTAGATGTCTGTAACATCCAAGAGATCACTAGGAAAAGAAATATCTGTGCCACACTGCTCTTACACTCCAACATGAGAAGTTCTCTTTCCTAACGCTTTTTACGCTCATTCCCTCACTTATCTCTCCTAACTTGTTTGAGGGTTGGTTACAACGCTAACGTACCTTCTCCCAGACCCCACAGTGCAGTCAAGAGAGGCAACGTGACCAGCAGATGCCATCTTGCTTAAGCACGGCCCACCAATTCTGCAGGTGCCAAATCAGCCTGTTAGTTCATAAATCCAGACTGCTCTCCTCCACGTGGCCCCTTAAGGGTTTTGGTCTGAGACAAACACGCTCAGGGTATTTTCTACGACTACAGCATCGTTCCTGGCAATGCACTGTCCAAACTGCTCATCGGTATCTCACGAAATGGGGACTCTGTGGCTTCCTCACAGAGACTCTTTGGCGAGCTAGTAAGGTGCAGTTGCCCTGATGTTCAGACTAGGTTTCCCCTTTGATTTAAATCTATTATTTGTGTTACCAGCTTTTTGCTATCACTATGAATAAAATCTCTCTCCAGAAGAGAAACCTAATAATAAATTGTATAATATTACTTGACATTGGCTAGACCGGGACAAAGCCAGACCCCCATCCCTTCTGAGCAATGTGGGGAAGGGATGGGTGATCCTGACATGCAAGTTTCAAACCTCTCCATCTCTCCAAAATGAAGGAATTGGATGCTTTTATTCGGTCCCAGTTACACAGGAATCAGATAATGCAGTCTAATGACCTCTCTGAGCCTTGAAGTCAGTGACGCCTTGGGGTTTGTTTCTAAATAAAACGCAAAACCCATGAAGAACCCAATCCCTCACCTCCAAACTCTCTTGCACTTACTCAGCTACATCAGTCCAGACTTGCCACGATAGCTCGAGGCAACATTTTGAGTTTCTTCCCACTTATTAGAGATCTATGTGTATGATAAAATACACTTTAAAAAAAAAAGCTGTAAAGCTGGTTGCTTAGATTCATTAAGCACTAGGATTCATGTCATCTTTGATAATGTTTTATACTCAGCGTTTTCATATGCCCTCTATTTACATTTCTAAGCATGCTATAAATATCTGCTATAAGTATACAGAGGGCTGGCAGGCCAGCTTTCACCCGCAGGCTTCTTGCCCCTGTGGAAGTCATTCTTCCCAAAGGACAGCCTGACATTCTGGGCAATGCACAAGACATTTCTATTTGATGTATCATCAGTTCGTGTTGGTTTTGGCTTTTACTTTGCCTTATTTTGTATTTCAGCTTGCAATTGTGGCAGCAATTTTTTGAACGTTGCTTAATAAATCTCAAAAAGGGGTCTTTCCATGTTGCCTTTCATCACGGCAAAGTCCCCAAAGATTCCAGTGTGAGAAAAGGAGTTTCCTTTCAGGATGGCCAGTTATAACGAAAGGAGAAAACAACAGTTAGCAGTCAAGTATAATCCCCAAAAATTTCATTTTCCTAGGTGTTGTCGCATAGTTGCTGCTACCTCACACAGCCAATGCGACCAATGTCACAAAAACCTAACCTGAGACTAGGTGTAGGTCAAGCATCAACACAGGCCATTTAGAAAGTGTACTAAAGAAAAAAAAAATAATAAAATTGTCAAATACTCACAAAACAGTTTGCAAAGGAAGGGTGAAAAAAGTAAGAAATTTTAATAACCATTAATCAGGTGACACCCTGGCAAGTCAAATTGTGACAGTTCTTGACATCTTAAGTATTTGGAAACAGGCCTTTCAGGAAAAATATCAAAGTATATGGAAAAAAACAAAATTCACACTCAGAATTTCTAGATCTTCCAAAGACAATTTAAAATAGACTAAGATATTAAGCTACTATCTCACAGTTTGTTAGAAACTAGTTTACCATGGTTTAGGTCACTAGTTTTATTATACATGTTAAACTACACGTGTTATATAATTATAACACAACCAGGTCTCTCTATGTGCAACTTAAACGCTCTATAGTTGCGGTCCATCTCTCTCTCCCAGTCACCAATACTCACGTTTCTAAATTAATTATTTCTCATATTTTAAAAAGGTGTTAGACAAAACCAGTTTTCCTGTATGTTAGCGTGCTCCATACTTAATACCATGCAAGAAAAAATGCTTTCATAAATGTACCTCAAAATATGTTAGGAGTGTTAGTTCAAGTTACACGTGACTATTAGCTCACTCAAAGTGTAAATAAAGCTTAGGTTTGATAAGGAAGTTATCTGTGAAGCCACATCTTTGTCTTTTTCCCAATGGCAAGTATGTATTTATTCTCAACTTATTCATAAGAAATGAGAGAACTGTCCCCCACATCATCTTCAGAATTTCTAGATCTTTTGCCTGTCACCAAATTCTGAAGATAAGCATTTTGTGTTTCAAAAGTTGCAGCAGATTTAGAAATCCTGGATGTTTCAGCTTCTCGAGCTATTCAGTTTCTCATGAGACTAAAGTTCTGACACAAAATATTCCAACCAATTTACTGCATAAGAACACACATCAGTCACGGTTTAGTATTAACAGTTAGACAAAGTAAACCTCACCTTATCTATCACTATAGTCAGACGCCTACTACGAAGGCATCTAAAAAGCATTAAAAGCTACACATATGCTAGTAACAAGTTTAGTTTTCCAAATAACTAATTTACCCAGCAGGCACAAAGGGTGCTCATACTCTCTGATGGAAAGCCCACCAACACACTGACCACTGGAGTATTAGACAGAGCATCCAAAGCTGAGACTCTGGCCCTAGGCTTGCCTTGATTGTCTTATTTCTGAAATAAGGGTGGAAGTGCTCACCTCCTGCACAGCACTGATTTAGACTTCTGCAGTTCCCTGGAAGTTTCTAGGGGCAGATATCTGAACAAAACACATTCTGAAAAACATTTAGTATTTCTTCTTACATTTTTTTGGAATTTTTACTCTTTCAGGGCAAGATATCCATACAGACCACTTAAGATGTGAGATAAGCCATACACTTAACCTAGCAAGGAAAGAGAACAAAGAAGAAAAGTAGAAAAGTATCAACATATTAGTGACTATTTAAATTTTGAATAAAATTATTCCTATGTTCAGGAAGTGTCTGTCCAACGGAAACTCTCGTGTTCAAAACTGGTGTCATCTTGAATGTCAAAAAGGGAAGAAAAAGTCATTTATAAAACAATTAGAAATAAGGTTTTAGCCTTGGGGGTCTTCCTCAGGGCATGGTGAAACTAGGACACAGCAAAACTAAAAAACATCCTGTTCTTCTTTAGCCTAAGGAAGGCCCCATGGCCAAAATGCCTTCTCTCATCTAATTTTGTACTTCTGACAAACAGGTTGACCCTTCCCCTGCTAATTACTGTTCCGCAACTTGGGACATATTACACTAAGTTTGTCCCTTCATTTTTAGAGGTCACACACAACGTAAAGCATTTATCCAAGCCATCTTCAAATCCCACACCTTCACTTATGTCTGGAACGAACAACTGTGAAATGCTCACTTTGGGAGAAGAGGGAAGCTATATAACTCAATTCTCCGTTGCCTTTCACTTCTGCCGACATTAACTCTCCTGGGCAGGAGGATGAAATGCTACTGTTCCAATCTGGTAGGAGTTTGCATAACTGGATAAGACCAGCTAAGGTGCAAAGCAATGGAGAATAGGACCCAGCAATTTGAGGATGTCACCTGTAAAAAGAAAGAATGGTTTCTGTCACACAAGTTTATTGCAGCCCAGAAATGTCTACAGTAACTGTGGGCATATAATATGATGTGCAAGGCTTTTACGAATGAGACCCATGTGGCTTCTTGTCAGAACTGAATCTGAAGTGATGACAGGACATTTGTAAGAAGTCTTTCCTGGGATGCTGAAGGACTTCCATAAGGAATCATCTTGAAGATTGGGCTCCTGAGGCCTTCAGTCAAGAGGAGTCCTTCCAAAAAACATTGAAGGTTTTTGGTAAGGAGCAGCACAGATAGACACCCTCAGAAATATCGAAGGAGCTGAGCTGCTGGGTTTGAACTCTTTGCATATCCCAGAGTTACAGAAGAGAGGCATACAGGATCAGTGACTGGGGTCACGGGAAAAACAAGAAAGCCCACAACTTCATATGGTTGCTACTAACGATATCACTGTCAAAGACATGACAATACTTCATCTACTGAGGGATTAGCGTGACTCACCAAGTACAATAACAGTTGGCATAATTTCTCTCTATTTGCAGGTTTTCAAAAGATTATAAGAGGAAACTGAGGAAGCTACGGGGCCGTCTCTTACTCCCAACCTGGGGAAGCAGCCGCTATGGCTTGAGAGGTCCCAGGGATGCAACTGCTGAATACATTGCTAATGCCTTAGCTTAGACAAAGGTATTAATACATTTGTACATTTTTGTTGTGGAGTTTTTAAACAATGATGAGAAGGGAGTCCATCATAAGTTCCAGTATCGCAATATTTGGTGGTCTATCAACTGCCCCAAAAAGCTGGTAAGAGTATGTAACTTACCCGTAGAAGAACTTTGCTAGTAACTTAGGACACAAAAAAAGCCTGCATTCCAATTTACCAGAAATATGGTCATAGGTAGAAACACTATCAAATCAAAAAGTATAAAAGCATGAAAAAGTATGAAAAGCATTCTCATCACCTTTGGTCTGAGTGTTGGAGCAGATCACCTGGCAACAAGAACCTCCCCCAAAACAGGGAATTTATCCTGCAGAGGCTTCAGCATGAGCTGCTTCAGCTCAGATTAGCCAGCTGCAACCTACCTGGTCCCATTAATTACTATTCGTCTCTCAGTCAGGTATCTCCAAAATGTGCTCTAAGTTTTTTTGCTCAACTAAGATTTTATTTATTCATTTAACAAAAATTGTGATGAGGAAAGGATCCTGTGGCTCTGCCTCCCTGCTCACCCCTCTGCAGCCTTGCGCTACTTTAGCTAGTCACCGTTTGACTTCATGCTCACAGTCAGCATGACAGTATCCCCGCTTCCAAATTCCTCTCTACCTGAACTTGTTGGAAACGGTACAGCCTTACATGTTCTTAAAAATGGGTTTATTATAAAAATAAGCAAAGGATGACCCTGTAAGAAAAGCCCCATTTAAAAAAACAAAACAAAACGAAAAACCCAGCAAAAATAAAAGTTGTTCCTGGTTGCACTGATGAAATCAGTGTGAGCCTGCTCAGATATATTCCCTGTCTATAAAATGAATATAACATTTGCCACGATCACAGGGAGGTCTGATGGCATGCTCGTTAGTGTTCCTGGAGCAATTAGAGTTTGGGTGAGAGACTACAATAAGAAAACAAAGAAGCATCTCAAGTGGATATATTTCTGCTGTGCCTTGAAACAGCTGAAGCAGAGCAACACCCACAGGGGATTCAGACTTGAGGGGGGGGGTGGTGGGGAAGGCAACGAGAGAATGCCGCTTTAAAAAAAGCCAAACCAAAACAGAAAGCAAGTTAGCTCTCTGCCATTAAAGGGAACGAAAATCCTCTCACCTTTACAATAACATGTGCCTCGATATTAGCCCTGGGATTGCCAATGAAACTAAGGGCTGCCATTTTCTTATTTTCCAAAATATTTATGTATTTTGGAAAATATTTTAGATATTAAGAAATTGTATATCTATATATTTTCCAATATATTTAGGACAAGAGGAAATGGCCTCGAGTTGTGCCAGGGGAGGTTTGGGATGGATATTAGGAAAATACAGAAAGTGTTATCAAACACTGGAACAAGCTGCCCGGGGAAGTGGTGGAGTCACCACCCCTGGAGGTTTTTAAAGGACGGTAGACGTGGTGCTGAGGGACATGGTTTAGTGGTAACTTGGCAGTAACCGGTTAACGGTTGGACTCGATGATCTTAAAGGTCTATTCCAACCTAGATGATTCTATGAAAATGTTCACATAATTAACACGCTCTCTCTTCCCCCTCGCTCTGAAAGAAACACTGGGGTTTCAGGCAGAAACATTTTGTCTAAGGCACTGAAGGACGGCAGGGGGAGGCAGGTGTCAGTCAATGTTGCTCGATGTGATTCAAATCCACCCCAGGCCTTTTGCCGCATGAGGGATGGTTTTCACCAGTGTCTGTGTCTGCTGGAGAGCAGCACGTCAGCGGCCTTTCTAATTTGCCTCCTAACAGAGGCAGAGCGCCCTTACCACAGCATCTCTGCTGCCACATGACTATCGAGAACACATGCCTGGTTTGATTTCAAAAACAAAGCGTGTTCCCTTTAATTGAAACTTTGTGCATGAAAAGTTTATTAAGTTAGACAGGGATGCCGCAGAGAAGCAGTGGTAGAAATTGCCCTCAGGCTGATCCTTCCTAGCCTGCCATTAGGTGCTGTTACACTTAATTGTTGGTGAAGGCAACTTAGTGCTTGATCACATTATTTTCACGTTAAACCTTTCCTTTGACACAGGTTCTTTGTTAAAGGCAGATCCTTCAAATATACTTGCACAGACAGAAGTATCTTAAAACCAACAGGAGCTTTACAAGTAGAGGAAGTTACCAATGTTGGTAAGAGGTCTGCAACTCATAGAGGACTGCAAGATTAAAGCCAGGAGAATGCAGTCATTAATATAACAAGTAGATTTTGCATTTTTTTTCATACCTTTCACGTTATGGTCTTTAGAAAGACCTATTCCCTATGCTTAAAAGGCTCAGAGTAATAACTGTCCAGGAGCATCAGATTCAACAATGAAAGCATCCTTAAAAATTGAAAATTGTTCAGGGACTTTGTAGTCATAATTACACAAACAATAACTTAAAAGAATGATATGCTGGCCAAAAAATATTCCTGTTTAAAAGATAAAAAAGTAATATTATAAAAGTTAAAAAACCTGAGAAGAGGAGGAATAAACAGAGTATCCCCAATCTAACTAAGCAACGTATTAAAAAACACCAAACCCCCTATATGCAAGCCTACAGTCATTGCTAAATACAGACCATAAAACTATACATGAAAACGCTGAAAAGGCAGAAATGGTTCACAGATATTTTTTGTCGATATTTGAAACAAAAGACCCCAATGTATATATGCATCCCTTATACGCTATAGCTAGATTAGAGAGTTTAACAAAGAGTTGTAGCTCCACTTGGTTTGATCAGATTATTTACCATCAAGCAACTAAGTTGCCTGCATTATCTTTGGCTGTCCACCAAAAGTAAAAAAAAAAAAAAAAAAAATTAAATCAACAAGACAAGATAACAGAGACCAAATAGTTTAAAGGAACTAGTAGACCGTTAACTTTTTAATATATCATGGAAAACAACCTTGGAAATTCAGGACTGCCAACATAATTTCAATTTGAGGACAGTTAGGGATGACTCCAGAGAACTGTGGACCAGCTAGCCTAGTCTTAATAATTGGCAAAATAATAAAATATTTATTCATGAACTATCAACAAAGAATTGCAGACTACAACTACAATTGTGGTGTTTCATGGAAAAACAGTTTAAACAAACCACACATCTTTTTTTGGCAGGATAACAAGTCTGATTGATAGAGACAGCTGCAATAATAAAGTGGACTTGGACTTCTCCAAGATTTCTGACTCAACTGTACCTAAATTCTTATTTAAAGCCCCATACTCTAGTCACCAAATGGATTAAATAAGCGGTTCTCTGACTGACCTCAAACTGTAGCTGTTTATGGAGAGCTACCAGGGAGTACAGCAGTTGCACTGAGATTGATTTTTGGTCCAACCCTGATCAGTATTCTGTAAAAGATCAAGGTGGTAATGAAACTTTTTGTCAATAGACTTAACAGATGACAAAGACTGGAGTAGTGGAAAGTTCTGTTTCTTCGAAGGCTGGTATCAGTAGGGACAAGACAGTTATCATTAAAACAAAGTATAAGTTATTGAGGGCAAAAGACTTCTAAAGAAAATTATTTCTCATACAGGCTCGCCTCCCATGCAGGCATTCAGCCTACACTCTGGCATTCCTGCCATTAAATCTTATGCCCCTCAGTTCTGGGATGTGATTCGCCAGCCAGGACAGAACTGCCAGCACTTTCCAGGACTGCCTGGCACTTTCCATCAACAGTCCCAGTAAACAAGGGCAAAATGAGTTAACACCAGAGAGCAGAATCGTAGCAGACTATCCTAAACTATGAATTAGCCTGCTTTTGAGAATTAATGCATTCACTGCTTGCTTATTTAATGTATGCTCATACAACCCCATATCCCCTCCCACAGTTTCTGAATAGTATTGGTAATTAGCAAGATGGAAGTAATGCAAAATAAGATTTATTGACAGCCCCTGAAGTGTTAATATTTGGTTCAAACCCACATCTCACAAGTTGAATGAAGTGTCAGCGAGGTTGAAAGCAGCATGTTCAGTAATAGACATAAAGCTGGATGTAAACAAGTGACTTACGGGTGCAATGTGGGTGATTAGATTCTGCTTCAAGTTCACATTTTAGCTTTTTGCACAACACTTTTCCCATGCAGCCAAACCAGGCCGAGTGGCCCAACTCTCCACAGGAGGCAGGTTGCAGCCTGGTTGGTATGTCCTGCCAGGTCCTTCCTTTAAACATTTTCTGATCTAATGCAGCCAGGAATTGAATACTGCTGCTCTTCTGGTGATTCTTAGGCTCATAAATGAATGTTTAAATGGTCTAATGGAATACCATATTTAAGATATACCCGGTTAAGTGTCCCCACAGCTTTGTGTCGCAGCATGCAGATGCTAGCCCCTGGCAGCAAGACAGCCAGCGACTAGTGTATTAACACTGCTTTTATACTGCTGCTCCTCATCTTAGAAAATGGTCTGAGATACTACTGTAAACAGTAACCTGGATGTACAAGATCACCTTTTTATTCCAATACACTGAGCACAGGACCAGGAATCTAGTTTCCTTGGCCTATTAAAAAAAAATTAGTTTAGACATGCCACTGCATTTTTTGTGATCACTTAAGACTATAACTCAGTATTTCCAGATTTCTCCCCTCAATATTTCCCTCTAGAAAGGAAGAATAGTTGTTTTCCTTTCACACAAGTCTCATCACTACTGTTGCTACAACACTTGAAAGACATAAAATTTGCCCGCATCAATGCTGTTCTATACATATTTTAAACTGCCTGAATTTTCCTGGATTTCATTGCAGGTAAAAAACACTGTTGCTCTACTAACTTCTCCTGCTGTTATTCAGTCACAACAATTCACAGCTCTGCTGTAAACAGCAGGTTTTGGGTTTGTATTCCCACAGCAGAACAAAGCAATGGTATGCACGCTGGCAGGGATTGCGGTCACAAGTTACCAGTATGCCCACTCTGACCACAGGGCTCACACTGGGAGCTGCCCTCACCCCATTTATACCAAGTGGGCTATCTCTCCTTGCGTCTTTTATATCACAGGGCTTGGGGACCAGTCATCCAGCCTGCTTCCTTCTCCTCAAAGTAAAGTCCTTCTAGAGTATCAGCCTCACCTCTAATCATAGGCAGTCAAAATTGGAAGAAGTGTTGAGGAGCACTGGAAGGAAACCGCAGGATGTTCAGGAGCTGGGACCAGAAGGTGTGCTGTGCATGAGGCCCACATCTGGGTGGGGATGCTCTGCCAAGGGAAGAACTTCCAGGGTCGGGCTGAACAGTTGCCAGAGCCTGAGGGGACTTCTCAAAAGAAGTGGCTTGCAGATACAGGCTTAAGGGTGATATCATCTATCAATAAAAGCCCACTCTTAAGATTTCAGACCGGCATGTGCTGATTTACCTCAGACAGAGTAGTGATAAATAAGCAGGTAAACTCATCTGTTTGCTGCAGATGGAAAGCATTTATACTTCATATTCAGCAATTATTAGAAATAGATAAAATCTGCTGAGGAGGACCCTCTCTGACAGCATACTGCCTTTCCTCCAAATACCTGTGTGTTGACAGCTTTTATAGCTTACCCTAAAGTCTATGTAGATAAGGCTAACATCTGCTGTATCGCGGCGCCCGATCCTTTTTGAGCAAGCTATTTGGTTTGCTGACATACTGCAAGGAATTCCACAAGCAATTTTACTACACAGTTCCTTGGATTATGGGAATTTTATATATTCTTTTCTTTTTTAGTGCAAAGGGAAAGGGAAAACTGCAAAAGAGTCAGTTCACAATTCCACAACTCCTTGTGCAAAGCTTTACATGGCACCACTTTAGCCAAACATAACCCATTTTCTGAAATATGCCCACCTTTGACTGATGCAGCTTTGGATTTCCGTATGCCTACGCTCTTCTGAAGGAGAGGGCAAGTAGGTAACATGACTTCAAGGAGAAGGAACCGCTGAAACCGTCACTAAGGTCCCCATAAATATTCCCCATGGACCTCATTACACATTTGAGCAAACATTACCTTCACTCACACAGCTAAATTTCCTGTTTGCTTGGCTGATCAATTCCTCATCAAATTTTAATGTGGGGTTCAGGCCGTCCGTGGCGTTTTAATTAGCCCTAAGACTGCACAGCGTTGGAGGCAAAGCTAAGAACCATCGAAGTCCCCTCTGCCGAGATGTAAAGGTGGAAGGGGGCTGGGGAAGAGGAGGAAATGAAGAGGCCAAGAACTAATTAGCTCTTGTTACTAGGTTAAGTCTGCTCTCTAGTGGTCACATCACACAGCAAATAAAAAGCCTACGGAAAACAGTATCTTAAACCGTAGCTGAATTCCTCTCTATCAAATATGAGAAAAAAAATATGCAACCTATATCATGCGTACCCCTGCTGCTGCATCTTCCAGCATTCCTTACCCCATAGAGAGTCACGTTTTCTTCCCCCCGCTCCAGAATTTTGTATACTTTTATCGGTGCAATGAACTGCGGCTATTTAAAAATCAAACACACTTTGCTCCAGCCAGCATGAACAGTTTTGAGCGATGGAGAACATACAGTCCATATACCCTGCCGTCCATAACCATGAACCACAAATAGCCACCTTCTCTCCGAGGTGTCTGGGAGTATTTTGACCTGCAGTCGGTTGCTGGAAAGCCTGGGAAGTTCTATGCATTTTGCTCTCGTTACACATAAAGCTTTTCATTTAACTGAATTTAACCTGCATCCTTCTCTTTGGCAATGAAGACAGTCACGTAATTTTGAATTGTAATACAAGCAGGATAAAGAAACCTAGCATTCCAGCAATATTTCTCCCATACTCTTAATGTAAACAAGATATAGCAAAGCAACAGGGAAACTTAAGCCTTAGATCAGTCAGTGGTCTCTCAATGAAGCGGTGCTGCTGTGTTCCACGACTTCCTAACAGGAATTTGTACCCGTTCCCCCCCAAAAAAGCAGACATACATTGCACCAGGGTGTGCAAAAACAGAGCAGTTTTCTCCACAGAACCAGTCACAGTTCTATTGACAGATGTTGCGCTCTGCCAATAACCTGCTTCATCCTAAACCCAGGGACTGGGGCACTTCCAGTCTCAAGTTTGGGTAGCTTGATACTAACAGAATTATCTAGCCAAAGTTGTACAAAATCCACCTAATTTTCAGCCAGGCTGAAAAAAATTTAAGTTATATTACAGTCTGTACAGATTTATCAGGGGAAAAAAAAAAAGAAAAGAGAAAAGAAAAAGAAGGTTGGAAAGAACTGAAAATTAAACAAATTCCTTATTTTCTTTGGCAGCTTGGGAGTGGTTATTTTAGGTATTAGCCTGCATACTACAAAGTAAGTGTATGTATTTAAAACAGCTGCTCATTTCACACAAACAGTAAACTATACACAATTCTGATTTGCTTAAAATCAAAAGTTCTTTGAGATTATATGAATAATATCAGCATCTGCAAGTGCACCTGTTTACTACAGAGAGGGACTGTAGCATATATAGTTTCTGGTGCTACAAGGAATAGCCACTCAGTATAATTTACAGAACAGATCCGAAAGTTTCCTAGCAAGCATATGCATCAGGCTCAAAGTTTGGATTTTAACTGCACACATCCCTTAATAAAAGGCGAGATGTTTGGCTTTGTTCTGACAGACAGAAGATTTGCACTACTACATGGAAAAGAGCAGAACAAATAGTTAACCTGCACCTAACCTCCCTGCTCGAAACCTAGATGCACTTAATTTAGCAAGTACAAATTAATTAGTATTATTAAAATACCACTTAGCACCAATACAGGTAGACTGCTAGTATTTAAAAAACACATTAGCTGGTCATCATAATCACCATGTCTCACAAGGCTTGGACCAGCTGACAGGCTTTTTGCCTACTCCAGGAGCTACATGTGAAGAATTCGCAAAACAACACCTCTTCCTCCATGTAAGTGCTGGAATCTAAACACAAGCAGATTTAGATCCTATACTTTAGTACAAATCCTCATCGGTTTGGAAAAAAGCAGAATCCAAGGACAAATGCCACTTTATATATGGTTAGAAAAAGATTGAGGGAGGAAGAAACAAACAGAATTCATTTACAAGACAAATAGGTATTTTTATAAGCAAACGCAATGGGAAGGGGTTTCTGCCCCAGCTCTAATTCTTTGCAGTGTTTCTGGGACCTTTACTGGTTACAGATTATGTCAAGCAGTAGCAGCACCTTTGTCTTGTTTCTCTTCCAGCTTTCATAGGTAACATTCATCTCTATTTATTTGGATTTTGTTCCTTGCACAGAAAAAGCAGCTATCCCCAGGCTTTAGCTACTTTGTTTAAAAACAAACAAAAAAACCCAACCCACATGCAGTAAATTAATACAAATATATTGGATCCAATACTCATGAGCAAAGCTTTCAAAACCTACAGCTTGCAGGCAAAGGCACTCCTCCTCTGCAGCCCTCAGAGGGCAGGATTTGGCCTTTTATTTGATGCTTTTTTCACACCTCAAATGCCACCACAGCTGCTGCACATCAACGCTCAATAACTCTAAGACAAGGATGTTCAAATATGTCCCATCAACACTGGAAAGGCAGGATGGTTTGGGGGGGGTTTAGTTGGGGGGTATGGGGCAGTACCCTGTCTCTTGCAAACAACCCTACCGGGTGCTTAATGGCTTTAGTCCTATGCCTTTCTGCCAGCTATGTGATCGGAAGCGACATGCCACCCGTGTCAGAGTTTTTAATAGTAATAAATGCAACACAGACAGCATTAGCTGCCACCATGCGCTAGCACTGCAAATACTTACCACCGAGAAGTAACTCCTTCCTCCGGCTCAGAGCCCAGGTGCTGACAGAACCACTGAGGTAGGGCTCAGCCCCACAGACCAGCAGCCTAAAGCAGGTGTCATTTACCACAGACAACTTTCATTTCCAAAGGGTTTCCACTGTCAGGAGTTCTCCCCAAATCAATGTTATCAATCCCATTGGTGATTTTACAAACTTCAAAGGGTTAAGACAGCAAGCGCATTTATTGACTGGTGCTTCTTGGTGGGTTCAGTAAAGCATGACTGATTAGAGCCCAGTTCTAAAGAGCCCAGCTTTGTGAGGCTGGAATAAATGGGAGTCTGTCAATAACTCAGATCCAGGCATATTGACATAGTTTACAGCCTCAATAGGCAATTAACACTTTACAGTGGATATTACCCAGTGGCCTCCCCATGTTTTACTGCACATTTTCTGCCGTCAGCTGCAATATCGAAGGTTTGGAATAAAAATGATATTGGACAGACAGCACCTTTGTTCAGCTGCACAGAAATTTTTTTAACATCTGGGACAGATCACAGTTTCATTCCTCTTTATTCACTCTCTCACACCCCTTGTCTCACTTTCTCTGTCATCTACAGTTTCTAGCCTGTATTGGTGAGCTCAAGAAACGCTCCTAACTAAGTAATTAAATCTGTTACATGCCCAAACTCTCTAGGGTTGCCCAAAAGAGTGACAGCCCCGGCCTTTTCTCCTGCCACGGGAGAGCCCAAGTAAGTTCACAAATGAATGCCTCTTTGGCAGACAAATTATACTGACAAGTAACCGAAATTCAGCCAGGAGCATTTAAAGCAGAAATAGCTGAAAACAGTTGCATTCAGCTCACAGTCATCTCTTGTAACCAGGTCCAAGCCCCTGTCCCACCCTGACCAAGACACAATTGCAATCCAGCTTCCTACCAGTTGCGCATTCCCAGAGAAAAAGGAGGAAAAAAAACTGCTCGAGAAGGTGGATTCTTTCTTGGTTTTTCATCTCTTTAGCCCCAGTGAAACGCTCTGGCTGGGCATTTTGACACCACTATCCTAGCTGTTTAGTTCGGTCCTTCTGCCCCAGCAGCATTAAAGGACAAAGTCCTGAAAAGTAGGAGAAACATCCCCCCACCCCCCGCCCCGGTCAGCAGGGCTGGCCCAGGGACATCTGCCCCGGCAGGGGACGGCTGCAGAGACCAGACAAGAAAGCAGAACCGAAGCAGATTTACAACAACGTTTGGCACGACCAGCCCATAAAGAACTCTTTCCCTTTGCTAGCAACGAAGAAGATATTACTTACCCCAGCGCAAATCACTCGAGGGAAAACCTTCACGACCCCCCCAGCACGTTACTCAGCAGCCAGCAGAGAGAAAGAGCTGGGAGAGTACATGGCCGCTTAACAAAATAGATACCCCTGCTTCTTGTTGCCCTGGCCCGGCAAAGCAGAAGGCCCTGAACCAAGAGCTCCACCGGGCAGTAATTAGGCAATTAGCAGGAAGGGCCGAGAAAGGGGGTTTCCCCCCCTTGCCCCGCCCCAGGGAGAGGTTCAGGGCAGGCAACATCAGCTCCAAGTGTCAGTTTGGGTGCTTGGTTGGGTTATTCGGATGGGGATGTGCTGCTATTCAACATCAATTCTTTCTGCTTTGAATACAATAATAGCCCTGGAGTATCTGTGCCCGTTGTCAGGCAGTTGGCTGCCTTTTGCGTGAGGCTTACACGTGGAGGTGAGAAGGAAGAAGGGTTTATTCTTTAAGGCTACACAAAGTTACAGGCTCTGAATGAAAGAGAAAATGCCTCATCATTGATTCATACAAAAGCTCAAGTGAAATTACACGAAGATGTAACACAAGCCATGGAATTCCCACAGGCACCATTTTCAGCAAGAAAAGGAAATCATTTTCTCTATCTATGTCTTGCAGTCTCTCTCTTGCCTGCCTTTTTCTTTTAAGGGAGGAAAACTCTGTAGATCACAGATTACATGACTGTGAGGGGTGATAGGGAATTGATCTTCATTTATCCCCTGTCCAGTAGCAAAAGACACCAGTGGAATTTTATAAGAACAGGCAAGATGCAAACTCAGTCCCCAGTTGCCAATATTTCACTTACCTGAAAAATATGGAAGACTTGTAAACTATTTTAAAATAAGTCAGGTATTCTGCTCCTCACTTTTCTGGCTAGTGAAATATTACATTGATTTTAACTTGTTTTGGATGGACTAAGTTTATCGAGTAATTGAAATTGATATCCTGTATTTACATGCATCAGATAGATTTGCCATCGGCGTCTCCCCTTTACTGTTAGGCTGGAGAATTTGGAATTATGACCTGTTTAATGAAAACCTCGGACAAGAATAATTAAAGACAAAGTCATGAGGTTTAAGAGGAGGAACAATACAATTTTAGAGGATGCCTGAAGTGCCGTGGAGCCTTTAGTCCTACAGCAGAGGCTTCCTACACACTCAGCATCCATCAGGGACGTTTAAATCCGGTGTTGCCCAGCTGAGGCTGGACAAACTGGGTCCTGAGCTCCAGCCGTGCTGATGAGGTGCAGCATTACACCCTGGGACCCCATTCCTCTCTACGCCACTGATACATTTTACGTGGCTGTTCCAGCTCACTCAGCAATAGCCCCGGGGTCTAAACAGGCTCTGCAATGAATATGATCAGGTATCATGAATGTATTGCTCACTTTTGAGAAAAACAAAGAAACAAACAAATAAACATCCCACGGATTATGTTCTGGAGTCACTTACGTGGTTCTGAAGATTTTACCCCAGGTTATTTCAATGATGATTTTTTCTTTTTACCAGCGTAGAAAACCAGTGGTAGAAGGGGAACTTTTTGCCCCTGTGTTGTTGTGTGCCTCCCAATCACAAACCCCAAGTTCATGAAAGAAAATAGGTAAAAGAATTAGAACCAGGATTCAGAGATGACAGCTGAATATATGTAATGGCTGGATTTCTCCTTTTAATTTCTCTTGAGGGGTAGAAATAGTAGCTTTCTTCCCCGTCCCTGTCCCTCCATGTATGTGGAATGGAGTAGGTTAGAGACGTAGTCTAAGAAATACATATTGACACGGTATCCTCCATACTGAGAGAAGTTGGTGCGAACTGTGTCCTCTATGAAGAAAAGTAAATTTTCTGTCACCTTTCCAAAGGAGGAAAAGATAAGTAAGCAGAGTCCCAAAGACGAAACCAGCCATTTCTGTCTGCCATTTCTGCAGGCTCCAAAGAAAAAACATGGCTGGCAGACTGCTGGGAGAGATGTAGCTGCAAGTTTGCTAAAGGAGACAAAGTACAACCAGTTCCTGAGTTCCTACTTGAAGAAAACAATCACTTCAAACCCCTTGTCTTTAATGACTTATACTGACGTACCGAAAATGAAATGCAAGCATAAGAACAATGAGGTGAGCCATATACAAACAACACTTTCCCAAGCAGGCACAGTCCTGAAAGTCTGGATTCTGGACTTGAAATTGCAAAGGCACCAAGAGGCAAAGGCCTTGTCAGGAAATAAGATACTGGTCAGCCTAAGTATAGACTGGCAGCTCTGGCCTTAAAGAGTCAGGGTAGTTAGCACATCTACTGAAGGAAGAAAGAAAAAGAAAAAAAAAAAGACCCAAACACTAATAAAATCAATCCCCAAATGTTGCTGTGTGTTTGCACTGAGCTTGTTTCTTCTGCGGTGCCTTTTTCTGGAAACAGGTGATGTCCCCATCCTGTTTTGCCGAGGCAGCCAGCCCAGTCTGGCAGCCGGAGCTGTGACCCCTGCGTGGTATTGTGCCGGGCAAGTACATCTGGCAGCTCTTCTGATCTGAAGTCCTGTGGTTTCCTTTGTGATGTGGCAAAGCACATGGCCCCCAGTACATCTGTATAATTAATGTGAGGGAAAAATATGAGCAACAACAGAAAAAGAAAAAAAAAAAGAGCCCTCAAAGAACAGAAGCTGTTCAGGGTCAGCAGAAGGTCTGATAGAAAAAAGATGCAGCACAGAGCCATGGGACAGGTTTGCCTCCATACGTTGGGGTATTTAGGAGATGAGGAAAGCTCTGATTGCACCACGTGCCACCGAACAAGTTCTCCATCTCTTGGAACATCTGTTTTACCAGTTTCTGATGGTTTGCAAGCCCTGGAGGGCAGGGACACTCTCTGTATTTACACATAAGATCTCAGCTGGACCCAATAGCAATATAGAAACGAGAATAAAATAATCATCTGCTTATTGCAACCAGCTGGAGTTACCACATCTGCAAAACTTTTTTAATGCTATTTGTTGTGTTTTGCCATACTGTGTTTTTTGAACGTTTCACTTTAGGTAAGTGGCAGGCTGGGATAATGGGGACAAGTGTCCTGTAAAGGACAGGAAAAGGTTCAGCTGCAGCGAGGGCCGTGGCTGCTGAGGAGCAGAGCTGGCACGCTGAGTTCTCAGCCACATGAAGCACCAAAAGCAAAACTGCAGTGACACCCAGCAAAGAGCACCCTCTCTGAGCGACGACCCCGGGAGGTGACAATGACACCAGGGGACAGAAACTCCCAAAGCCAGCGGGTCATTTCTTAGCCCTCTTCCACTCAGATCTCGTTCTTTGCAATGGCACTGTCTGAAAAAAAGGAGAAACAAAAATAAGCCTTTTTCTCTTAAAGGAGAAAGGGAAATCCTGAAATTCAAAGGAAACTTCTAATGTGATTTATAATATTTATAAACGCCTGTTATCAGGGAAGTGTTGTATTAATTTCTTCCCCCCTATACACACTGAAGGTCATAGGTAGGGGATGAATTTCCATGTTTTATATTATGAACACTCCTATTCAGAACTCCCTTTTGCCACCCTCCTTCGTGGGGATTTCATTGGTATTTGTAAAAGTCTGAGCGTCATTCCATTGCATTAATGGATACTTAACATGCTACCAAGTATTTTTTGGTAAGCCTTTATTTTAAATTTCCCATGATTATGAATTCATTTTACATTGGAAGTAATAGGCCCACTTCTAATGAATTCATCTGGTATTAACATGCCTCTCGCAAGTGTGTCCATAGGTGCTCAAGTGCAATTTAGCATTAGTTAAATGAGAGTTAATGGACACTAAAAGTGCCGCTTATTTTCTAAGTGATCCATTAACACATACCACACACACAAAAAAAAAAAAGGAAGACTAAAGCCAGCCAGCAGATTCCTTTTGTAAAATAACCCAGAGATCTGTTCTCCACATGTAAAATTTGTTTTGATACCAAGGGTGGCTTTTAAAGCACTGGCTGAGTGGATGCATATCGCAGGTGGCAGAGTGCAAGAAGCTGATGTGAAAAAGGGGAGGAGAGGGTGAAAATTTGTACTGAAGATACAGGGCAAGGGAGAGAAGCCAGGACAGCAGGAAATTATTGCCTGATGCCAGGAAGATAGAGATGATGTGGCCACTGTTAAGCTGGCCGTTCTGAATGGGTAGGAAACACCAGCAGTTTGTCAGTGACTACTTAGAAAAAGGTCTTACATGAGTTGAACTAGTTTTTACTTTAAGTAAAAAGTCAACCGAGAGAGATAGTAATGAACGCACTAAGCCTATCTATGTTTTAGTTTCCTCTTTCATAAAACTGTAATTAGGAATTTTAACTATCTCAGTATTAAATCAAAACAGTTTTAAGGTTCTTAATAAAACATAATAATTTCAACTAAGTGAGGAGGAAGAAAGGATGCTTTTTCCTAGTATTCAAACTCAAGTGAAAGCAAAGAACAATTCTGAATCATTTTAACAAGAAATAAATCACTGAAACAAAATTGATCGTGGTGCACAAGCTTCTTCACTTTATATTCCATAACTTTTCTTCAGAAGGTGATAACAAGAAACCCAAACAAACAAGTTCTGCAGCAAGGAAGCTCCAGGTGCTACCAAGCCTCCTACCAAAACTACTGCACTTACGATTCTTTTTTCTGAAATTAAATGCTAGCATTTGGGTGTCTGTCTGTCCCCGCCCCAAAACTGCAGTTCATCCTGTTGAATACTCTAAAATTCAAGCGCTTTGTTCACCTCAGTATTAGAGAGATCCTCCAAGTTCTCGGTCCTGCACCAGGGCTTAGGAACTACAGCACTCGTTAGACTTATGGAAATGCTACGCTAAGAGATACTAAAGTAAGGCCAGAGCCTATTTTATGAATTTTGGCTTTATAATCGAGATGCTCTGTCGTATTATTCCATTTAGCTGTGAAAGACAAGCACAGATGCAGACTGACATTATTCCAAGCAGGGGGAAAAAAAACACAACACATATATAGATAAATACATATGGGAAGGGGATGAGCAAGGGGTGCCGTGGCAGCTGGGGGGAGCAGAGAGCAGAGGGATGTGGCTCTCAGCAGGTCGTGGGGAGCAGATGGAAGAGGGATGCAAAGACAGCAGAGAGTTGTGTGAAACAGAGCGAGTCAGGGACAACGTGGGCAACACATTTTGTTGCCTGCTTAATCCTTCCCTCCATTGGCGTGAGCCTCCAAAATGCCTTACTGCAGCTCTGTTCATGATGTAGGTTAGCCTACAGCTCAACAGAGCATGCTAAAACAACTTCATAAACCACCTGAAAAGCAAATAACTGAAAGCATCTTACTTTTAAAAATCTACTTTCATCAGTTTAAGGTAATTAGTTCTGGGAGATGGGAGATGATGATAGAGCGGTGAAAGTTGCTGCAAGTGACAGCAGCGAAACTCCTGACACAGATATGGTACACATTGCACGACCAAATAACACTTCCCGTGTTTCAGAAATCACATTGTCAACAATGTTTCCAGGCCTGAAATTAGCTGAAGTAATCAGGAGCAGTTGGCAGTAAACAGCAGGCAGCTTGTTGGATTGCTTTCCTTTTTCACTGCAAGGATCTGTGACCATAGCTTAAACCCCCACACACACCTGTACTAGCTTTCAGTTGAGTTTCCCTCTGTGTCCAAGGGGCGGCCTGCCAAAAATGATGCAAAAATCACGGCCCCTCGGCCTTCTACAACACTTCACAGCACCTTCTGAGCCTCAGAGAGAAGCATGGCCAAGTGGCTGTGAATTCGGCCCAGGCTGACTTTGCTCTAGGCTGAACAGGTCCTTCCTTTTTTTTGTTTCCTTCAGAAGTAATGGAAAGGTTAATGCTATAGGAAAATATTTAAATTGATGGGATTTTTCCCCAAAATATGTCTTGCCATCATCCATTTTCTCAGATCTCTGTTGCAGTATGGGTAGATTCGAAATTAGGCATGTCATTTCTATCAAAATGGGCTCATTCCGACTTGATTCAGGTGACAGCTGAAAACTGCATCCTAGTCAGTTGTGACATACGAGAAGAGCTGACACTTCTTCAAAGACCCCTGAGATATTCACTCCTGGGGGTCATCTCAGCTGTCATCTCGTACACCCGTGTTACCAGGCACCGATCTTCCAGGTTTCCCTTTACACCCAAAAAGCAGTGTTTGGGGCAATTTCCTCCACACTGCTCAGTCCTGTGCAACAGCACAACAACAACAGGACAAAAAACGGTAGAGACCATAACAAGCAGCTGAAATTCCAGTCACCATTTGCACACCTTATCTTTGCTTAAATGCAGAATCACTAACAGTTTTACGCAGCGGTGGGCTTAGCTACAAAGCTGATAGAAAGGAAAATCATAGAATCATAGAATGGTTTGGGTTGGAAAGGACCTTAAAGCTCATCTAGTCCCAACCCCCTGCCCTGGGCAGGGACACCTCCCACCAGACTAGGTTGCTTAAAGCCCCGTCCAACCTGGCCTTGAACACCTCCAGGGATGGGGCAGCCACAGCTTCTCTGGGCAACCTGGGCCAGGGGCTCACCACCCTCAGAGTGAAAAATTTCTCCCTTATATCTAACCTAAATCTATCTACTCTCTTCTGTTTTGAAGCCATTATCCCTCATCCTACCACTACATGACCTTGTAAGAAGTCTCTCTCCAGCTTTCTTGTAGGCCCCCTTCAGATACTGGAAGGGGCTCTAAGGTCTCCCCCGAGCCTTCTCTTCTCCAGGCTGAGCAACCCCAACTCTCCCAGCCTGTCTTCACAGGAGAGGTGCTCCAGCTGCATCCTTTCCACTTCTGCCTTGCTTCCAGTAGGCCAACAGTTGCTGCCAGTGGGCACACAAACCTGCCTTCCTGTTGAAGCTCTAACCACATAGCACCAAGACAGGTCCCCAGACTGTTGGGTCACTTCCCTGAGGCCAGATTTTTAACCCTGCAGTATTTCAGAGAAGATCTTTCAAAAGGACTGTAGGTATTTCCAGTATTTTGTTCCCACACAGACACAGTATAGGATCTATATGCCGGAAGCACAGCCTCCACGCAGGACGGGTCACTCCAGGACAGCAGAGGACAAGTCAGGGACCTTGGTCTCCCCGGGCGGCTGAGGGAAGGCTGCCTCTCCACGTGTCTCTGCAGCCTCTGGAGTGTTGCTCGAATCCAGCACATGGCTTCTGCAGAAGGCAGCACAGGATGAGGCCTCTTCTCTTTTACTGTGAAGGTCAGAGGTGTCCTGATGAACAGGAATTTTCCTCCCTCCCTGGCCCAGCACCTGGTTTTCTCCATTTGCCAATTATGAAATGAAGCACAGCAATAAATCATCATCACTTCAGAGGCAAGTCCCCCTGCAATCACAACATACTAATTCAATGAAAGACTCACATGTTCCAGAGTTAAGTCACTGTGTGCTCTCACAAGGGCACATCTTGTTCTCTTTCCTTCTGTTTCCCACCACTTTCAGTGTTCTTGCCTGTTCTGCGGTACCTTCAGGTGACCGTTTCTGAGGCAGTTACTAGGAGTTTTTTGTTTGGGGTTTTTTTGCACTCCTTCAAACCCTTCAGGAAGTACCTAAACAGGATTCTTAGATTAACTCCCACACACCATTTCCAAGTCTCTCTTCTTCCCCCACAGAAGCTAAAAATAGAAAAGATAGATAGTTTAGGAGGGCAGACCGGTTGGTGGATAAAAGCCCAGGAGTGGAGAGCCACAGCAGTAGGGCTGTTAACTAGCATGGTGCAAGTATTGAAACTGGTTTAGTCTCCAAGTCTTTACGTTCCGCCCACAAACTTCAGTTCAGGGATCCTGGCTGTATTTAGTCAATATTAAGTACAGTATACAAGGAGATGGGTCTTTAGTTGGGAAAAACATAATTCCTATTTTGTGAAAGTTAGAATCATCTCAAGCAATCGCTCACATAGTAACGTCCACCTGTGTTCTGTCTTGGGAGGGAAAAATCATTAGCTACATAGTCAATCTAAAATGCCAGGACAACAAAGAATGACACCTCTCTGTCTGATAAAAGTTCAGGAAATAAAGCTAGTTTTGAAGGAAAAATTGCTCTCCTAGGTTTTTGTACCAAGTTTGTAGAGAGAAAACCCTTGGAGTAAAATCTCTAAACCCCGACTCTTACCTAAACCCAATGTATTAATAGCCAGTATAAAGTTGCTTTTTTATGATATTTTGAGTTTCAGAAGAGAGAATAGAAAAGTCATTTTTGGATAGTCAATAGAAGAGGTGGAGAAAATCAGTTTGAATACACAAGTATTCAGAGACCGTGTGAGACTAAGTCTACAGATGAGCGATCAAACTTATGTTTCACAGCATGAATTTGCCTTTGCATTCTGATCCTATTGGGACACAATCAATCATGTTTTCAACCTTGTATTAGTAACTAAGAAAGAGGGAAAAACTTACTTTTTTAAAAAAAATAACAGAGTCTTTAATACGAGTGGAAGTGAAGGCCGGGTGTGGGGGGAAGCCCAATGAATACCAAGACGCACTTTGTCTTGATGTTACTGAAAAGTAAAAGAAAAAAAAGCACAGGTTGTGATATTGGGATCACAGGCATTGACTTAATATGCAACTGCAAATATGAAAGAAATTAGAACACAGAAGAATAGAACTGAGTTCAAGTCATCTATAATGGCACAGGCAGAGCAAGGGAGAGCCTACAATCCTCACAAAGAGGGGATAATTCAACAGAAATCTTTCTGCCAAAGGCCGTAATTATAACCAAGCAGTTTAATCTTGCACCAGGTCTTTTTAGCCCCCAGGTTTGGCCATTTGTCTCTGCCCACAGGCTTTGTGTACGCAGCTGGCACACGTGGCGATGTCTCATGTCCTTCTTCTAAAGGTAACCGGAAAATACAGTGGAGCCTCCAGTTCTTTCTTTTTGATGGTGAGAGAAGAGCTGACTTTAAATTTGTCCCTTTTGTCTTCTTTTTCATATAGCTTGTTTGTGGTTCCATTATTATGACATTCTCCCTGCAGATAGTGATGCTTGGGGAATCTGGTAATGCTTAACAAAAAAAAATAAAAGGATCCTGTCTGCCAAGCAGAAAATAATTAAGGATCCTGGAACACACAGAAGGCAATAAAGTTATTGAGGGAACAGTATTCATTAAGCAAGATAAGGCACGGCAGGGCATGCATTCCTGGCCCTGTCTGCTGTGCCCTACGCAACATCAGGTATTCAAGGGCTAACACCGCAGTGCTACAGGTAGGACGGTGTAAGGCCGGGAGCCGGAGGAACAGGGCACTAATGAGTGGAAAGCCCAAACTGCGATATCTCACTGCTCTTCTAAATCAGCCCTTGTTTAAATTAAAGTTCAGCGGTCGGCTGAACAAATAATTCCCAACAACGTTCTTAGCCTAAACTTGCTCCTCAACATTATTCTTGTACAGTGTTTTGCACATATGCATTCTAAATTGGTTGAAGAATGGCCCTCGGTAAACATTTGTTGCTCTGTGTTAGAGATCTGTTGAATTTTGACCAGGTGATAGAGTATTGCCTCCACTTCTGAATAGGTACCTGTACAAAACAGAGCAACAAAACAGAAATAAAATACTCAACTCCAAACTATGTGTTTACAAGTTCAATTTCTTCAAGCATGCACATAGAATTCCTTTAGTTGGTGTCTTCAGGCAAGCTGCCGTAACACGAACTCTCCAGAAACTGTGGGAAATGTTTATTCTATAGCATGACAGTTCTAATTCTGGGGTGTGCCATGTCCCATCCCAGAAGCTGCTGCATTTCATTGCTGAATGAAAAGATCTCAGGTACACGGTAAAGACCTTCAGAATCATCCTTTTGTATGCAAAACTTTCTCTTAAATAACTACAGTTGTGGCTGCAATATTTAGTTTTCTTACGTTGCCACAACATAGGAAGTTGTTATTATTCCCACTTTACAGAGACAAAGAAAACTGGCGTGTTCAAAGTCACACAGAAAGTACGTGGCAGGAATGGGAGGCGAAGCCAAGTCTCCCAGCCCTCGTCGTACCCTAATTCCTGACCTCCTCCATCATGACCTAAGAAATTCGGGGATTTTTTTCCCTTTGTTTCTTTTTCTTCCTGTCCTCAGAATGTATTTAGGTTTTATTTTAAACCTTTTCCGTTCAGCCCGTAAGACTAGAAACATGATCTGAACCACCAATACACATGACTCCAGGACCTAATGCTATCTGATAATTTCTCTCAATTCTTGCCAACTGGTTGCAACGCTGCGTTTGTATTCCATAATGATCTAAAATGCTTACACAACAGGTAATATGCACATAACCCAAACGCCTAGATTAAATTAAAACTATTTAAACATTTGAGTAGTCTCACTATGGCCAATTCAAATATGCAGCACATGTGATACTATCAGTATTTAATTATATTGAACAATAACATACTCTAGTTCGCTATTTTTCCAATACATAGACAATATCAGACCATACACAGGAGCCACTAGAAACACATTTACAGATGATGACTATTTTGCTGATACAATTAACTCCACAATATCAAGGCTTTGTTTAGCTAGACTCAAAAAGTGTAGCTACACACTGATCTCAATGGATACTTGCTCCTGAAGGGTGTGAGGCAGCTTCCGAAAACGTCCCACCTGAGCAGCTGTGTCCCCAGGCAGCCCTCTCCCCAGGAGAGGAGGAGGCCACAGATGCTGGGGCTGGACCTGGGAGGAGACCCAAGGTGCCCAGGCAATGGGGGTGTAAAGCGCAGCCCCACGGACTCAACGGTCAGGTGTCACAGTAGGTGAGGGAGGAATACGGCACGCAATACGTTAACTCACAAACGTATAGGTCCTCACCCTCTGGCTCAGAGCCCTTTTACCGCTGATGCTCAGGGCAGTGCATGCCATTAGCATTTCTCAGTACAACCCAAAATCTCAGTTGTGCGACATGGGAGCAGCCCAGTTGCAGGGCTACCCATCATGGAGACCTTACCTACTGCCTTTGGCAGCTATCCTCTTCATCCAACCAACCTCAGCAAAACAATTTGCGTTTTCTACAGGTGGAGGTTCAGAGAGCTTTGGCTTTTTCAGAGCTGCTTTTCCCTGTTCCCTTGTTCCTAACGCTTCTCCTCCCTGCCCATGGTACTCTGCAAACTTTGCAAGGTGTTTCCTGAATTTATGTAATTTTTACCCTTTAGCTTTTGTGTGCACAAGCAGTACCTCAACTCATTCTGACGATGCTGCCTTGGGTCAGGCCTCAGGCTGTCTCACCTGAGGTGGGAAGTGGCATTTTTCCAGCTAAAAATCAAAGATTTGCCATTTAAAGGACCACTCTCAGTGCCATAACCGATGTAGCTTACCACATGGCAGGGACATGGAAGTATGAAGAGAAGGAGGAAGAAATCCAGTGTTTGAAAGAGTGGCACCTTTGTCTGAGTATATAAATAAAGCAGGAGTTTATCATAATTTATTTATAAAAAGTATTTCTAATCTAATTCTTTGCATATTATCTAGGGGCAAGAGAGACAAGACAAAAAAATAGTTCTTAATCAGGAATTGCCACATGGAGTGGTTTTGATTAATATGCAAAACATAGATTATAAATAGATTTATAAATAAATGATCAACTACGGCTGCTGCTTTATTTATCTATGGACTTGCAGAAAATTTGAAGGCTGAATTCTGATTAAATGAGAATCGCCACTAATGGTGGACTGGCTGGCTCCAAGGGACTGGTAAAGGAAAGTGAGAATATATTTGCATAGCACCTTTGATTCAGAAGAACTCCCAAGTGCTTTGCAGAATTAATATTATATTTTAGGGGTCACTTCATCCATTACTGGAATACAGCCTCTGAGGAGGACAAAAGATAACTTTCTGCATCTGTTTCACCTTTCATCGAAGATCTCAAAGCACTTTGCACACTAATTAAGCCTCCTATTGTATCTATGCAATCCACTCCTCCTGCAAATTACTAAACCAATGCAACCCAACGTACCAGGAATAAAACCAAGGAAAATGCATCAAGTGTTCCTTGGGATAATTTCATTTCACTTCCAGATCATCAAGGTGAGGTCAGCTGGTACCTCAAAAAGACGTCCTCACCTGAATGGCAGTACAGATCCTGAATGTCTATGTTCGGACAACTTAGAAGTTAGACCTGTTGTGTCCTACATCAGAGCAGCCCAAACTTCTCATCCGAGAGCACTTTAGCACCCCATCATGATCAGAACCTCAGCCCCAAAGTTTGCAGTTCTGACCTAAGAGCCTGCATTTCTGTTCACCGATCCATTCTGCCATGGAGACACACACACATCGCTGGGAGACTGAACTTGAACATGACACGGGAGGCCAACTCTAAAGACATGATATTTTACAGGTGTAACACTCTTCCCATTCCCATCTGCACCAAATCTCTTCACCGCGGTTGGACTTGCCCACATCCATCCAACAGCAGGGCACAGGAGAGCCATATATCCACTGAAAATGCCTGCGAGTCAATTCAGCCGCTTCCATTTACCTTGCCTTTTAAAAATAAGAAAGTCTAAGCATTTTTTTTTCACATGGCAAAGCTGTCCTGCCAAGTCAGTTTTCATAGCTGAACACTTCCCAAGGTGCCAGTTCTGCAATTCAGGGCCTGGATGTGATCCCCCGAGCATGATGGATGGCTTTAAAATGAAGGCGCTGCACGAAGTACCAGCTGTCCAGGTGCAGATTGGATCAGCATGGCTGAGCCACCCCTCCTCCTCCTCCCATGCCTCCCTCCGAGGAGGGAGCAGGAGCTCACCCTGTGCCGGAGGAAGGCTTTGGCAGCAGGAGAGATGCGTGAGCCCAGCCGACGTGAGCAGGGGCACAGACACACATAGGTCACACCTCACCAAAACGTGAGCCTGCTTTTACTGTGTCCAAAATAATTTGCTGTTACATGGCAAGTTTGGGTGACTCCTTTTCCATCCCTTTTTTTTGACCACCTCGTTTCTGACTTCTTCATCCCAAGGAGCAGTAGCTAAAAAAAGAGGCAGACCAAATGCAAAATTAACTTATTTTCTCAGAATAAACCAAGCCCACCTCACCCCCACTACACACAGTTCCTTCCCGGTGCCCATTCCAGGTTTCCAGATGTCCCTTGAAAGGGATTTCATTCTAAACCACCCTGTTAATCAACAGTTCCTCTTTTGAGTCCAGACTATGAAGACCATCTTTAACCACTCATCCCACCACAGCAATGGAGGACGCTCACACTGCATGGGGCCAGCAGGAGCCCGCTTCAGCAACGGGCTCCTCTGCAGCACTTGTTACTTGGGGATGAGAGGTCTGGGCTGAAATTCATCCACACCACGCGGGCAGCAGCGTGGCTCCTTGCATATTGTGCAGACGCAACCTAGGAGTTCTTCAAAGGAGAAGATTTGTCTCTATATAGATATTCTTGTCTTACAGTGCTTTCTGAGACAGCACGGGACACGTTCCCAGGGTTCTGAGGAAGCTGATTCTAAAAGTGACACAGTTCAAACTCCATTTAGTAGAAACCATATGCCAGTACGGTCCTACTTCCTCTCTCCACCCAGCAAATTAGCAACGAGGACAGTCTATTGACTAAACAGAGCAAATTTTACCACGGCAATAATGTCCGGAGAGAACATTACCACTCACTGCCCAATTAGAAGAATGTTGAATGCACGGAAATGCCTTTTGAATAAACACTTGATAACCCTCAATAAAACTGTAAGAGAGCGTTGCTGCAGATTTACTACCCAGGAAAGGAAAGCTCTTCACGGTGCGGCCAAGAGCTTATCGCTTCTTATTTAATGCTGATAAATGCGAGAGCTTCACAGTCCCACAGAAACCTGGGTTAAAGCAGCTTAGCAGGAAAATAAAATAAGTACCTTATGATCTGCCCACAGAGACGTGGAGGAGAACCACAAGTTTGCCACAGTGACTGCAAGCCGCATGTGCCGACTCTGAGCTGTGTGGCATTTACTCAGGGGTACCTCGCTCCTCTGGAAAGCCAACTCCACCGTGCTCCACCATCGGCCAGCGCACACATGGCCGATACGCTGCCGGTTCATCCCCCAGCGTGCTACATGGGAGCTGCTGGTGTGCTCGGGGCCTGCAGTTGCAGAGGTGAGCTTGGGTGGGTTTGTTGCCCTTTGGCTTCTCTACAGCCCCAGTTCTTCCACAGAACCGTGAGGCACATCTTCAGCAGCGGTAAGTACTCTCTTCCTCCTGCTCACACACATGGATAAAAGGAGCACCGTGAAAAGAGCCAGGTGATCAGCCTTGTTGCCTCTCCTGTGATGATACTTAGATGGTATTTGGATTTTCTGAAGAAGTGTGATTGGCGTGGAGGAAGGAACGGGTTGCTCTATTTACACAAATCCAGGTTTCCCATTAAGGCTGCCCAGCCACCTCGGGCAACAGCCCTTCCTGCAGGAGCACAATGGGGATATTTACAACCCCGGGGAGGATACCGCAGCACATTTGTTCCGCAAATGAACATTGACATAAAGGTCTTGCCCTTGCTGATGAGCATTGATGTGTTGTTTTCTGTATTCACAGTTCTTGGTGATAGGGAAGTATTTACAGCGTAATTTTGTTTTCCTCCTTAAGTAGTCTAGTGGGGAACAGCCCAGTGCTCAAAAAATAAACACACAACAGAAATCATTACTAATTCCCTTATCATCTTTAGTCACTTGAACACGTTTCCTCCCTGCTAACCCTGTAGCCAGTGCCTTACCTCCTCGGGAACCCCCAGGGTGCTGGGGGTCACCAACCAAGCAGCCGTGCCACCACCGCACCACCACGCATGGCAGCAGGTGCGTGTTGATGCCCCACTTCCAGTCTTTCTTCGTCCCCAAGGAAGGACCAGTGAATAGGCCCAGGCGAGGGCAGTCTCAAAGGTCCAAACACTTGTCTGTAATGGAGCTTAACTGTCCTCTTCAGCTGGTGGCAGCTCTTCCCATTGCATGGCGAGGAATGGCTGGTGTTTGTTTTATTTTAGCAGTGGCTGCTGCAGTCTTGTATCGAGCGAGCCGGGAAGCTGTGCTTTGGAGACCTTTCCTACTCACGCTGTTAATGCTACAGCAAGCAATCTTGGGGGTAATGGAGGAGGGCAATCAAATAAAATTTCCCTCTAGGCTCCCACTATTATTTCCTGTCCGAAAAATAATACTAAATGTGATCTACAATTGTAGTTAATTAAAGGGATAATGTCCTATTTTATATGTTATTGGACCCCGCACACAAGTGAGTGGAGTTGCCTACCTACTGCTGTTCCAACAGCTTTCTGAAAGCAAAAACGTGATAAGGATCTCTGAAAGATGAAGGAGCTAACGGCCATTTAAAATGGCACTGCGCTATTCCTGTAGGACAAAAGGTGTATTATTGCTGTAAGAAGGGTGCGAAATCTTTCCTCATTTAAGCTTTAATCACTTTGCATAGTAGAGATAGAGCCCTAATGGTTTTCTATGTGGGGAAACTGAGGCAAAGATGAGAGAAAGAAAAAGGGTCTCGTCGGGGTGGTACAGTGGGTTAGTGACACGCTAGGACAGGAGTAGCTTCCCTGGATGAAGAGGGATGCAGGTTTAGGAAGCTAATCCCCAGGCAGCTTGCAATTCTTAGGATGCAAAGACAAGATCGTTCTAACCCAAAACATCGCTTAAAGAATAAAAAGAAACACTCAGTTGGTACTGAGGACACTGATGCTGGATTGTTCAAATTTCCTTGTGATTTTTTTCTTCTTCTAAAACAATGGGACGAACCCTTTGTATCTCTTCCATCTATGTTAGAGGTACCTGATCCGCACTGGAGCTGTTAAACCTCCACCCCCTTAGCAATCTACATTTTGGAAAACACTTTCAAAATACGGGTCCAAGTTTGTGTAAAAAATGAGGATACTTACATGTAGTCCCTTGCACATTCCTAGCGGGCTTCTGTGGTTGTTCACACTAATTTAGTAAGAAAGGAGTATGTGAATTAGATACCGAGCTGGTGTGTAACCAGTCTGTGCGTGAGATTACTGCCAACAGTATATCCTTTTACTCCATCTCCTGAATCAGTAAATAAAAAATAGTATAAAATTAGTCTCTCTCTGATGTCAGATAAATTGTTTTAGATTTGAAACCAGGAACTAGCAAGACGGAAAACTAACAAAAAAGCAAAAGCTGTCAGAGAAAGATCTTCTGCTGCTGACGTTTCAGCTGGAATTGCTTAAGAAGGAGGAATAATACAAGATACAACCCCCCTATTTTCATAAACAAAGAATCCAAACCCAAAATGTCTCCTGTGCAATGCTTTCAATTAATAATGTAAAGTTTCTGCCACCAATTTTAAATCCTTTTTGTGAATGCTGAATGTGGTTCGTATCTTTTCTTTCACTTCATCAAATATGATGAAGTGAATGCTGTAATACCATCCTGGCTATTGCCCCTTTTTTTTTCCCCCCACGCAGAATGATATCCAAATGTTTCAGGGTTTTTTTAATGCTCCATTTCTCTTAATGGCAAATGAGGTTTCAAAATATAGAGGAAGTTTTTAAAAGATATCGGTGAAACAAGAGATTGGAAAATAAAGGGAGAGAGAAAAATGAAGTAATACCTGCACAACATTATGTAAGTTGTAGGGGAAAATTTTGGGAACATGAAGAGAGAAAGCTTTTAAATGCTTACAGTAGTGACTTCTGCTCTTTTGCAGAATTCTCCCTAGAAGAGCAAGGGAAAAAGATATTAATGGAGATTTAGCATAACTTTGCCTCATAGAAATGCAAACATTTTTATTGCAGCTTAAAAAAATTCTAATTTAAAATGTTTTAAATGCAAAATTTGTTAGGATCTGCATTTTTAAATTATTTCTGCAACAAAGTTTTGTTTCAGTTTGACCAGAGCAGCAAAAGCTACAGTGGCCGCTTATTCAGCCCTGCGCTGCAAGTCTGTCATTTTCCTACCTATTTATTGACCTTTCTTGTATCTATCGTGTTGTCTCAAATGCCACCCGACCTCCACCTTGTTCGATCATTTCTTTATCTGTGTTGCATAAGATGCAATTTACACTGACCAAGTTATTTCTCGTAATCTTTGTCTTTAATGATAAAGATTTATCCTAAAAACGTTAGCCAAAGACAAGCAAACAAGTACAAGCTCTGCACTCAAGGCAATATTGTTCTCTACAAGGAAACAGTAACATTCGTGTGGTTTTTATTTTTTTTTCCCCCCAGAAAAGTTGCATTAGATGCTGCTATATTTGGAAGTACACAGACCATCGCTATTACTGCCAGTCAATGAATACTGCAGCTACACAGGGCAAGATTTTTTTTTTTAGTGTGGATGTTGAATAAATTTATTACTCAAACGGAGGAATATCCTTACGTGCCTGAAGTCAGAAGGGAAACATGCTCTAATAAGGCAGGGTCCTCCAGCACAGCTCCTGAGCCTGCGCGTGGTACCCTCCTGAGAACTGTGCTGTATATGGGAAAGAAGCAGAAAACACCAGTGCAATAAAATCATCCCAGAAAGGAAACGATAAAGAAAAACTGAGATTAAAGAAAGTCCTTCTCCCCCGGAGAAGCAGAAGACAGACTCCCAGCAAAGTCCTGTCAGCCGTCACCATCCCGCTGATGTGCGATGGCCATCAGTTGTGCATCTTGCAAACCTACACTGAGGGAGCTATTTGCACATGTACCATCAACTCACTAGGAAAAAAAAAAGGCATAACAAACAAATCTTCCTCTCACCAGCAAGATTGTCCTGTGAATTTTGACTTTGTTGACTTAATGTCCAATTCATTGTCCTAAATGTTGATTCATACAGAATTTCTGATGTGTCTGAGAAGACCAAACTGAGCTCTAGATTTTATAACTCAAATATTTATCTTTTTGATGCTTCTTTATTGCTTAGATTACCATGATCACAACAGTAAGGCAGCTTATTCAGCATTTCTATCAAACAAATCAAAGCGCATCACAAAGCATGTCAGAGAATAAAGTCTAAGCCTGGGGAACGCGGCCTCCAGATCTCTTTATGAAGTTACCAGAGTTGAGAGGGATCACAAAAATTGCCATAATGCTTTCTAGAAAGTAGATTAACATGCAACATCTATTTTAGGAACGCATATCTACCCTGGTGCTTACTGAACTCATACGTCTGTACAGTTTCATGTACAACAGGCAGGGAGTACCTTCTCTGCAGGACGGACAGTCTCAGCTGCTCCGAGAGACAGAACAAGGGAAAAAGCAGTAACTATTCTCGATTTATGGGTTGGGCAGGGAGGAAGAGATCTGTCTCATGTGCAAGGTCGTTCAGGAAGTCAGTGGCAAAACTGGGAGTGGACTTCCAATTCACAAATTACAGTGACAGTGTTAATTGAAAGACTCCATTTTAGCATCACATACAGACTTAATTTGGTGAGCCAAATTCTGGCAGTTTGTTGTTCATTACTCTAGTTCCCGCTCTAAATTACTGGGTGCTATGGCACTCAAGGTAAAACAGTACAATAACAATCATGGGTCGTTGTAAGGTCCCATCTCACAAAGACAATGGAAAATTCAGCCCCACCGCTTCTCGGACTAGGAAAAAAAATTGCATCTTTAGGAATCATTTTGAGCTGACACAGTGCTCCGAGGTGGCTTTTTCCCTTCGCAGCTTGTGTACAGCAGTTCAGCTCTTTCTGTTTTCCCTACCAGCTGCTCTACGAACACTACCCCTGTCAGCGGGAAGTTACAAAAAAATGAATGAAGACTGATGATTAACGAAGAAGGAGGGTGAATATTAATCATAGAGTCAACATTTGATGGGAACGTTGATGGAATAGTGGTCCCACTGGAAGTTGTTAGGAGTTGATTTTTATGCCCCAGGGCAATAGTTTTAAACCAGGACGCATGATGGAAGAGAGGTTGCTTGTAATGTTTTAAACAGGCCATTGTGGAAAACATGCCTTCTGCCTCCCCTCCCCCTGCCCCAACTCCCACCTTTGCTGGGCTAAGTTGAGAGCACAGCCCAGGTCTATTGTGCACTCAACATTCCCCAAAAACACCCAAAACTGTAAAGATCAAACCTTTAAACAGAAGCAGAACAGGAACAGGACATCTCCATTTTTCCTTGCTGAACTGAGAGCGAGCCGTCACCACCTGAGGCCATGCGCGTTAAGTCAAGAAATACTGATACTGCTAGCTCTGAGCACTTTTCTGCTGTTCAGCACACTCATATTACACCAGGAGAAGAAGGAGAGTCTGGGACACCATGTTTCCATAGCCAAGTAATTCAGGTTTGAATTTTGGCTGCTTTCAACCTGACCCAAACCTCCCTGAAGGCAATAGGAGTCACAGCTACATTAGGGAGCAGTGTTGTCAAGCCCTCCTAACCTTGGCTGGGATTTCCTGTATCTCGCAAATTAACAAGTGTACTTGCAATCAATACTGTATATGAAGCGCACAGCTGATACTCTTTTTCTTTGATATTACACAAAATCATTCATTATACCAGGTCGTTCATTTTTCTGCTGGAAAAACCTTGCAGATGCTGCCTTCGGGCAAGCTTCATCCACATACTAGACCCAGCCACTAGAATCCTGGAAGTAACAAGCATATGAAATACTGTAAAGATGCTGCAGATTTAATGCACACATTGATTTGAATTGGACAGTCATAGAAAGAACTTGCGAAGTCACTTGAATATGTCCGTAGTCTGGCACTGAAGTTGATGTGAGTTGGATGGCCACCAACATCCAGCTCTTCCAACAGTCCTAGCATGCAAAATAGGCTTTTGCATATATTTTGCAATTTCTACTGCAGTTTTTTCAAAGGGGTTTTATTTGGAGGAGGAGGTGAGATGGCAAAGAAAGAAGGGGTATATTCAGAGCTGGTATCAATTGCTGTAATTCTGTTGAGGTCAACAGACTTATGGTGTTTCTCAGTGACAGCTCTTCGATTTTCCTATGGTGCTCCCTAATCTTAGCTCTCGCAGTACTCCCAAAGGATGCAGAATCACGCACCTGGCCCCTTTCATGAACCTTGCTCCACAAGTTAATCCATACCATAGCTCTTGTCAGGAGGGCATAACATCCCCATTTTGCCGCACACCAGCAGATATGCATATAGGGAAGGTTACTTTTCTAAATAAAGGTCTGGTTTGAAAAAAAAACAAAACAAAACAACAAAACCCCCAGATTTCCTACTTGCAGCAAAAGGTTATGCAGACAAATGTAGAAGCATGAGGGGTTATGCATGTATTTTTCTGTAGATTTAGGCTGAGGTCTCTCACCATTCAGCAATAATTGATTTCCCAAAAAAGAAGTGTGACTTCTCATGGGATGCAGCTCAGCCACCTCTCCACCCATGTGTCCCACAACACAAAGACAAAAAGAAAAATTGTTCCTTTAGTTTCAGCTATAGCGAAGACTAAAGTTGGCCACAGTGCAACAAAGAATTCTGAAGTCACAAAAAAGAAAAAGTCTCCCGAGTGCACTGATGCTATAAGAAGCTGAACAGCAGAAGTCATTTAATCCTCAATGCTGCATTTTATCCAGAACATTGGGCCTTTAACAGCCCAGAAACCTTCAGGTGCATTTTCATAGTTAGTTAATGCTGTCCCACAGGCGAGTGATTTGCAGATATGCAGGTTATTTGCTTGGGAGCAGCTGGCCACTGTGCATGGACCTCGCTTATTTTTTTGCCTTTCAGTTCACGGAGCATCTCCCGTTCACTGACAAATGCCCAGGATTGTCTGCGAGGGGATGGCTCAGGCAGCCTTTATTCTAACACCCTTGCAAAAACTAGGTGCTACCTTGCAAAGGGTACGATGCACTGCAGCTCCCCTAAATAAATAACTTTTTAATGCATCTGTCATTTCAGATGTCAGACCAGAGACAAGGTCAAGCTTGGAGAGAAATCAGCCTGCTCCATCCTTGACCCGCCATTCATCACTGCATTTGTCCAGAGCCAAACAGCCCAGCTGGTTAACAGGGAAAATACCTTATCTGAGCTCTAAAGGGGTCCCATTTCTGCTATGGAGAACTTTATTAATAATACTCTCTGGAAAGCAGCAGGAGTCCTGATGGACAGCTTTGCAGGGACATTTTTCAATAGAGAAGCTTAAAATCCTATATCTATGCACCCAATCCACAGGCTGGGGGAGACGAGAGGTTAATTTTGCAGACAGCAAATGGTGACTGTTTGTAAGTTATTAGAGATTCAATGTTATGGGGATATATGAGCTTTGCCTTCACCTTTCCTCATGTATCATGCCGCATGCCATCATGGTCGTGTTAACGCTGCCACGCTTCATGCAGGTCCTCCCTCAAATCACTGGGCAATAATTAGCATCGCCAACTCTTCATCCTTAGTGCTGCTTTCGCAGGATCAGGCATGGTTCTTAAAATACACACAAGGATTTCAGGTATCTTTACCAAGAAGATTCCTAGTTCCTAAGGAAAAAAAACTTTACAAGGTGAAGCTTTGTCCCTAAGGCAAATAACTGTGTGCTTCTAAGTCAGTCTTATAAATTGCTGGCATTTGTCTGAAGGTTAATTTTGGGGGTGAGGGAGGAAGGAGGCAATGAGAGAAGAGAAGAAAAAAGAAAAAAAAAAGAGCATTTTTTTTTTAGTACTTGAAAGAAGTAATAGGTCCTGAACAAAGGAACAGCAACGATAATAACAACAAAAAAAGGAGGCAAAGCAAGTCCGCATTTGAGGCAGAGCACTATGGTGGTTGGATGTAACACCACTCAGGCAGAGCAACTCAGCTATGGGAAGAATTGCATCTAGCCCATTGTCAGAGAGACACGTTGTTTTCTCTCTTACAGGTATTCGGTGTTTTTACCCTCCCGCCACTAAAACCAAGTTAAAGACAGAGCATCTCTTTTGCTCCCTTGAATGCAGAATAGTCAGTGAAATGTCAGAAAGCGCTGGCACATCACGCTCACTGGCTAGGCACCTGCAGCTGCTCAGGATGACCGGTGGTGTGTTCGCTACCTTACTAAACCCTGCAAGAAAATGCAGGACGTGGGGCCCATACAGATTTGGTACAGACCCAGGCTGACTTTTCGGTTTGACTCCTTTTTTCTGAGACATCTACACCTGCGACATTTTGAGAACTGATAATTTTTAGACCTGCAGACTTCAGTTAACAGTTTATGGGCTCAGACACACAGGCAAGTTCCCACAGTCTAAAAAGTTTCCAAATCCTAGCTAAGCCATGGTAAATGTCCATGTATGATCACTTAAACCATGGCAGTGTAAGAATTTTCCACTTAGTGCACCTTTCCTTCGTTGCAAGCCGAATTAAGTTGTAATACTAATGGATGTAGCCCTGTCGAACACTGCAGACATTACCCACCCCTCACAGAACAAAGCACATTGAGCTGATGTCAGTGTGAGGGGGATCTCATCAACGCTTATAAATACTCAAAGGGTGGGTGTCAGGAGGATGGGGCCAGGCTCTTTTCAGTGGTGCCCAGCGACAGGACAAGGGGTAACGGGCACAAACTTGAGCATAGGAAGTTCCATCTCAACATGAGGAGGAACTTCTTCACTGTGAGGGTGGCAGAGCCCTGGCACAGGCTGCCCAGAGAGGTGGTGGAGTCTCTGTCTCTAGAGACATTCAAAACCCTCCTGGACGCGTTCCTGTGCCACCTGCTCTGGGTGACCCTGCTCTGGCAGGGGGTGGGTCTAGATGATCTCCAGAGGTCCCTTCCAACCCCATCATTCTGTGATTCCGTGAATGCTTTCTATCAGGGGAAAGTAATATGTTAAAGCCATGTGTGATGGTGAAAACAGAGGAAAGGCAAACATTAAGACTGCAAACACACATCACATCATTATCTCTGACCTTGCTCCTGGGCATGACGAGAGCCTGACATGACCTGTTTGTCTTTCTGGTCCTTCTATAACTTGTGATCAGCTGCCACGTCTCACAGGCCCTGTACTGCTGTGCACCGTGGTGAAAGCTGGCTACAAGAACATGAATTCCTTAGTTCATCATACTCTTTTCTCAAAGATGCTACATTCATTTATGCATGTCAGTTGTATTATCCCAGTATCCCAAGAGCCACGGTATTTTGAGAGACAGCATGACGATGTCCGATGACTACTTAAGCACTCAAATGGTACAAGGAGGTTGCCAAAATCGGCACTGCATTCTGCTCTGCCTACTTCAGAAAAAGAAGTCTTGGGCTTGCCAAAGTAATGTAGTTATTTAAATTATGGCTGAGATTTTCAGACACCCACTAGATCCAAAGCTCCTTGTGGATGGTGTTGGCTGAGGCGTGTACATGTGCCAGTCGCCTTTGAAACCCAAGGCTACGCACAAAGTGCTGCCGCAGCCTCAGGAATGAGTCTCTCTTGCCCTCCAGCACTTGTTACCCCAAATCTTTTAGCGTTCCTCAGCTAAGATCACATCATCGCGCTCCCTGTGCCGACTCAGCGGCTCCATTAGCACTCGTTTGTTTGCTCTGAAATGCGTTCCTCTGCTTTGTTTCTTTGGACCTAACATTTTTATTTTTTGCCTCTTTCCTCCCTCCACAGGGTGACAGCTATTTTATCACCTACAACAAGAAATGCTGAGCCTGTTGTGCAGGCAAAACATTTGCAAAGGGGCAGGGGGTACACAGAAAGCAGTAGGAAATTGATAAGGGCTGTAAAGTAGCTTTATAAAAATGCCGACGAGCCTGTTCAGGGCACAGAGCACCTGCACCTCTGCCCCCGGCAGCGCTTCCTTCAGATGCTCCTATTGTTTTCATTACTATTTGTGACTCGATCATTAATAAATTACTATTTTTTTTCCTGTTGGTTCCAGCCACCAAGGGAGCCAGCAGGTGCACCACTTTTACAATTAGCCCTTCGTAATGCATGGTTGGCAAGAAAAGTTGTCCACAAGCTGCAGAGTTTACCAACCGGATTTCTGCTTGATGGCCACAGCACTTGGAGCAATTAGAGGAGAATTTGCAGGAAAGCACCTTAATGCATCTGCTCATGTGGCTAAAAACTTTGACAGAGGGGCTAAATCCCAAACTTTGAGTCCTGCTCACGAAAGCGGGTGATGCAAGCAGAGGGAGAACGTGCAGGGCAATCCGCAGGGCCAGGAGAGCCAGCTATGTCTTTTGAAAAGCATCATTTCTACCAGGTATTATGCTATCCTGCTTGGGTTATCCTGCACTAAACTTTCAGATTAAATAGAAGCCTAACCGAGATGTGACTAAAAGACTGATAAAACTGGGTTGATTTTGGTTTGAGAAGGGGGTCGTACAGCAGCACAATCAGAAAGTTGCTTATCTCCATCTTTCAGTAAATTCAGGGCCGCTCACAGGCAGGGCTTTGACTTCCCACAGCAGTACCGTTCTCTGCATTCGTATTGGTAAAGTTACGGATATATTGAATTCCCTTTCTAATATGATATGACTTTCTTAAATACCATCATAACTGCATTATCCTACAGAGGGATGCAGTGTTTAAACAGCAGGCAAGTGGCACAGGCTGGGGGTTATTTTGGGGGGAGGTCAGGTCAGGGACTGTCAGCATCTGCAGAGTGGAGTGTGCAGAATCTTTCATCTCCGTTGTGTAGTTTTTCCCCATAAGAACAACAAACAAACAAACAAAACCAAAAAACAGCCACCAAAGACAAACAAACCAAACCGAAAGAAAATGCAGAGTAAAAAGTACAAATGACTTGGCGATGCCTAGACAAGGTGAATAAAAAGTGAAGGCTCCAAGATTTCCTGTCTGGCATATAGTCAGCAAAGCAGAGAAGTTGCGTACCTCTGTCTCTGAGACAGTTTTCCTTCAGTCCCTATGAACTCGGGTGTTTCACACAGTTCTGGTGAAAAAGCACATTGGCACCTCTGTTAGAGAAACCCAGCTGAAACATACAGGTTCTAGAGGAAGAGAAAAGGAAAAAAAAAAATTAAAGATGACATGTCATATTGAAAACCACCAAAATCAGATCTTGCACAGAGCAGACCTGGCTCCATCGACTCTGCTGTGCTGCCTTTGGTAGCAACTACTGCAGGATGCTCTGAGGAGGAGGAACAAGGTCTGCAGTGGACAAACCTGGGGTAATCTGCCCCTTCCACTGCTCCGGTTCAGGCTCAGACCTAGAGACTGAGTCAAACTTTGATTGACAAGATTAAAAGTCTTCTTCAAAATTTCTTTCCATGAAAGGGAAACCTTAACATTCTATTAATGGCTGCCGAACAAACATCCAAGCTCCCTCTGTCTTGCTAATTTGAACTGAATAAGAAAACAACCTTCAAACAAATTTAAAAAAACAAAACAAAACAAAAAACTGTGTTTTTCTCACTTTATGTGATGGCAAAACCAGAAACCTTTCAGAAGAATGTCTTAAGAGATCTGCAAGTCACCATGGATTCATCTCAGCAGCTACACAAGACAAGAGAGACCTCTCTGCAATTGATTTGAAGCAGAAGTCCAAATCTCTGATGAGGATCCTAATCACTACATGATCGGGTCGTTCATTGTGACCCAACAAGCATTTACTTCTAAGAAGAGTAGAATAACAGGAGAGACTGCAGAGTCGTGTCAATAGCTTTCGTAGCAAGTTTAATGGATGGAGACAACATAAGAGCACTTGGGGAGAGGAATCCCATCTGTGCCTAATCAGCAAATCCATGTCACTCAGTTCACATTTGGTGCAGCTTCTGTTGCCTTCCTGAGAAAAAAAGCAGACTGTGGTGAAAAAGATCAAAACTTCGCATGATCCAGGAGACGTCTAAGAAAGAGAATTTAAGGCAGGACCAGTTGGGAAAGTGTTTGAATAGGAAATCCAGTGAATGCTTGACTCAGAGCCATAGAATGAGGAATTTCTAACATGGGGTCAAACGTGGTGCTTTCTGCATAGCTGAGATATACATACTCTGATAGCATTGCGTGTATCATGGTCATGTCCTGCCTGTGATACTATCCCAGTTTTCCTGTTCCCTGGGAATGCCAGGACAAATCACCAACAATAGACAAATTTTCTTCCTGCAGATTTTGGTCTGAGGTCCGTAGCACCAAGCTGGCAGGCACCACCTGCACTAAGTCTCTCCACTAAGTCTCTTTGTTGACTCCCTCCACCAAAAAGATAACAGTCTAAAATTATTTGAAAAATTCTTTACTTTAAGATGTTACTTATTTATAACAACACAGAGCCTAATTCAAAATAAAATATGAAAGCTCAAAGCAAATTCCCCTGTCCAGATCTTCGTTATACGTCCTGTAAAAGAAAAAAAAATGCAAAAGCATATTTGAAAGCAGGGAGGGGGAAATCACAGTGTAGTTGGATACAATTAAATAGGTTACATAAATAAAGGACAGAACTGTAAAAAAAAAAAAGAACTGAAAACTTAGAAACTGAAGGGTAATGGAATAGTAGCATGAAAAGATGGAGTACAGTTAAAGTCAGAATACAGTTTAATCTCAGCTTCAAAATCAGTTCTTAATTTAGCCAAAATAGGTCGTCTAGCCCCAATCCTGGGAAATCTGGTTTCTAAATGGGTTTGTTGAAGTATGCAATTCAAAAAACTAAGAAGAAAATACGGCCCCCGTTGCACTTCAAATACACCATTTTCCCTATATAGAAAACACTGTTTTCCTTTTTTTCTTCCTCACTTTCCAAATGAACAAGGCTTCCTTTGTGTGTTTGCTTTGCCTGGCCGCGAGCATTAGCCTAGCCCCAGGAACGCCTGGGTTGCTGGAGGTGATGTACCAGAGGCGAGGGGTGCATCTCCTCCCGCTCCCCCCTGCCCCAGCGCTGCAGCATGGAGCTCAGCGGCGGCAGCGACGGCCATACGTCTTGTTGTGGCCACATGTTGTTAAGCCATTAGACTTTCTCCTGCAACCAACACACAGAGCCCCTTAGCTCCTTCCTTTTACTTGACCCGAACTATAGGTTCTGCTAGCAGTGAACTCAATCACTGTCCTTTCCAAGTCTGCTATTAAACCTTGGCTCTAACCAGCCAAGAAATTAATCTCTGGTGCCCGACCTCTCGCAGCCCCGGTGTGCTCTACAGCAGCTATACACAGCCTTTGATCCCCATTTGCATGGCTTCATCCATAAACAAAAGTACCTTGTGGAGTCCAATGAACCCAGCCGGTCCCTCACTAACATCATCTGGAAAAAAAACAGAGCACGAAGCCTTTCAGCTTGGAAGTTTCACATTCTGCTGCCAAATCATACCCTTGGATTAAAAAAAAAAAAACAAACAAAAAAACCAAACCAAATTAAATCAGAATCTCATGTCTCTGGTGTGCATTTTCTAGGGCCCACAACATATATATATATATATATGCACATTGTAATGGGTGAAAAAACATTGCTCTCTCCAGTTGCCAGATCCTATGCTACTGAGTGAGACAATGTCACACATCCTTCTTCTCTGCATAGTGGAATGCATGTCACTCAGGCAGTATTGCTTGTTCCTGGAGAGGGACTAAATCATTACACGTTTGTTAATCCATCATTCATCCTGACAGTCGGTGGTGCATGTTGACAGCTATGGGCAGAGGACAGCCACCAAACCCAGGCGAGCTCTACATTCAAATTCTATCTATAGCACCAGCATCTCAGGCAGGTTAGGTCTGTCTCCAGTAATTTTATTTTAATGATAGTTATCAGGATTGCTGCAATATAAACTGCTCTCTAGAGCGCCAAGGAAGGAACAAGACCTCATTGCACCAAGCACAGTATCAAACAGATAGGAAGAGCATCCATCGTGAAAGAGATGCCTGTATAAATAAGTGGGGCACAAAGGAAGTGTTTGTCCCAATATTACAGGTGAGGAATCAAGGCTGAAAGCAATAAATCACTTTTCTTGAGGGCATGCAGGATATTTACAGGAGAAATGGGAACAGAACCTCAAATCTTAATCTACAGCCCAATCCCTTGTCTGCTAAGAGAACTGATAAAGTCCAAGAGAAACCAACCTCTTGTGCTCTGCCACATGGGAGAGTAAAACTGGCTACGTCCCTCTGAAAAACCCCGCATTCACCTGGCCAGAAATTCACCTGCGCTAAGCATTGAACTTGAACACAAATGCAGGCTGGTTTAGCACAGCTAATCAGTCACTTTGGGATTGGAACAAGCTAATATTTTTTTCTAACTGCAGACAATAGATCTCCTCTGTTTTATAAGGCTGTCTTTCCTTCTCCATATAAGCTGTTCAGCAGTCACCAATTGACTACTTTGCAATTTTAATAATAATCAGTTTATCTTTTATAATTTTCAGAAGTTCTCTAGAGACTTTTCCCCTCTCACTAGGCGTGAACACACAAACACTTGACTTGGCATTTGCCAAGAGTAAGGAGACAAAAGCCCCCGCTATGGGGGGGGAAAGAAAAAGTGTTGGGAACCTTGTAAAACATATCTCCTTGGAGAGTCCCACCCCCATCTGCTTCTCTCCCCCTCAAATTTTCTGCCTCCTCAGTTGCTCTGGAGGCTGAATCAACTGCATATATGGTTGTGCTCCGACCCAGAGGGTGCAGGGGTCTAGCAGCAGAAACAATAACCAAGTTTTCCTTTTTTTCGAAGTCCAATATCAGTTGTGCATACAAGGCAAAATTAACAATCCTCCTCCTTCTCTCTTTACAGTGAAAAATACCAGACGGGGAACTCGCTGCCTTTTCTCATTACCCCACGACTGCACAGCAGTGGCTCTCGCAGTGGGGCTGCAGGTCTCCAGCGATGACTCCATTCAAGAAACAGGCTCCCAACCTCAGGGGCAGTTACAAGCCCAGAAGGGAAAACACGTATGCGATCACCAGCAAAACTATTTGGGCAGTGCTGCTATCCAGCCTTCTAAAGAGCAGCCCTCAGATAATTCCTTTTAGAGGTCTTTGTTCAACCGCTCTCCCTTCTTGATGATCCCAGCCAGAAGCACGAGCAGACATGATCCTTTCCATCATAGTATTGCTGTCCACAACTATTCCTGCTCAATAAGCTTTGTCACAGACTTGAGACTATTTTTGGAAGCTTTAAAAATATCTAAGGGGCACCTTTCCTTTTTACTCAGACACAGCATCTTTTTATGTTTAATAGAGTGATTTAAAAAAAAAAAAAATATTTCTGCTTAGCATCGACATGCCTTTCTGTTAAAAATAAAACAGCTGAGCTAGCAAGAAGACTTGGTCAGGAGGAAATTCTATTTATAGGAGCTTTGCAACAGTTATCACAAGATGATAAGGATCGCTATGAACCACAGACTCCACTGAGGGGTAGCATGGTGATGAACCAGTCACAGGAGGAGGCAACACAGCAGCACAGAAGGGACAAACAGCTGCTAAGGTCATGCACGGATGGGGACACCAAGGGGTTTCCTGTAATATGGAGGAGGACACCCTGAAGGAACATACTGAGGAGCGCTGCATGCTCTTCTCCGAAGACAGCAAGCCTAGGATCTGCAACAGGCAGTGTAAATACCCGCTGTCCCAAGCCACACCGCCTCTCTTTTGCATTTTAAGCAACAACCAAACAGAAGAGTGTCTGCGGTGTTTTGCTTGCTGGCGTGGCTGTGATGGGGTAGAGGAGTCAAGGAGCAGGAGAGGGAGCTTTGTAGCGCTGTGCAAAGAGGTCATTTTCTTTGGAGCATCCATGTGCCTGTCTATCAGACTGAGCCTTTCTCATTCTGCACCCAAAAATAAAGAACAATCAGCATTTCTGAGGTCTCGACAGGAAAACTGATGGGAAAAAAAAAAAAAAAAAAGGAAAAAATAAAAAAGACACATTTTCCTCTCCATTATAGGAGAACCAAAAATTACAGCCTTAGAGCCATGAACAATAGGAAGGTAGGAGTAGATCTGATTTGAAACAATGGAGCAAATAAGTCAAGATAATAACAGAAGTGAAATACTGACAGGGATGTCAGAGGAGGAGTGAGTCAGGCCCACTGGCTTCTCTTCCAAGCTCTGCCACCCGCTTGCTACGTGACCTTGCACAAGTCACTTCATCTGTTTGTGCAGCAAATTTCTCATCTGCAAACTTTATTTACCTTGTTTGGAAAATGCCTGGGTTTATAGATATAAACCACTGAACATGAGCCAAGTATTGCTGCCACCTTGCTACCCCTGGCTCAATGCAAACATTTCTCTAAAGGAATAATCAAATACCTCTGCTAGCCAGAAATTCTTCTGGAAGAGACTGGGTCAAACCCCGACTACATAGAGCTCCTCTTGACTTTAGCGGAAGTCTCAAAAAAGAAGGCATTTTCCTGTCTTGCTGCAGTTAAACTAACATATTTTGAGCTTTCAGAAGAACATAATAGATGTGATGCGCTCACCCAATCATTTCTGAAATTTAACCTTAATTCTCAAGTGTCTGTGCATTCCCAGAGGACTTCCCATTACCAAAAAGGATGTACAAAAAGGAGATGGTTTAAGGCATACCGTCCTTTGACAATCAGATAACATACATGCAAAGCTTTTCCCTATCAAAAAAATCCCTGACAATAAGACAACCTTGCAGGGGCTTATTTGGAAGTAAAGTTGATTTTAAAGTAAAGTGGATCTACGTTTTTGTTTCAATACCGAGCAGCAGAAAGAGATGTGAAAAAGAGAAGCAAAGAGGAAGGGAGAGCTGACCAGAGACAATGTAGATTGTCACAGGAATTACTTTCTCATCTCTGGATTCTTTACAAATCATTGGACTATATCACTTGGCAGTCTCCCACCAATGACAGTCAAGGGTCCCTTGTCTAATGGTCTAAGTATTTTCTCCTCAGGTTTTGGATGACCGCTGTGTAACTAAGCCCAAGGGAACTACAGAATCACCTCTTCAAATTTGTTATCAAAACATCCTACCAATAACAATAAAAACATGTGCGTGCGAGGTTGGATTCAAAGCCCATCTCCTGGGTGGGGAAGACAACATTTTGCCGGTGTGCACTTTGGGTGGCTTAGAGGGGTCCAGCAATTTTTACTGTCACAGGTGACCCAAAAAAAAAATCCCCTTGCTTCACACTTGTCAGAACACTGAGCCACCTTCTCGGTGACACCCTGAGAGGTCACGGCTCCCAAGTGGCAGAAGGGACCTGTGTGTACTGCTGCCTGCTCAGGAGCTTCCTGCAGTACTACAGGACTCTGTAGAGAGTACTACAGCTCTCTACAGAGTTTTCAAAATTGTCCTCCTATATTTCTCTGAAAAATGACCATTCCTTTAAAATATGGCACCTCTTCTCATGGTACACTGCGATGTGACTCAATGGCACCAGAGCCACAGCTCATATTTCCACAGGGTGCCAACATCTCAGCACCAAAGTGCTCCTGGCGCCGGGCTATCATTTGCACTGTAATTAAATTGAATCCACTCCTTGGCTTGGCTTTATCCCTGAACAATACCAGCGTTTGAGTAATACATTCTCAGGGCACTAATACATCACCCGGGCGAACCCTGTCCATGATGTATTGGCGCAATACATCAGAGTGCACTCCCGCTATAAGGATCTATGGGCATCATACATCATCAAGGTGAGGCTGAGTGGTGATGTATGGCTCAGAAGATGGTACCGTGCAGCAGTGGACTAGGCCAGGACCAAGAGGATAAAGGTTGGCATCACTGTTATCTGATTTCCCAGTCTTATAATGCTGCCACTGAATCAGCCTTCCCGAACCGGCGTCTAACTTTAGCCCCTTATTTATTTATCCCAAGGCATCGTACCACTGAAAGCACGTCTCCTCGGATGCATCATTTGTACAAAGGTCCCAGGGGATGGCTGGTACACAATTAGTGGGAGTATATTCTCAGCTTGATGGGAAGGGTTTTAGCCCATTAACACTAATGGCAGCTGCAGCGCCAAAGCTCCGTATATCACAGGAGACACGTACACATGCACATGCTAAGCTTTGCGCTCATCTCACCCGCCCAAGAGGCGCCTGCAGGTTATTGGGAATAAAACATTTGCAATGCTCAGAAAATCCACACAAGCAAATAGTAACTTCATTGATTTCAAACATTCACCCTCTCCCCTAAAAAAAACACCCCAAAATCAAAACATAAACCCATCCAGTATGTGGAGACATGCTCCCTGATGAAAGTGACAGCCTAGAAACGTGGACCATGCCTCCATCGTGAAGAAAAGCCACCCGTCCCCTTGGCCAGCCCATCAGATGTGAGCTCTGTAGGGACCCTTAGCGCAAAGTAGCATTGCTGTAGAGCCTGGGGGAATGATCAGTGCAGAAAGGCTAATATCGCTTCTGACAACTGAGGCAAAAAGGAGGCAGAGAGGTATTTGCTGCCTGAGAGTCTTCCCCTTCATAGAATCATAGAATGGTTCGGGTTGGAAGGGACCTTAAAGACCATCTAGTTCCAACCCCTCTGCCCTGGGCAGGGACACCTCCCACTAGATCAGGTTGCTCCCTTTTGCAAACAAAGTAAAATTAAGTATACAGCAATATAAGGCTCAGTGGAGACACTTGGGGGTATTTTCTCAGGAGGATAAGGGCAGAGATTATCCCTAAATGGGCACAAAGGCCAGTTCTTAGGATGCACGCCGTGCATCATCGGAGGCTGTGCCTGGGTGCTCTGATCCAGCGTTTGGGACAGCAATGTCCTGGGGAGCAAAGGTGGCTAAAACCAATCTCTGTGCTCCTTATGGAGTCACTCGGGGTCTCCCATAAAGCAGACTTATTACTCCTGTGAGAGAAGTAGCAGGTATAATAAAATACATATATCCTGGCCAACACCTCTGCCTAGCCCAGCCAGCCCCGAGGGGCAGCCAGGAGCACCAGGAGGACTCTAGGCCAAGTCACAGCGCGTCCTGCTACCCCTGTAGCTCTGCAGGGCAGGATCTGACCTGCAGCACAACCAACCACCGCCTCTTGAGACCATCGCAAGGAGATCATCCTCCTTACAGCACACAGGGAGGAGGCTGGCACTGCCAGTGCCACCAGAATTTGGGAAAGAGCCAGCCGTCCCTGCCTGGTGCACCCAAGGCATGGCATGTGAACCTGAATTCTGTGTCTTTACTAAAAGGTCAAGTCTGGCTGTCCTTAACAATATAAGCACAGCAATTTTCCTCCCGATGTATCCCCAAACCAGGCAACCAAGATGATACTTTTCTTAATTTAAAAAAAAATAATAAAAAAAATTCCTAAGGCATTGACTGAAATAATTTCTCAGACTCTCAATCTAGTCTTTGAAAACAACCTGGAAATTACATTCTCATTAATTACACGCCATGTACCTGGAAAATGACAGTACTGCCAAGCTGACAGCGACAAGAAAACAGCAAACAGCTTGGGCAGGTGGATACCAAGCACACTGTCATGAACAAATACTCATCCTCATGCAGGCCGGGATGGCCAGCGAGGAGCAGGAGCAATGCTGATGCTAACGGACCGTTTCTGGAGCGACAGCAAGCAATGGGTGAAGGCACCATCCCGTCACACCTGGCTGATTCCCAGAGGGAACTTCAAGCAGTATTTCCCCTTGTAAAGCCAAGACAAGCTCAGCCTGGACAACTCATTTATCTTTGCTTACTGTTTGAGCTGCTATCAGTGCAGTGTGATCGATGACTGGAGCTGGGAGCCTTCCCCGCCACGATAGAGACTAAGAGCAAAGTTAGAGGTCTTCCCCTTGCTGACTCCTGTGCAAGTCAATAGGAAGTAGATGTAAACTCTAAGCACCAAAATAAGTGGGAAGAATGTTCGGTGCGTGCTTCCATAGTGATAGAAGACTTTGCAAATTCATATAATGGAGAACACAAAGAGCAGTAAAGCCTCTTTAAAACTGGAAAGAAACTGGCTAGGGTGAGTGGTGGGGTGGGAAAAACAGCCTGGTAGTTTATGTGCTGATGAAGGACTTGAAAAACCTGGATTTACTGGTCTGCAATGAACTTCTACACACCACTGGTGAAACTGGAGAACTGCACTTATCCCAAAACTCCGGAACCACTTACAAGAGCTTTAGCAGTCCGGTTAAATCTCACTGAAACCGGAAAACGCACTCACTTCATTGAAACTATCACCTGAAACAACAGACTGCGTGAACCAGCTTGGAATATGAGATACCCAGTGGATGGAGTTGGCGAGGTGCTGCTCCAGCATGGGCTACGTCTGCCTGCAAAGAGGAGAAACAAGAAAGAGCGCCCGAGAGCAGATAGCCAGCGAGCAGCGCACGAAGCCGGCTGCATGCCTGCCGAGCCCCGAGTTCCTGCTGTGCGTGCTGCTGGCTGGGAGAGTCGATAAAAAACAAGCAACAAGTCTGCTTCTGGTTGTGCTGTTCTCCTGTGTACAAGCAAACAAGACCCTCATGCGTCCTTCAGCGACAACAATAAAAGTTGCATTAAGAAACAAAAGCAACTTGAGAACAGTTCCTCCTGTTCCCTGGATTAATATATAAACTATATCTTTTTATCCTTTTATTTGCTTTTAGAACAACTCAGAGCAATACCTTACTTAAACCAGATCCATCTTTACCTGAAAGCACGACCCATGGGCAAGCTTTGGCTTGCCGAGCCCCGAAAGCATCGTCATAGAATCAGAGAATCACAGAATGGTTTGGGTTGGAAGGGGCCTTAAAGATCATCTAGTTCCAACTCCCCTGCCCTGGGCACAGACACCGTCGTCCTCACAGGGAGAGCAGAGCAGGAAGAGGAGCAAGGGCCCAGATGGAGTCGGGCATTCAGGAACAGGCTGGGACGGGCAGGGGAGCAGAGCTCTGGGGCAGGACCCGACACAAGTAGCTGGCTGCACGCGGTGGCTCCGCTGGTTTTTCTTGGCAGAGATCTGTTGACTTCTGGAATAAGAGGGAATAACCTGGTTTCATTCAGGAGTTGTTTGGTTTAAGGAACGTGCACCTCTGCAGATCAGAGCTGTGCAGACGGACTGTTTTTGTGAGAGAGCGAGCGACAACAGAGCGAAGTCTCAGAAAGAAAGTTTATTTTAAAGTATTTCCTACCATCTGGTCAGATTATGCTTTTAAAAGTTCAATTATCTTCTGATAAACTTACCAGCCAAATTAGGAAACTAAATACAATTATTAAAGCATAAGAGAACAATTTCAGATTTGCTTCAAGTGCCAATCCAAATTTAACAAGCCCACAGATCCTGACGGATAATTCCAGAAAGATCCTTCAGCTTCGTTTCAAACTAGAAGACCAGATGAATGCCTGGGATATGATTTACATCTATTTTCATGTTTTTAATCAAAACTTACACAGTCCTTTTAGCTGGCCAAAACCAGAACTAGGATTTTATAAAAACGTATTCAATTTCTCCACGGAATTGGGGGATTTGAGCAGCTCCGTGCTGAGCTATTGAAGCGCTGCATGAACCCTACCTCCAGTGCACAACACAAACTCTGAAAACCTGGGAAAAAATTCCATGTACTCCAGCGTTTTGCAGAGCAATCTTTTATCCAGATGCTCTCCCAGCAGCTAGATTAATCTCCTCAGGAACTTTTTAATGAACAAAAAAAAAAATAAATTAAAAAGAAAACTTCCCCTAAACCCTTGGCCAAGGGTTCAGGGTCTTGTGAACTGACACAGCCACCTGCAGCATCAACATTTCCCCCATGGATCCACACCCTGCCATGCACCCGATGTATCATATAGTGATGCTCCTAAACAATCACTAGCCTAATTGATTTCTGACAGTAACAACATATTCATCAGAAAGGACTCAAAGCTGAAATTATCAAGAGTGAAAACATCAGGATGCCACACCACCACCAGTGAAACTTTATGTCAGAGGGGTTTTACCTTGTTAATTCTTACATTTGTTGGACGGGGCTTTGAGGAACCTGGTCTGGTGGGAGGTGTCCCTGCCCAGGGCAGGGAGTTGGAACTGGATGGTCTTTAAGGTCCCTTCCAACCCAAACCATTCTATAATTCTATGATCTTTAAGATCCCTTCCAACCCAAATCATTCTATCATTTCACCTGTTCCTATGTGCAACATGGACTCCTGGACAGCACGTGTCAGTGCCGTTAATTAGGAGCAGAGCAATTGCTGACCATCAGTCAAGAGACACTAATATCTTATACAGGGGTTGGTTCACAAACTCGGTTTATGGATTATTAATGCCATTATGTTTAAAGGGCAAAGCCCAGAAGGTGTGAGCTAATGGGATATACCCAAACCAGCAGAGCAGGCCATAAGGTTTTAAGGTGCCTGCATTTATAAATTCTTAAGTCCCATATTCCAAGGAAAGGAAACACCTTCAAACCTGACAACTCCTCCCCAGCAAGTTACAGGGAGGGGGAAGGTATTTAGAGGAGAATGTGAACTCCAATTCCTGATGGAAAAACATGCTCCTCTTGCAGTGATTTTTGTTGTTGTATTTTTGTATGGGTGTTAAAAAAGGTTTGATTTTGCAGTTTAGCATGTTGAGGCCTCTCAGTGCTCGCTGTCGGAGGGTGCCGATTACCCAGCTTCATTCATCAAAGTGTCACTTTTCTGACAGCCATTAATAAATATACTGCCAGAGCCCCTCACACCTGGCAGCCATGGCACACTGCAACACGCCGCTAACCTAATTTGCTAATTGCTGCTTTCCCCATTAATTTTAGTCCTGTCTTGTTTGGTGTTGACATGGAGGGAAAAAGAAATAAGAGTGGGAAAAAAGCAGGCAAGGAAGAAAGCATTGGGTGATTTCTGTATGTTTGTTCGTTTACTCCTCACCCTCCATCACCGTTTACGTGGGGATACGAACTCCGGTTAGCCTCCTGGTTACTTTTGCCCTTTCTGCCAGAGGGCTGGGGGCAATCCTGATTTTAGCGCTGCTGTGTGAAGGGTTAATAATCCGCATACAGGGTTTTTATCCAAATGTAAGCCCAGACTTTTGTGCCCCCAGTTTCGCCAGCCAATATCCTCCTCCCCGGCCCCCCAAAGCCGCCCCTACCCAGCCGGTGGCTGCGCCCCTCCGAGGCCAGGGGGGCTCTGCCTGCGCAGACCTGGGGCTCGGCTTTGCCAGCGTTTCACACCTGCCAAAATCCCTGTTCTGTTAATTCAGTTCCTGGCCACTCTCGAACAGAGATCACTCAGTTCCATTAATCATGTGATTTTCTGACAAATACCCTCTTTAAGGCCCAAGCGCAGACCAAGTCCTTTGTGACTAAGCTGGACCGAAACACGGGTCTCCAGCCGAGGTCAATTAAGACGAGGAGTACCAGACCCATCAAACCTTCAGGCAATGATGAATTGTTGTTGCAGCGCTAGTAAAAGTCTCCCTGCAAGACACTCACCAAGCTGTTGTACTTGGACCACACATTGGGGTCCATATGCTCCAAAGCTTTTCTTTGCCTGATTACATCTAGCAACCACGTTCTTCACCCACCGCTCCAGCTGTGGTGGTAGGCTCTGCCTCCTCTTCTCAGGAACGGGGCACTAGAGCCCAGGAGCACTGAGGCTTTTTGGGCTCCAGGTAGGTGCTTGGCCACAAATGTCTGGCCACAGAAGCAGAGACACTTGGGTTCTGCAAAGGTTTCCAGATCAATCATCCTGTTCTCTAATTAATGCAAGAAACGGGCACATCTACCCCAAAAGTAAGACCTGTGTGCTTCCTTGTGTCCCCTCAGCCTACCAGCTTGGGTCCTTCTTTCAAAACCTTCTTTTAAATACCATCTGCCACTGCAAGATTCCTGGTCCCTTCAGGTAACCAGAGTCTCCCACTGCCCAGACACTCAGACTACAACCATGCAACGCTCGTGATGAGAGAAACAGTCCTCTGTCCATCCAAGAGCCTTGCCTGTGAGCAGACAGCGAGGACGGCTTCCACTGTCAGCCTCTGCCGAATGCAAGAATTTCTGATTTTTCATTAAGACCTGGAAGGCAAGAACATGGATGCCAAAGGCAGCCAAATTGCACCTTTACTAGGGACTTGCAGTCTGTCATCCACACACCGAATATCCCAGTCTCAGGAATAATTCAAACACTGGGGACACATTTTAGAAGCAGTTGCAGTGAGGTCTTACTAGATATTAGCAAGAAAAGTTTTGCTGCTTCTGAACAGAGTTTAATGCAAAACAAATGTTTTCCCTTAAAAGAAGCAGAGGGCATAAATAGATTAAACTACTTCTTTGAATCAGCATTCATATGACTGCTGCTAGGGGACCAGCTCAGGTCTGGAAGCAGCATTCAACTGAACCCTGCTAATTCGGGATATTGGGCATTGTTTTTTCTGCCTTTGAAACACATGTGTGTGTCCCTTTATCTTTTCTGGCACTTAAAATTGTCCTCATATTTAATTTTGCAACGGCACAGCACTTCTCACAGTTGGGAAAAGTGTAACCCACAGCTCTCCTTAACCCACTGGTTATCTTTTTGTAATTTTTTGGGTATTTTTTGGTAATCTTTTCGTATTTCACCTTTACCCAGAAAAGCTGGGCTGGTTCATATTCACCTTGAAAGGTCCACCGCAGCGTTGGACCGCTGCTCCACAAGGCCCCAGCTCCCGGGGAGCTGAATGAGACCTGCCACAGGCAGGGCCTTCAACTTCCAAGGGCCTTAGATGTAAAATATACTATCCTGTTCCAAGTGAAGTTAAAAGGGCTCAGTAAAGAGTAACAGCATTTCAGCTTTTAGCCAAAAGCTTCAATTCATGGTCCTTTAAAGTTAAATTTACTGCCTCCATTTAGCAATGTCCCTGTAAAAATCCCTCCTGGCACAGAAAAACCTGCGTGCAGTTCAGCAGCACTGTGGCAAACAGAGTATTTCATCCCAGGGATCTAGCTATGCACCCATCTGCCTTTATTTAGGGTCTTTGTGTCTTTTTATTCCCTTCGGTGCTCAACAGCTCCAAGCAATAAGGCAGCACAGGTTATCACGCTTCCCCGCTCCTCAAACCCAGCGTCTTCTTGCTGAAGAGCTGGTCACAAGGAGGAAAACCACGAATGTGTCATTCAACCCCGCGACAGGGAAGGGTACAGCTTTACACAACTCCACGGGCTCTTTCTCCCAGTGCAGACAGATCAAGAAAAACTAGACAGGGCAGAGCAGGAGTAAAGTGATCAATGCTCTACCCAGTAGTATGATGACTCCTGTTTTTCAGACGTCCACGTTACCTCAGGGCTTTAACCGCTCTGCAGCATCACCCCTGTCCTTTAAAGATCCAATTCATTTTCTTGCACGAGCCTCGACGTGCCCTGACCCATGGCCATACGCGTTTTCTGCGCACAGACAGGCAGGACGCTGAAGCCAAGCAGCCTTTCCCAGGGAAAGTTTTGTCAGAGTGGGTACGTTGGCTATAAAAAGTTTTGTTTGAGAGCGTTTTCTGACAAAAGAGAAAATAAAGGAAAACATTTTGTTGAAAAATACCAGGTCGGTTGGAGAGGAAGCCCTTTCATCTTCCATTCTCTGGGTTGGTTTTATTATGCTGCGAAGCCATTTTACTGAATTAGGATTGTAATCATGGCAATATAATGGGGGTATCGAACACGGCAGCATGAGCCAGATCCCTCAGCTGGTACAAACCAGCACGGCTCCATTAACTTCACTGGAGCCAATTTATATCAGCTGAGGATCTGCCCTTTAGTTTTTACTACAGGAATGCCAGACTACAAATGGGAGAAACCTATATTAAAAACAAATATCTTCAATCACAGCAGCAGGAATGCAGAAAAATATTGGCTGAGTCAACTTTTATAGCAATGTTTTCTTTCTCTCCTGAGTGCTCAATTTTGAACACTCACCTATAAAATTTTCCAAGCCTGGAGCAACTTTCCTCCTTCCTCCAGTTAAAACCCACCTCACCTGATGGAGACAACAGGGCTCTGGAGACGCTCTACTTCTTTGCCCACCTCGGGGAGCTGGCAGCATCCCCGCATTGAGACACTCAAGCCTGCAGCCAGCCAACGGGACAGTTGGGAAAATGGAGATCAGGCCACAAACATCTGCTCTTCCTGGGAAGCGTGACCCTTCCCACACGGAGAAGGCTGCTCCACCAGCCCCCTTTGGAATGCCACCGGGTCCCGCGAATGAAAGCACACTGAAGGGTTCAGGGCCCCTCAGCAGCCTTGCAGTAAGAGCCTTTTGTTCAAAGCCCAGAGCTGTTAATTAAAGACTGGTGATTAATGATTAAACTCCATGTGGTTCCTATCTCAGGCTTAAAAAGTCCTAGGGATGCTGACTTTGCTGAAGGCTTCAGTGTGAGGTTCTGGGATGTGAGTAGCTATTTATAGAGAAGTCCATCAGAAAGGAAGTGTTCCTTCCACATAATTAAGAGGAAAAAAACACCATTTCCAAAAAGTATAAAGGTCAAATATTCAGATTAGGTAAACAAGCTCTCTGCCTGTATAATCTGCAGCCAGAAATTAGAGACTATTTCTGTGTGTGCTTTCCCCAACTGGGTGCGTTCAGCTTTTGGACTCAGGTTTCTATAGCAAATACTCTCTCTGAGGCAGTTCAGAATTCATTGTCCGTAAAGCTCGCGGATCCTCACGCCATACTGCGCTCATGAATAGTGAACACAAAGGGCTTCCACGTGCGGGATCTGACGAACTGATCAGGGCAGTGTTTACTCAGTGCCAGGGGCTGCTTTTAAAGGGCTTTCCAGTCACATTTGCTGTGCAGTTCACACTTAGGTATACACCTTACTGCTTCAGAAAAGCTGTCCCACCTGGAGAAGCATTTTAAGAATAACACAGAAGGAGCCTTTGGTAGCAAAAGGCTGGTTTAAACAGCTCCTCAGTCCCTGAAGCTGGTGCAAGGTACTTGGCTTTCATGAATGCTGTAAAATTCGTGCTACTCTACAAGTTTCTTAGATATCCTGAAAAAGTCAAACTGAGGGCTGTCCAGGCGTATTGCAGAACTGGTCCACTCTGTAGCCAGCTGGATGCATCAATCCTTCCTGAATTACAGTCTGAAAGCTTCAGTGTGGGATCTGGACCTTCCAGCTTCAAACTCTCATAATCAGACGATGCCAGGAAAGTAACGCATGGCTTCTGCCATCCACTGCGAGCAAAACATGTTGAGGCAACACGCGGCCACATTCAGACCTGGCCCGGCCGCTCCGCACAAGGGAAGGCAGGCTCCAAACCCAGCCTGCCCAAGCCACACAGGACTAGTAAAATCAAAATCAGAGGGATCTTTTTTTGAGATCTGCACTACTGTGGCTGAATGCTGTTTGAAGTTTTGAAAACTGCTTGAAGATTTAATTATTTTAAGACATTGGAAATATAAACACTTTGCTCACTTCCCCAGATTTGGACATTACTGACCAATTACAGACCAGGCGCCTTTCCTGATTATAAACTCTGTCTCTGACCACATTCAATTAGAGAAAGTAGATCCATGCTCTGAATGTTAGGGGATAGCCTCTCTTCTTATAAAAATGTGTATACACATGTTTTGACAGCTCTTCATATGCTTCAGTCCAGCACCTGATTCACTGCAGCCCACAAAATCATAGAAACAACAGGTGGAAGGGCCCTCTGGAGGTCTCAGATCCTACCTCCTGCTCGGAGAGGGACTATTGCCGGCACTAGGCCAGGTCAGCCATGGCTGTGGTTCCACAAACGCTCTTTGTCCCATGCTATAGACATACAAGCAGTTATTTCTTGATCAAAGGCAGTCGTGTTGCTCAAGTATGATTTGCCCTTCATAAACTCATGCTGATTTTTCTGATTGTCATCTTGTCCTTTCAAGCCCATGTTTGAAAATGGGTTGCAAGAAGACATGCTCTATCACCTGTAGACTGACGGACTGGGCTAACCATAGCCTGTGTCCTGCTCATTGCCTTTCTAGCAGACTGGAGTAACATCAGCCTTCTTACAGTCATCGGGGACCTGCCCCAGGTGACCGCGATGTTTCATAGACAGCAGCCTCCCAGTCAGATTGGCTGACCTTTTCATCACCTTCGGGTGAATTCCATCTGACCCCATAAATTCAACTACATCCAGCTTCTCTGAGAAGTCCCTAAATAGTTGTTCCTCCACTGCTGGCTGCCCCTTTCCTTCCCATGTTGATTTTGACAAGAACATCATGTACCTTTTCTTTGGGTTCACAACACTGCTGTAATACATACTCCTGCTGAAACACTGTATTTTCAAAATTTAAGTTAAAACAAATGAACATCCCCTTAGAGAAATGTTGCCAAGTCTGAGTCCCGCTGCCACTGTTTTACATTTTCAGGTCTCCCTGTGGAATGAAAATTTTTAATTGTGGTTTTGGGGGGGTTCCCCCTCCCCATCTTTCAATCATACTTGTGGGATGCTAGTTAGACATGTTTATGTTGAAGGCTTCAGTAGGAGTTCTCAGAGCCTAATTATTCCCTATCAAAGTACAATAAATCCTATGTAGCTTGCATAGGCTTCAAGAGATCGTAGATTATTATTATCCCTTTTTGTCCTCAACAGTTAGACAAAAAATTTTGGTACTTGCATGTTTTTTCTAGTGTAAAAGGGAAAATAACTGAAGGTGGAGCCAATGAGCAGATCCTGTTTGTTTACAAAGGACATAAAAAGCGCCATTCTTCCCTCCATGGCATAAATTGTGAGAAAGGATTTTTCTAGAAACTGCCATCGCCTTTCTGACGAGCACTCAGCCCAAAAATCTCTCTTTAGGTTGTCTTGACGTTATTTTCACAATGTATTTTGCACTGCTGTCTCTCAGGTTTCACGGTGTTTCTACGAATGTGTTTTACAAAACACTCCAAAGCTTTAGCATCTATTCCACATGTGCCTGTTTCATACACAGACACGTTTGGGTTTTGGCTGGTGGCTGCTATCACTTAAGCTGTGTGGTTTCAAAAATGCCTTCTTACAACTATCCTAGTAAAGGAGTGGCACTTCTCCTTAGCCCATAATGTTACACGACTGGAATTCATTATATGGTTTTCTCTGCTTTGTTTTAGCCTGTGAAAGAATGCATTTGCTACACAGTGCCCCAGGCAGTTCATCAGCAACAGGGCTCAAGCCCAGCATGACAGACATTACAGAATCATGGAATATTCAGAGATTATATTAAAGTTACAAACACTATGTGGATATCCTTCTCCATCCCAGCAATAGTTCTCCTGGCTCCATGAGTGAAATATAAAGTGCTTCCTGCAAAAATATGAAGCCATTAGTGGGTAATTAATGCAAGCCTTGAATGCTGAAGTGTTACGAGTAATATGTCTTTTGAAGTTTGGCCACAAGAGGAGCAGGGGAAAATCTCACATATCAGTTTGACCCGACTCAAAGCTTTAACCAACAAAAGGTCTGAAATGATGTGAAATAAAGGTCTTTCCCTGCAGGAAATGGTCACCCATGTTTAAAATCTCATAGTCACAAAACTAGGCAGAGAAGCATTCCCTTTCCCTTCCCGGCCTATCAGGGCATATCATAGAATAGTTTGTGTTGGAAGGGACCTTGAAGATCATCTAGTACCAGTCCCCCTGCCATGGGCAGACCCCAAGGTCCTTGCTGTATTATGGAAAACAGTAGAATGAAAATATAATTAAGATGCTTGTTTTTAAAGATAGGTCTTCCTTGAAGTACTCTTGCTCCCAACAAATAGCTCTCTACTGCCTGACAATGAGACGATCCATATCCCTCCGTTCTATGGACCCTGTAAAAACAGGGCATCAGCCTTTGGTCTATGAAAGGACAGTGAATTTCAGGAACTTGAGGAGAAAGATGTGGCTCAAAACTAAAATTTTACCTAAGTAGAGTGTATTTAAGTAAGGTCAAAAAAGGTCAAAAGAAAGGTAAGATCACATCTTGAAGAGCACGTTTCTAATACTTAGAGCTAGAAGACTGTCTGCCATTAGTGATGAGAAGATTCAGAGCTCTCTGTAGTCCACAAAGCCAGAGAAAGCAAGCATGGGTTACACCATAGCTTTCAAACTAAATGCATAAAGGGATAAAACTTCAATAGACATAATCCCACGGTCTGTTATTCTGAAGTAATCCAGCAACTCTTTGGAAATCAGGAGTGGGTTTACTGGTTTAACTGAAAGAGAAGTTTCGCCTGATGCTCTTAATAGTTGCAGCAGAACAAACATCTGGGTCCAATTCCCCACTGATCCGAGCCCTTAGTTACAGCATCTGCAAAATACCTATTTCGTAAGAAAGTTAGAAAGCCAGCATGAAATGCCTTTTTGTGCTGACAAACGCCATTACAATGAAGTATCACCTAGACTCAAGTCTAGCCAATTCCCTTTGTTTCCAATTTTCACATGCACCAAAGACTTATCCTCACTTAAGCAAAACAAGTCAGTAACGTGACAATGGAAGATAAATGTTTAAAGCATGAACACCAGAAGAAAAGAGTTAGAATGCGACTGCAAGTACAATGATAGGTCCGTTCCAGAGTGGGAATAATTAGTCCTTTAATTAAACTTATCTTACTGCTAGACAAGAGCAATGCTCAGCAACACCTGGCCTGGAACGTTCCCGTCTCTGCAGGCAGCAGATGGAGCGCACAGACACCATCCACCTCCCTCCTACCAGGTCCACAGTTGCCTATGCCAGTAATTAAGGTCTGGGATAATGTCTGAATTATTGTGAACATCGCCAGACATTTCTTTATCTGATTCGCCCTCAGTAGGCAAAGCTGGACTTTTCTTTTTGCTGATTTTCCCCTCGTCCTTCCCCGCCTTTCTGCCATCCTAATGTTACACTCCTCATCTCGTTCCTATCCAAGGAAATAAACTCAGATTTTGCAGCAACTTGCATGGGAGTATTTCTCAGGGACTTCAGCAGGGCTTTGCTGAAACAAATTCATCCAGGTGACAGCCAGTACAGGCCTGAAAGTGTTAGCCTCCAAGTTAACTGCTTCTTTGACCCCTTTTTGGTGCCCTGAAGGGGAATTAATTTAGATGTCAGGCCTTTGGGATCCTTTTCACATCCCTCCTGAAATCATTACAACGTAATGACAGAACAGGGGCAGGTTCAAAGCCTAGCTGCTCCTCTCACCCTCCTCCAACAGCAGCCTGCTTGGGAAAAAGAAAATGCAGGAACAAGTCAAGTAGATTTAGCAATTCAAAATATATAACAATATATTCAGTATCAGATTATATTTTTTCCATGGATTAGGCTGTTTGAACCTAGGTAAACTTCACATATCCCATCGCAAGTAGCTCCAGAGTATATGTATCGTATGAAAGAGTAACTCCTTTTATTTATATTAAATCTGTGACCTGATAAATGATTTTGACAGTCCTTATTTTATCTTCTGAGAAACACAGTGATCAACTGTTCCCTATGTACTTTCTCCTCGCAGCTCAGGCTTTTATGCACCTCTAACACAGCAGGTTTCCTTTTCCAAGCAGGAGAATCCAAAGTTAACATCTCTATACAGCGACTAATTGTATCATGCATTTAATCGCCTTTCCTGCCCTTTGTTGAACCCTTGCTGTTCTAAACATGCAATTGAGATAGCAGAACAAACCCTTCACAGACTATTCAGACTGGGCACACCACAGATACCTACAGTGAGTTGATAAGTGAGACAGTTCTATGGAAAAGACTCCCAGATCTCTTTCCCAAGTAGTAGTATCTTGCTCAAAACCCATTACTGAGTTGGGGCAAAGTTAGGATTGATTTTCCACGTTTCCTTTCCTTTGCATTTAGCAACATGAAATTTTATCCACTGCATCACCCGCTCAATATCAAGAGGTTCCCTAAGTCTTTGTCCAGTGTAATGCAAGAGTTAATCTCAGTTCTTTCCATCTTAACCATTTCCCTGGGAGATGGCAGGACTAACCGCTGATGAAACAGCTTTCATAAACCAAAACTCTCACCTTGCCAGAAACAGAAGGTCACATTTTACCTTAAAACCCTTCTTTAATGATCTTAAATTAAGAGGTGTTGGCCTTGTGTATGTTGTGCTGTAGAGCATACTGAATTGTGGCAACATATGAATTTTAACCTTAAATCCCTTGAGTTCTAGGCCATGACTTAGCTTGAACCAGGCAAAACCAATCCACTTTTCTCCCCTTAAGACATGCGACTTGGAAAGGCTTCCTAGTTTGCTTGCAGCAAAAACTTGCATGAATTATCCATCCAGTGGTTTCCATCCAGGTGATGTTCTTTATCTGACCCATTTAGTCAAGAACACAACCAGCAGCCAAATAAAAAAAAAAAGATACACCTAATACTCATGGTACAATAGTTTTGCTTATCCCGTGTGTCCACAGCGTCCCTCACAGTGGGGCTTAGTGAGAAGGAGACAAGTTTAAATAGCACGAGGAAAGCAGTATCTGTGATTTCTCTAATGCCGTCAGCACACAGGGGACTCTTAAAATATTGAAAAGCCAGTCTACTGTCCTTAAAATTTAGATTGTAAAGCCAATGAAAAAAAGTAGTCTATAAGGATAGAGAAGCTGGGAAAGATAAGGCTTACACTAAGGCACTAGAGTTGGTTGAATAATAGTAAAACCAGACTCATTAATATGTTCACAAATAAGCATGCCAGATTTCTGGGGTGACATTAATCATGGCTTGCAATTATTCACTTGAAAAATCAGCATGAGAAAACGAAGCATGATGTTTCATCCATTTTAGTACACATTCTTTGTGTGAAAATTCATACCAGAATTCAGTGATTATTCTTCTCTTGTTAGGAAAGGTTCTCTCGTCCCATGGAGCAACACAGATTTGGAGTCCATTAACGCTAGCCAAAAGAGAAAAACAATTTCAAGGTGAGCTGGTCCAATTCCCAGAAAAAAACAACTGACAAAAAAACACTTTCCAAAAAATGAATGCATTTTTATAAATTAGATGATTTTTTTTCACTAGACAGAAAAATGAGGCTGAGTTTGTAACTGATTCTTGACAAGGAGCATTTGACTTGGACTAATTTATACTTTTCAGCTGGAGAGCATCGTTGAGCATAAGCAAGAGCATAAGCAAGAGCATAATGGCCAATGAAGTGATCTGTAAGTTAGTTAGTTTTGTCTGTCCATTTGTTATAATACCCTGCTGTGTTACATCCACGATTTAAAAGAAGAAAAAGACAGTGAAGGTAAAAGTAGAGAAGGGATGTGTTGAGATCATCATATTTATTTTTCTGCAGAGGTGATAATTTATTGTATGTTGCATCTAGACAAAAATTCCAGATGGAAGAGAGTGGAAGGAGATAATGAAGCAAGAAGTGAAGGTCGGTTACCCAGCTCTAAATTAGGCCCTAGTTTTTAGCAGAGCGCAAAAGCAGTAACACGGGAGGAATCTAGAACAGCCCTAAGCAGAAGTAGCATCTAGATCTCAGGGGGTCTGTTTGGGTGAGCAAAGGAGAAATACAGCTTGTGTCTCCGCACAGAAATGCTAAAATATTTGGATTGGGTTTTCTTTTGTTTTGTTTTAAATAAAGGATGAGGATGGCCAAAAAAATCTCCAGCCATGGACCAGAGGGGTGGATTTAGGTGGCATTGTCCTCTACTTTGCAGCTTGGCTCCTTTCCAGTTTGCGCAGAGCAAACTGATTTGTAGGCAGCCTCGAAGATGGCTGATGCTCACAAACTGGGCAGCTGGAGGGATAACAGGCCTCATTTGAATATGCAAAGTGGAATCAGAGTTGATCCTTGCTAAAACCCGATTTGAGATGTACATTAGATTCCATTAGAATTTTAAGTAGTCACCTTAACAGAATCCTTTTAAAAGTTTAATCCTTTAAAGGTGTGTGTCCAGAAGAACATAAGCGGACTAAGTCAAACACTGTCCCCCACCGTCTCTGGTGTGGAGATGGCTCTAAAACATCCCCCACTCTGTTACAGGAGCCTGGAACTATTTTGTACCATCCCATCTCCTTAGCTGCAGTTGATCTTTATATTAAAGCAAATTTACTGATTCATTACTGGGATAGAGACGGGTGCATTTTAGATAACATTCCTGCACAAGCAACTGCTAGTATTTGCACCCCAAAGCCTCTGAGCCCCAACATTTTCAGTTCTCCAACAACCTTGGCATCTGACATGCAGTGTAGTTGGGATCAGAAGTTATTTTTTAAAAGAGAAACGTATTTTTTAAAGAGTTAGCCAAAGGCAACTTTATTTACAAAATGGGGGGGGACACAACCTCAAAATCTAAATCGTTCTTCCAAATATTTTTGACAGTTTCCTTGAACCATGACTCCTGGCAGTCGTGCATGACTTTCCTACAAACCAGTGTTTCTCAGGACACAAAGGAAGAGCTAGATCTGTACTCTACAAGTATTACATCCGAATGCAAGTTGTGGTTCTGGAAAGTCAAGAGTAAAAAGCTAAGACAGATCACTAAACACTGAGGAGACCATGGAGTACAGGTGAGAAGATGGTTCTGCCTGACAATAGGACACAGCTCCTGCAAAAGGCTTTGCCAGAACACCATCATGTTACACAGCAGGACCCCTCAGCCTCCCAAAGAGATGGCGTGTAAGAACTAAAGGGAACATCCCAGTGCCTGAGCACAGCTGCTCAAAAAGCAGCAGAGGGCCATCAGCCAAAGAAAAGTTGCCCCCAGTTGTAGAGAAGTTACAACAACAGATCCATTCCCAGTTCAGACGTAGCTTCCAGTCCTACTCTCCTTGCAGTGATTGACAAGAAAAGCCATGCAAAAAAACCCAACAGAAAAGGGGAATAAGCCCATATGGGACCAAACATAGAACTGGTGTGAGTATAAGCAGAACAGCTTCGGCAAAAGGTCACTCGGTGACACCGACATGGGGTTTGCCCCTCTCCCTGCAGGTGAAACGGGCATCGCTCCCTCTCCGAGCCATGTCTTGCTACCTGGGCTTCTGCCGCAAGGGCTCTTTGTTTCATGCAGCTTTCAGCAGGACCCAGCAGCCCAAAGAGACATTCTGCCCATAGCATCCACAATCTGGGCACAATTAGAAACACAAATTGACCATTACGTCCTTTATTAATCTACTCCAATTTTTATGCTGTGAAAACACCTAATTCTCTGCTTTGGCTACTGGCCCCTAACATAACAAGTTACATGGGACTTGTCTCATCAAAATATCATCATGTCTAAATAGAGGATCTGTCTGAACCACAGTGAAAATGAGTAATGATCACAATTATGGGCCGTATAACAGTCCAATAAAATCTAATTAAAATGATCCACATCCCATCTGCCAACAGCACATAAGCAACACCAGCCATGGGGGGTTGGGCAGGGGAAGAGAGTAAATAACACTGTCTTAATTTTTAAAATACCAAATATTTCACAGGGGAAAAGCTATTTATATTTTATAACTAGCTCCAAACTGTGTTGCCAATGAACTTCTGCGATTTTTGGAGATTCCTCACCCTTAACTTAGAGAATTTTTGGGAGCTGCTCCCTAGGGGAAAATCCCAGGAGGAAGTTCCCTCAAAGTAAACTTTTCAGAAGAGCCCGTGCAGTTTGAGTCACTAAGCCTATTTTCAAGCTGATTTAAGAACTGAGTATCCTGAGTTCCGGTGACTTTTAATGATGTAAGCACATTTGTACAAAAAAAAAAAAAAAAAAAAAAAAAAAAAAAAAGAGACTTGTGGGTCTTTGAGTCTTACTTTGCATACTTAGCGCATCTCCAAACTTGGTAACTTTCTACAGCCACCAACAAATAACTGTTCAGATTACTTTCTATGATCTATTCTGTGACCTGTTCTCATTTTTGAGATGGTGAAGCTAATAATTTGCTTTCTGATAACACCGAATATGAGGTTATCAAGAAATTGCCAAGAAGAAAAATAGTACCATCCTTCTACCTGAAAACAGAAGACATTTGGAATAACACAATGTTCCCCTCATCTCATTGACCATTGAATGAAACCAAAAAAATCAAAGGATGAGAAACAAAAGATTAGGAGAAAAGCTGGTGAAGTCTAGTTTGAAGGAAAAGAAACACTTGGTGATGGAAACTAGAATATATTTTCTCACCTGAAGGTGCTGTGAAGTGCACTGCAAAGCCAGGCCTGGAGAGAAAGTAAGATGAGAGCAAAGAGAGAGCAAGCTGAAGAGGAGCAGGGAGAGTGCACACATCGGTGTGCTTGAGATGGCTCTACAAATGTTAAAGATTACGCTCAAGGCAACAGCCAGGGTCTAAATAGCTTTCTGTATTGAAGAGAAGTAAAGTTAGAGACAGCCTATCCTAAACTCCATGCGGCAAAAGCTCATACTAAGTTTCAGCGCATTTGTCTGGCTGTAGCCTGAGCTTTGTCCCAAGGAACTGACCATGCCTTCAGAGAGAGAGGTCAACTTTGGGTGCAACTTCTACCTGGAAGGCACCCAAGGAACAGCAGCAAATGTGTACTACTTCAACAGAGGTATTCACCGATGCAACAAAGTTTACTCTTGGAATACTTGGTGAAATTGCCTTTGTGTTCTATAGCTGATAGCTTGGCGAAAGGATGAAAACTTCTCCATCATTTCTCCATAACATGGCTAATCTTTATGGTTGGGTCTCCAGTGCTTTGGCCTTACAGGAGAAATGGTTCCTGGTGGTTTGAACTACATCCTTGCCCTGTTGCTGGTACCAGCTTTCATCCAAACGTTGTTCACTTGAAATTAAACCAGTCTGAGCAGTCCTTTCTGCACTTACAAAAACACATGCAAGGGAACAGATGTGATCCTCCCTCCCAGTCTAGAAGGTGTGGGACCATTTCTCATAGTTCACTGGGAACTCAGCCTTCATCCTATCTCTGGTGTTTTCATTTGGAAGATGTGCTCCTTCTTACTTGAAAAATCTTCCTAAACGTATCTTGCTACTTTAGCCTGTCAGCACTCAATTCTTGAACTACATCCTTGAAAAGCTCCCTGACTCTGCACTTCCCAGGCTATACCTCTCCTGAGGGGCACCTATGCCTTTCCCCATCCTCTGTTCTTCCTTCACATCAACAAAAGGTATGCCCTAGTTGCCAAGTCTAAAATACTGATTTTTTAATCAAAGTTAAGAATGTTACCTCTTGAAATTTTATCTAATGGTCAATTTTTATATACAAATTTGTGAACCATCAAACCACCATACCAAAGCCATCCAAAATTTTAAGTTTCCGCAACAGGAAGGGACCCACAATGAAAATGAATTTTCTTCCAGCAGAATACACTTGGGATGGTGTCTATTTTTGCATTTTTTGTGGTTAGTCTTCATCCTTCTGCAAAATGATTGTCACGGTTTCATCTCAGCTGCTCCAGTACTGCAGACTTTTAATACCTCACTGTTTGTTTATCATAGGGCTACAGCCCATTTTTGTACCATTGGGCCAAGCTAAAGCAGTGCATTTTTGACATTGAAGGAAGCAGAAGGCTTCACAACTTCTCTTTGACCATGGTTGCTCAAATCACTCTAACCTTTGACTGAGGAAGAAGTTCAGGAATGCAGAGACACAACAACAGTCTCCAGCATATGATAAAATGAAAGAGGGAAAATACATATTATACACATCACCTCTGGGAAACTAATCACAAAAGTTATTAAACATTCTGTCAAAGGCTCTGCAGACTCCTTTTCTCTCCTGCCCAGTTTTGTTAGCAATAAAGGCAGGTTGCTAATATTTGTCACTTTCAAATTCATAATTTACTAGTCAAAAGACAGCAAAGATACATTATATTTTCATAAAAGACTATGAAGTTGTCCAATTTTCCCAAGCTGCAGGAGGACTGAAACCCTGTGCTATGGCATAGGTCCTTTCATGCATTATGGATACGGTGATTTTACAATTCAAAGCAACAGTTCTCACCTTTCCCGTTGGCCTGGCATTGTTGGATGATGCTGTAGGAGATGCAGCAGCTTTTGAGATTGACAAACACACACCCTTCATGAAGGCAAAAGGACCGATGAGAGGCATCCCAAATGCTATCGCTGTATTTAGTGCAGGGATTTGGCCCTCTTGTCCCAGAGACACTTCCAGTATAACAGTGGTCTAAAAAAGTATGTTGGAAATCACTGGGGTCTGTGCTTTCACCGCTAATTCTGAGTGCGTAACCTGCAAAAGAAACAGGTAGATTTTAGAATCCCACTTGGTGTAAATACCCAGTAAGGACGTACAGGACTTTGACTTGCAAGGCCACAGCATCCTATCTTCAAAGCAAGTTGTTCCACGAGTTATCATAACTTACAGAACAACATCGCATCTTTGGATTCCCTCCTTTTATAAGGCTCTAATTAGATTTTGGTAAATAGATTCCTTTTAAATTGCTCTTGTGGATTCTCTGGAGTCTAATAAGGCATCGTACTCATTAATACAGTTGTTTTCTGTAGCTAAAATCCTTTAACACTGGCCACCCTATTTTAACGAAACTTGTGGAAACTTAATCTCTTTCAATCAACACACAGTACATGCTTAAAACAAGCTAAAAAGGATTGCCAGTTTGCCTGCCTGTAATCAAGCTCAGCCTTTTCCAGTTCTCAAAATGAAATCTTGCCTCTGCACATTCTCTGAAGCCAGCTTCGCCTGACACATTAGAGCAGAGAACAGCATTTCATTTTTTCCAAGTTTAATATAGACATAGAGCACAGTTTCTTACTCTACAGTTAACTCCTATTGGCTTGAGAAAGGTTTACTTAAATTCTTCTAGGGAAATTAGAGCCCATAGACACAGAGCTTGCATATCCATACACATGCCAAGAGACACGCCAAGCCCCATCACATCCAGCAAAAGCACTCCCATTTGAAAATTAAAGACAGGTTCCAAAAGCACTCTCTTCCTGAAGCATAGATTTTGCTACGTAGTTAATTTTGCACGATTTGAAATTTTACTCTGTATATCCTCCTTTTTCTAATACGTTGAAAATGTCCATTGACAAAACTTTTTTATGCTGCTTTTTACTTTCAATTGAATCTTATTCCCTCTTCTCTTCCCTCCCCTAAAATCTTCAGATTAGCTCCAAAACTATACTTCATGCACTGGAGAAACATAAAATAATTCCAGATCTTCGGTCGGCTCAATATAAATATTTCATTATGACCAAATTCACTGTAAATGGGTCCAACTATAGAGAATAACAAGCAAACAGCGTACGTACAAAGGGGGCCACACGCCATGTACGCCTAAAGGGAGGGAAAGAGGAAGGGGCTGTGTTTTCAAAACAAGAACCTGCATTTCCAAAGGAGGATGAAGGTCCCCACGTTGCCGTATAAAGAGGGCGGTGCGTTATGTATCCCTCTGCGGACGAAATTCTGGGGGAGCTACTAATGCCTGAAAAAGACTGGAAAGTCTGAGCAGGCACGGGAGAAGGGAGGTTTATTAAATCAAATGAGATTCAATACTAACGTAGCTCACTGCTATAGATCCTGAATCCAATATCCTACATGAGACGGATAATGATATAGTCAGTGGGAGGTCCTTCCAAAGGGAGGAAAAAATACAGCTATATTTTTATTTTATTCTTTTTTTTTATCCCTTTCTATCTTGAACCTTTGCAGAAGGGAGGGGAAGTTTGTCTCGTTTCTACTTTTTCCCTGCTTAGAAAAAAGAAAAACCAATTTCATCACATATACATACAAGAGACCAAAGCCAGAAATTCACAAGAAAGTGGCATTCAATCAGGAATTTGAGAATTAGGCTGGGAAGAGTAGGAGATGAAGTGTTCTGGGTTGTGGTGGCTTCTGAATTAATTTGCTGAAACTCAGTATTCAAGCGAAAAGGGCCAACTTCCCAGCTTCTGTAAATGAAACCAAAATAACTGAAGTCAAATTAATTCCACTGATTTACCCCCAAATCCCCTGGCTTATTTCTGGCCCATTCACAACCAGCGTTACTGAATACATCCACTCCGAGCACGTACCTTTAAGCAGGAATAACAAATTCCCGTTTTGTAAGAACCCTGCTAGCAGAGAGCTGATGTTCTTCAGTTCCGAATAAGCAGTGTTTTGGTGACACAGGAGATTTTTAATAGATGTTAAAAGAGGGTCTCTCCTATGCAGTCCCACGGGTGGAGTTCCCATCCTTGCTCATTTTACATAAAGCAAAGGAAAAGTCCGGTTGCAGGGCTCTGATCGTCAGTGTGAGCTCAGCACGAGAAAGGCACAGCCACCTGGTAGAGCGGATCCGGTGGTACAGTAAATACGAACATACGGTATAAATTACATCGCTATTTCCTCGATTTACCCAAGCACGCTAACATTATGAACTGATACAAGAACAAAGCAGAAACATGTAAGTCCCGAAGCTACTGATCCCAGATGCGCTATGCAAAGAGACTGTGACAGATACACAGTGACTCACAGAAGCCAGCAGAAATCTTCTGAACACCAAAAGACCAGTAAACAAGTGTATCTAGCAGGTTATCAGATAAACCAACAAAATGCAAGGCTTATATGCAAGTTATTCTGTGAGGATCTGAATGCGGGATGGGGCCTGTTTAACTGTGAAAAAATGACCCTTTCAGAGAAGTTTTACGGAAGTATTACAGAAGTTTCCCAGGTGAACACAGTGAGATTTTTGTAAACTATACTGCATGTTTTTCCCTACCCTGCAAACAAGAGGTCAATAGCCTGGAAGTACTTTCAGGGTTAGATTTTAGCTTTAGACTTCAGAGAGATACAGCTCTCTGGCCAGCATAAGCAGGACGAGCTCTTAAATCTTCTCAAAGAGAAAAAAACCCAAGCTGAAAGTGCCAGGTTACTTTTGCTGACTTTTACAGAGAAGCTGAGGCTTCTCAACCTGCCCCTTTTCATCTTTTCCCCAGCCCCACAGAGACTTCGCGGTTGGCTTTGGAGCCCCCCCAGCCCCCAAATTGTGGTTTAAAATTACTGACGAACTTGCAGAATTTCGGAGACAACCAGAGGAGGAGTGAAGAGGCTGGCTCTGCAATCCGGGACCGCAGCTGGGGTGATCGTGTCGCTCCCTCTTGTGAGCTGACCAAAGTGATCATTTCACTTATTTACTGAGTTATTTCTCTATATGGCCGTCACTGCAAATTAACTAAAACGATGACTGAACAAGTAATTTGCAGGGGGTGTGAATATGTAAGTATATATTAGGAGCTAAGCCTTACAAAACAATAGAGAAATTACTCATTTTTAAATACCCTATAAGATAAACTACATGATTGTAAAGAAGACTGACCATATTATATGACCTGTAGCCAGACGTGATCTGAGACCCCTCATATTGCATTATCATGGGCTTGTTTCTAATACAACGTACTCAACGTTTCTACTAATGTTGCCTGTTTATGTTTTGAGTTCCCAAAAAGCTCTATTAGGATTGATATTGCAGTAGGTGTTATCAGCACAAAACAAGGCTGTCCAATGTCACATCAATGCTAACCGGACTTTTAATGCTGGCTGCTGTTTTATGGGAATTTTCAGACACTATTGTGTATAGAGTATAAATATTTATATATGACGTGTGTTTGTGAATACATGTACGTACACAGGACCAGGCAGACCCAGTTAATCAGCCAGTTTGAAAACTTCATTGCTTTCAGATGAAAAAGAAAATTATATTAACATATCAATAGCATTTCCATGCTGAGAGAGTGATTACCCTTTACATCTTCGGGATATCCAAGCACCCAGACAGGCCCAGCTACATTAACACCCTATCTGAAATATTCCGTCTCCGTATCTCTCATTTCTCCCCTACTCTTTCCTCAGATTTTCTTCTCTCTTATCTGCCTTTCCTCTTTACCCTTTTCCCTCCATCTCATTTCTTTTTCCATTTCCCGTGTTCGTCCATCTTTCTCCTCTCCCTTTTGTCATTCATCCCTCCCTTGTCCTTTTTTTTTTTTCCCTCCTCTTCCCCCTTTTCCCCCCCCCCTTCCCCTCCTGTTCTCCTTCTCCCACCTCTGTCCCTCGCTGCCTGTTTTGCTTGAAGTTTCCACCTTGTGGGTGCCGTACTGCTGACTTCACATTTGCTGCGGTGTGAACTTCACATCTGTGAACGGATGACAGGAAAGATTAATAACCCCGCGTTCCCCTTCTCCTTGACTGTGGGCCTAGCTAAGGAATAAATATATAAATAAATAGCAGAGCTCAAAATCACCTAAATAGAGACCCAGAGCCTGGGAGAAAACAATATTTTGCTGAATCTAGTCTTTAAAAAAAAAAAACAAAACTCAAAACAACAAACCAGCAACAAAAAAACCCTGCAACCTCTAACGATCCTCTAGTTTACATACTCGGCAATTTTTTTCCTAAATACTATACGGGAAAAAAAGACAAGTTCGAGGAAAAGGAATGAGCCCTTTCTCCTGAACCAATTAAGGGAAGAGCGATTTAAAAGCAATAATACAGAAGATACGGGAAATGTGTGGGAAAGAAATTGAGCCGCCCTACGAAAAGCAGAGCCGTCAGACGGCGGTATCAGCACGAGACCCCTGTCGGTAACATCCTCACACAGCCCGTAGAAAAGACATTGCAGAGCCAGAACGCTAAAACAAGGAAGGTATTTCGGGCTAATTCCAGCTTTTCCATGCAAGGGAAAATCTCTGCCTTTGGCTCCAGACTTCACACCATCCACAGCAATTTATCCAAATAGGATCAACAACTTTTTGGCTAGTTCCTCATGGTAAGTTGATCATTTGATTTAATTAAGTCTTAAGTGAAAGCAGAGACAAACGGCGCAAGGAGCTCCACGTACGATGCATCTTCAGTGTCTTCGGAGAAGGAGGAGGGGAGCTTTGCGCGTAACTCATTCTCACTTCCATCCTTCACCTCTCTCTCAGTCTAAAGGAGATCTTAACAAGCTCTGTCAGTATTGGGGGAAGAGGAGACCTGGCAGTGGACAGCCATGGGAGGAGACATCCCACCTAGTGGACACAGCGGTGTGCCTAGCCTGCGCCTGTAGGCCAAATCTGATGGAGGTCAGAACGGCGACAAGTCCTGGGGTCTCAAGGCAATCCTCCCGGGAAATCACATGAAAAGCACCGTTACAAATACTGCAGTTTGATCCAAAGACATTCAGCAAAAATTGATGCAAAAAACCAAAAACATCCAGGGGAAGGGGGAAGAAATAATTAAATCAGGAACTCGGCTCCACTTTCTGCTGTTGGGCAAAGTTGTCACCACCTTTGCCACGTCCTTTGCATAAGCACAAATAGAGGAGTAACCCCCGCTCACTCCCATGCTTTATTGCATTCTTGCTAAATGCTAAACGATCTGTCCACGTCTTTCATCACCTGCTGCCCCCAGCCCCGATGCAGGCCAGGGGAACGCGCATCTCCTGACCAGAGTTTTTTGCAGAGTAATTTTTTCAGAGCTGGAGGGGAAGGAGACCAGAGATAGGAATCACCAAGTTTATATGCGACCTCAAGAAACAAAAAGCCGCAGTACAAAATTCCTAACACAGCTCATTTAACCTCTGCTACTTTTCCAGTCCCGGCCACCTTGGCTGCTTCAGAGGAAGAATATCTCCTTGTGCGTTTTCACCCAGCTGGGACAGAGATCTCCAGATCGCCCAGTTAAGGCTGCCCTGTGCTGACATCCCTGCAAGTGACGGGGGCTCAACGTGGAGCCGTGCGCACCCCGAGACAAGACGACTGCTGCAGCAGGGACAGCTGAAACGCGCCATTGCTGATGCCCACTTGTCCCCAGACGCCCGCTTGCTCCGCCAGATCCACAAACCAGGCATTCTGCATTCGCAGAGCGTTTCGTCCTGACCCAGAGAGCGAGAAATCTGCCCCTTGTAAAGCGGGACTAAGAGTACCCTTTGTCTGCCTCCACATCCTCTGCCACCACCACCTCGCCCGCCCTTTGCTGAGCCCGGCTTTACGAGGCAGCCGCGCTCCATCGCCGCAGCGTTCCCTTCCCTGCTCTCATTTTATCTTTCAGCGATGTTTCTCACTGTTCTGCCCTGAACAAGGGAGAAAGAAAGCAGCAGGACGAACCCACTCCTCTGCTGCCCTTCAAAACCTTAAATTCCCCTTGTCCCTTCACCGCGGAGGAGACTTCTAACCTGCAGGAGCCAAACTAAGCGTCTCCTAAAGCAGAGAAATCCCCAGCTTCTCCCATCTTTCTTCAAAACACCTGAAACTAAAGGTGGTAGCAGGGTCCTGGCCTCACCGGCCTTGGTTGGGGATGCCTGCGTAGCAAAACCTGCCTCTCTTCCTAAGGTCATCCATGCATCTAACTGGGTTATTGCAACCGAGAAAAACCTTTTAAACCTGCTTAAAAAACATCTTCTCAAAAAAAATAAAAATCAGCAGCGTAACAAATATAAGCTACTTTAAATTGGTTTATTAGGTTAAGTAGGTCTGCAGCTGCATGGAACATCTGGCCTTTAACAAACGAAACAAAGAAAAACAGACACAAAGCACGTCCCCGGGAACTCTTGTACTCGCGGGTGATTTTACTCACGCGAATTCACCAGATAAGGCCCATAAAACCATGTGGGAAAACCCTTAGAAAAAAGAGAGATATCCTGTCATCTTTTCATAAATATGCATGCCACACACACACACACTTTTTTAAAATAGTAGTTTGTAAGTCACTGTTATTAATGAAGAACAATATTAGACTCAATCCTGCAGGTTTTATTTAGCAAAACAGCTCCCATGATGTACTGCAGGATCAGGCCCAGTGCAGCCAATTTTACAATTCTTTTCTTGCATTCCAATTTGAAAATAAAGCCATTTTTCTCCCTGGAAATTTTGCAATATCCATGAATAATAAACTCCTCTAAAATGATAGTGACCTTCAGGTTTTAAATTTGAAAAGAATTCTAGATGGAAGAAATAAATGCAGTGTAAATAACCACTGGGTAATTAAATTTATTTTTAAATAGCATCAAAGTTCAGAAGAAAGGGAATAACAAAGAATATCTCATATAGACATGCATAAAGGCTGTGGCTGTATAATTAGTTATCTAGCAGTAACCAAAGTCTTTTTTATATGGATTGATTATTTTTGAGATTGCATCTTGCAAATCGGAACCAGAAATGCTTTCTGTGCCGCGTTCAAACATGAAGTTGCCTTTGGTAACACTACAGGCTGAGGATCCCAAATAGATATTTAATTTAGATTGAACAGGACACTTATGCCATGGTAAATAAATCAGTTTATTAATGAAAGTCTTTTCATTGATGTTTAATGGCTATCGTATCTATGGAAATGCTGTTAATCCAAAATAAATGTGTTTAATAATCAATCGGTATTTGTTTATAATGCAGTAATTGTCTTATTAAATCAGAATTAAATGCCTGTTAGGAAATGTTAACTTAAAGCTCTGCTAAGACTTTTGAATAAGGGCATAATTAATAATTCTCTTACTTCTTGAAAAGGAGTAACAAATTCATTGTCAAAATATTGTAATGTATGTTGTGAAACCCCGTAAGTGAGAAGTTTGAATTGTTAAATACGAAGAAGAGATAACTGTTCCTAAGAGCAGATTAAAAATCCTACATTATAATTATTACATTTAGTAGGATTTCTTTTACAGGGTTTTAATAATTCTGAAGTCTTTTCTTTTTAATCAAATTGTTTGATGTACTGGGAGAAGAAAAAGAGAGGAGGGATATCTTAATTTCCTTATTTCCTTATGGCTACTTGCAAAATAGCTGTTCTCAGTTTGTCAGATTTTCCTTTCCAAAAGCAATTCTGTACTACTGAAAATTCCAAAGTTCTTTTTCCTTTTCGATTCCTTTTAAACGCATGTTTTCTTTTAAAAGATGGGGGGGAAAGAAAATGATTACAGTTATTACAGTTAACTCATTGGCTTTAATTGCAAACATATCCCTTCCCATCAGCACGGCACTTGATCAAAATGCCAGAAATAAATATATTAAGACATCCATCAGTTTCCTGTCCCTGCTGTCATTCTTTTTTTTTTTTTTTTTTTTTTTAAAAAAAAAAAAAAAAAGAAGTTGCAAAGCGTCTGTTATTCCCATCCTAAGGGCTCGGCTGAGTCGCGCCGGGGTTTCTGCCACTTTTCAAGGACTGAAGAGTTATTTGTTTCGGTGGTGTCAGCCTTGCACCCACCGGGAACCATCAGCAGCAGATGCAGGAAAACCACCAGCAGCAGCAGCTGGGGAACATCACTCCGGGGAACGAGCTCCTGAGGCCCCACAGGGACGAGGAGAGAGAGAAAGAAGCTCTAATCCTATGGGTGAAAGTGGAATCATGGATGCTTGTAAGTCAGATGGCCACTCACGGTCTTAAAGTGAAGCTGTTTAAGAGAGGGAGCTGGGTACCACTGAAGATGCTCTGGGCAGTTCAGGAGCTGCCCCTGCTTCACTCCGCGCATCTCGCCACACGGCTGTTTTTTATAAATCAGTCGCAGCGAGGAGGGTGTAAGAGCAGTTCAGTTCTACTTAAGGAGTAGTGATTTTTTTACGCAGGAACTGAAAAGGTTTGAAGAAAGTGACACGTCGTTTTTCTTTTGGTCACCATTCAGGAAGCTATAGCCTTGTCCACTTCTGACAATTATCTCTATTAACGACCCAAAGCACAGACAGACCTTCAAATTGTTCTTTTCCTAACATTTTAAAAAAGAAAAGAAAAAAAAAAAAAAAAAAAAAGGAATTTGCTGTGTTTCCAAGCCCTTTCAGACAGCTATTTGGCTTATAAAAAGAAATAATGCCCAAAACTAAGTGCCCAGTAAAAAAAATAAATCCACTATTTCCTTGAGTTAGCAAATCAAAGCGAAACGAGCAGTGCTCTCCCTCTTTCTTTTTGCTATTTGTGTCGACTTTTAGCACAGGAGTCTCCTGGCACGAATATTTGTAGGAATCACCAGTTTGGGGAATCTGGATTGAGAAGACAAAAATCCACGTTGCATCTGTCTTGTCAGGACAGAAAAGCACCACGGGGTGATGCATCCCTCAGTCAGACTGGAGGAATGGGTCAAAAATTCGCAGAAAAAGGATTAGTCACGAAGTACCCAGCACATAATGAATAGAGAGGAACACACACAAAAACCAGACTGCACGGACAGTTTGCAAATAGGAAGGGAATAAATTCTCTTAATGAATTATTCAGAAGGCGGTCAGCTCCACCTTGGGCCAAATTTATCTTCCACACGAGCAAATGCAACTCCCCATAAAGTTCACGGCGCTTTTTAACAGGAAGTTTACTACGGTGCTCCTCGGCCGCTCCCTGTGTTACACCGGAGACTAATTTCTCTGGAAGCCCCTGTCAAGTGGTTCAAATTTCTAATAAAAATGTTACCTTCCATAAAGGAGGAAAGCACATTTTCGGTGACTGATACTGCACGCACCAGCCCAGAAATGTTTCATAAACCTTTTAGAGAATGGTTGCTTGTGTCAGTGAAGTAATTAACAATATTCCGGGAGACCATCGGCTACCAGAATCTCATTGTCCTCTCTGCATGTGAGCTGGAATGTGTAAATATATATAAAAAAAAATTAATTTCTTGTCACCTGAAGCTGCGTGTGTGCACAGCTATTACAACCAAACTCCGGCGAGTCAAAAGAATCACCCCGTCTATGCGATACAACCATAATTAAACACTCAAGCCCTGTCATAACAGCAGTCAGAGCTGAAAAGATCTGACATCCTTAGCACCGGTTCACTTGGAAAAGACACGTTGCAGAAGAGAGCTCACCCCCTTTGAAGAGAAAAAGAAAAAGAAAGCAGGATGGAGAGAAAAAGGAGAGAGAGAAAGAAGAAAAGCTATTATTTTGCACAGCGTAATATGGAATTCTTTCATTTCTTTATAATTTCTCTATAATTTAGTGTCTAAAATGCTTTTATTTTAATTGAAGAATCCACTTCTTCTAATTCGCTGCACTGGTTTAAATTTTCCCAGCTAAGTGTTCATTGATTACAAGGGAAGAGGAGCACTTCAAAACACCATCTATTCCCTTACACGCGCAGGAAGGCCAGCACTTGATATTTGCACATAGAGCTGGGGAGGTTTGAGGGCTTCCTCAACATAGTCAGGGTGTCATTTAGAAGAATGTTATGGTCTAACACTGTCTCTGAGACACCAGCCTCCCAGAAGATTAGAAAACATTCCCCTGATACAATCGTAAAAATAAAAGTTCCAAGCTTAAAAAGGAAAAGTAAATACCTTCGACTCGCGGCAATAAATTACATTTTACAATTATAACATCTATAACGTTTACCATTTTTAAATGAATGTAAAAATTAAACTGAGTGAAAAATTAACAAAAAACATAATTTCAAGGTCTCCAAATGGCTTTTTACCGTGAATCAAGCCTGGCTCCAGTGGAAAGCCCCAGAGCTCCATCTTGTGGATTTTCTGTTCTGAGGAAGGGAAGAGAATTAAAAATAAAAGTAATTTTGTTATTAAATCACCCTAAAATGCAATTTCTTTTGCTGGCATCACAAGTAGAAGCAAGGCAGAGAAGAAAAACAGCCAACAAACTATTTTTTGCTCTATTTTGCTGTGCAATGTCATCTCCTTTTTTGCTTAAGGAAAAAATTCTCTCCTTTTTCCTAACCCACAGCCCATTGCAAAACCATTGCCAACAGTAGGACCTAAATTAAATAAACCTGTGGTCTGGAAGAGAAAGTTGCTGGGCTGGAGAAGGGCACAGCCCAGAGCAGAGAGGCCACACAGCTCCCAATTGAAACCAGTTTGCAGTCGTTAGGCGCGATTGAGTTCTCTCCCCACAAGCGTCTTCCTTCATCCCGAAAGAAACGGGCCATTTGGGCCAGGCCTCCTGCATCCCGGGCCCCGCAGTTATTTTCTACTGTTGTTTTTTACCATTTTACAACCTTCGCCAGCGGGATGCCGGAGAGTTTCTGAACCGGCCGTTCTCGCCGGCTCCGCTCGCTCCTCTGCCTGATCTGCTGCCCACGAGGAGCTCAAGGGTGAAGTTGTAGGTGCTATGGGGAAAAGAGAGGGATGACAAAAGGTAAATAGAAATTAAAAAGGCACAACTCGCTTATCGGACGGAGAAAAGCTTCTCTCTGTCACAAAATGGGGCTGGTTCGATATTGGGACGTGCAGATTTTGCTGCCTTTGGAGATGCAAGATTCTGCTTAGCCTTTACTCAGACACAGGTAAAGCAGATCAGTCTGCTCCCGTAGACTTTTGCAACATGATTATTACTGTTTTTGTTAATCCTGAATCAGTTACAGATAAATCCCAACTTAATTGTTGTTTCCGCCACTCTGAAACGGGATCTTCCTCAGGAGGCTATTGATCCGTTTCCCGCAGGAAACCATGCTCAAAATTCAGATTTCCACTCCGTGTTCTGCCCAATCAAGGGGCATCCCTGAAGACGTATTTTTGGGAGGCTCATAAATCTTTGAGCCTCATTAATCTAAAATCAAGCCGGGGGAGGGGGGAGCGAGTTCTTGTAGGAACATCTCCATTATGTGACAAAACGGGCAGCACCAGACCTATAATGCACTGCGTGTCTTATCAAAATACCCATTTTGCTTGGGGAAGCAAATGGCTCTATGGATTTGCAACGAGGCAAAGTGTGCTGTCTCCAGGTGACCCATTTGAAACTGGCCCGGTTGCCACCCAGGCTCGCTGTCATCGGGCAAGCCACGCAAAGCCAGCCCTCCTCCATGGCTAATTCCCACTCTGGGACTGCAGCAGGCCTGGATGGAGCCCAGGTCATTTGAATTGAGCTAAACGGGGGACTGACCGCAGAGAAACTAAGGAAGGAAGGGTAGTAATGAACCACAAGGAATCACTCAGCAGTGAAACCTCTCCCCTAACTACTAACTCTACTTTGTTACTTGCGCTAGTTTTGCTAAAACCAAGAATGAGACCCTGAGAGTCAGACAGATCTTCTATGTGGGTCTACTGGGTAAGATTAAGGTGCTGGAGAGAAAGGAACCATGCCCAAGGACTGGCGGTGAGCAGCACGTATAGATGAGAAGAGGTTGGCAGTTCATTCCCTCCTCACCTCCGTCCCGCGGAGGGCTGAGCAGAAGCAGGAACGTCTCTGCTGTCCTTGGGAGGGCTGGAGGTCAGCCTAGGAACAGCTGGCTCCCCCACAGCTAAAAATAATCGTCGTCTTCCTAGATGTGACAGGAATCTTAGGAAACACATTGTCAAGTTCAGGGAAAGGCTAATGGCCATTTCCCCAAATCCATTTGTCTTCTGGCACTGGGTCGCGCAACCTTTACTCATCCTGGGACAGAACTTCGCTCCTTCAGGACTTCCACTGGGACTAATGTCACTCTCCTGGATTAAAAAGTAAATAACGTATGAAAAGGAGCAGGGAGGAGCAGAAGGATGGGGTGCAGCTCCAGAGGTGTTAGAAGACCTCCGCAGAGCGGCCAAGGCCACATTGCCAGCAACTTGAAGCCCACAATTAAGGAGAATAAAAGTAACGCCAAGAAAAGGGAAAGCGTAGTATAGATCTAAGGGAAAAAGACAGGATAACTAAACCGTGTATATATTCACCTCTCTTTTTTCCTAGACTCATTTATACAACAGGCTGTATTTATATTTCAAAATACTTCCCATAAAAAAAAAAACAAACCTAGAGAGGATACAGGAGTTGACTGACATCTTATTTCTCTGTGTTTGCATTTTTTTGCCATGCAGGGCATAATCTGGTTCTTAGGGAGTTAATGCACCTGCCATTCCAGTGCTGACAAGCAGTTTTTCAGAGGAACATGGAATTTTATTTATTTATTTATTTATTTATCTAAGGAGCCCTGAAAATTGTACTCGGGAGACTTCTTGAGTACTGCCAATAACTAGCAGGTACCAACACATGTACATTTTTGACTGCGCTATGATTGATGGTGCTTATTTGTGGCTTGCTGCCTAAACCTCTCCTTTTCCTTTGCTTTGTGTCTGTCTCTCTCGCTACGGCTTTTTTTTGTGTGTGCGTGGTTGTTGCTTTTTTGTAAATAATAAAGACACTTTAGCCATTTGGGTTGGGGGGGAAGCGGGGAGGAGTGATTTATCTGGTGCCTCCGTTGTCTTTGAGCTGCTCTATTCCACGGGGAGTTTCAGAGCAGTGAGCGGTCAGTGGAGAGAAACTGAGACCTACGGGCAGGTAGGGCTTTGGGCTCATGAACCAGAGCTATGGACAAGAATGGGCAAAACCCTGTGGGGAAAACAGCTCGGGGGGACCCACCTTCTGGGTTTGGTCCTTCTTCCAGAGCCCCTGCTGAACTTCTTCCCTCTCCAAAGTCGAGAGACCCAGCTAATTCCCACAGGCAAAAGGTCAATCCTCATTTCTCTACCCCTCCTTACCTAACTTCGCCTCCTTGAAGCAGGGAGTCTGGGGATGAGGAGCCCACAAAGGAGACATGAGGCTCTAGAAAACAGCAGAAGCCTGTAAAATCCACCCAGTACCTACATTCAGTTGCCTGCCCACCCTTTGAAAGCCTCCATCCAACGACTGAGCCGATCTTAATGGGCTTACAGTGAACCCGGGCAAACCTCTGAGCTGGATAGTATTTCTCCTTCAATTCCACAGATGACTAATTGCTTTTATCACTTTTTCTCAGCCCCTCTACACCTGCACAGCACATTGGGGAGAGGCAGAGGAGTGTTTTCCATTTCCCTCGCACACAGGTTAACCTGCTACTTTTCTTTCAAAGGAAGAAGATTGATCTGATGAAAGCTGAAGCATGAAATGCCTGGCAACGAGACAGAAATAGCAATAGGTCTACCAGGAGATCATTCTGTCTTTGCATAGATGAATCCAGCCAGAAGTCACTGCTTTGCTCCGTGTGGCCATATGGGAGCTATTCACGCCGACGCAGTCGAAGCGGGGCGCATGGCGCAGCCTCTGCACCAAGTGAGACGAGCCACGAACGAAGACCCAAAGCCTCCAACCTGGAGAAGTTCAAAGCTCTTAACACCTCATCCCCAAGGCGAGCCTGCAAGGAAATCAAAAGCCAAATGAATTTCAGCCAGATCCAGGGGCGCCTGTTTCTGGCGCTTTTTACAAAGACATCGCCGTGTGAACGTGCGCACGCGGCACACATGTACTACACATTGTGCCGCCAATGCTCGCTGCCGCCTCGCTTAAACACGGGGCAAACCAGCTGTGCTTGATGCTGTGCTGATGTTTGCAGCTGGTTTTGTTTTACCCCAAGCAGTGAGTGCCAACAGGGTGGCGTAGGGCTCCCTGAGCTGGGGGATGCACAAGCGTGTGTCGGCTGAGAGGGCAGCTCATTGCTGGCCAGGGCGTCCGCAGCCCGGTAAGAAAAGGCAAATACCTCCTTATCTAGGTTACAGCTAAATTCAGCCTTGAATAACTGCCCTCTCCCTGGGGCTGCAGTAACGCCGCAGGCCAGGTCCGGAGGGAGAAGGTGAAGGAGAGGCAATTTCCCACATCATTGGCTTTAAAGGGGCACTGTGATTTCAGGAGCGAAGCGCGGCTACATGCAGAGAAAAGGGAAAACAGAACCGAGTGTCTCCCAGCAATGAGCTGAGCACTGTTCCCCAAGCAGAGGAAGGCTGCAGCGGACGTGGCAGACCACTGGTGTGGATATACAACTATTTAAGCCCAGCAAAGACAAGATGTTCTTCCCACGCCTTTGTAAGGCAAGAGTGACTCCAGGGCTAGCACAGTGCCTCTAATGCAGGCTCGTGAACAAGCAAAACGTCAAGTTACATATAACAAAAACCTAACCAGAAGGGTATATAAAACCAGTACCCCCTCTCAGCCTTGTGCTCCACACACCAGCTTCTCAAACCAGCATCACCACCCAGAGTCCCCGGAGCTGCTTTTCTCCAGCACAGCAGCGCTGCAGCTTCAACGGATGAGCAATCGCGCAAAAACTCTGGCCATCCACCCAGATAAAGCTGTTAAATTCCCTCGGGGTAAAGTTACTACCCTCTGCCTACATCGGTGCTAGGCGTTTACCGCGCTGCTGAGGGTCGCCCCTACGCGACTGCCCCTTCCACAGCACGCTGGCGCTGCTCGGGAGGGCGCTGGGCTCCTGCTTCCCCCGCGGGTCCCTGATCGTCCCAAACCCACCCAGGAACCGGGCGCCCCTCGGGGGAGGCAGGATGTTGCCCTGGCCGCGGCCCGGGCGCGGGGGGAGGCCGAGCGCCGCCCGCCTTCAGCCCCGGGGCGGCGCGGTGCCGCAGGTGGGTGGCCGCGGAGCGGTCGGACAGTGCCACCTGCAGGGCGGAGGAGAAGCTGCAAGGGGTGCCCGGGGGCCGGCAACGCGGTGACTCCAGCCGGAGTGGGCCCTGGTGGGTTCCGGCTCTCAGCCAGCTGCCTTTGCTCACTTGGACACAGTTTAACGAGAAGGACAGTTAAAAAAAAAAAAATTAAAAAATAGTAACACAAGGATAAAGTAGTCTGTACAGCTTGCAAAAACACCTCGAGGGCAGGAAGCCCAGGGGTGCCAGCAGAGCACCTCGCAATGCAAACCTCCCCCCCAGGGCCAGGCAGGTGCCCAGCACGCTCTGGGAGACACAGGGGAGAGCCACGCTGGGCAGGGATGCAGGGGAAGGAGCTGGGAAAGAGCTTGGAGCCAGGATGACCGGACACGGAGCATGGGATTGAGAGTCTAGTTCCCCAGCCAACTGCAAGAAAGGAGAGTTTTCAGAAGCCAGTGCACGGATGCCCACTGTGACCAGTTCATCTGGGCTGCAAACCAGTCGCAAAGGACTCCTAGATTTGTTTGCTACCCATTTCCATATTTCCTGGTAAAAGATGTCTCCTGGATAGAGAATTTCTCTGTAGTATTGAAACAGCCATAGCAGCCCAGTTCACTACAAACTATGAGATTGATCCCATTCACAAATGATTTCAGAACTGTGAATGAAAGGCATTTGTAAGCAGCACAGGGTAAGACATCACACTCTCGCCAACCCGGGTTGTGGCAGGGTGACCACAGGTCCCCCCGAAGATGAATCAGTTGCTCAGCTGGTTTATTTTCTCTCGTGAAATAACACATAGGAGGAAGCAGAAGGTGTGCACAGCCAAACCTGTCGGCACAAGATCAGCTCACTCACCGACCAAGGGTCCTAGAGGGGCAGGATGGGACCCATCGGTGGTTGCCAGTAGCCTCAGAACACTACATGCAGCACTGACATCCCACTCATGGTGCAACCCCCTTTTTAAGGCCATAGTCACTCTGCCTGGTCTGTACAACATCTGGAAAGGGTCATTCCAGGAGGAGGAAAGCTGTGCTTTGACAGCTTTTCCATATTTTAGCAAAAGATACTACCCATAATTAACATTTTAATAGCAGGGTCACTTATTGAATTAAAGGTTGTCAGGTGTCCAGGGAGTCCAGGTTATTTATCCTGGATCCCAGGTGGGGATTCCCACCCGGGGATTCCCACCCAGCTATTGGTGCTATTTGGTACAGCAAGAAACATCTCCATGAGTCACTGGGAAACAGCCCTGCGAGAGATCCATAGGGCAAGTCCTTCAGTCTTCCTGCGTCTCGGTTCCTGATCTGAAAACTAAAGTAAACACTTGTTTTCTTTTGCCCTGCTGATTTAAACCATACCGTTTGTCTGGCAGGGGCACTATCTCTGGCAGTTCTTGATAACACTGAGTCCTGATCTCAGGTGGGGTCTGTGGAGCAGGCTGCGTGTAGTTAGATGGCAGTCGTAACCTCAAGAAGGGTTATATTTTCACCATCCTTTGTGCTAGTATTATCACGCTAACAGGAGAGTCAGCCCGAACACTACTCTCCTTCTGGTCAGCCTGCAAAAGTGGAAAAGGATCCACATGCTTAATTTTAAAAGGTGGGAAGAAATAGCCACAGGTACCGTAGTGGTGGCTTGCAGCCCATGACGCATTGGTTAGGGACAGGGCAGCACCAGAAAAAGGGACGTGTTTCTTTAGCCGTTAATTTGTGGTGCCTCCCCTAGAACCACCGCCACAGTAATCCTAAATAGCTGCAGCCACAGCATTTACTGCGCATTATGGCATCTGCAAAAGTGCTGACAGGGACAGCTGACAACCACTCTGCGGTGTAATTCACACCATAACATCAGCTCCCAGGCGCTTGGATTTCTCATTGAAAAATTATGTGATGCTTTTTTGGAAATCCAGTGCCAATTTATTGATACACAGCCCGCACCAAATAACGAGGCCTCCGGCAAACTACCTTAATTTTTAAAAAACTTTTTATCCTGTCTCGACTCTTCCACTCACCGTGTTGAAAGTCAATTAATTCTTCAGCTGTAAGAAATGTGTTTATTTTATAACCCACCTCTGCCTCCCCATGCGAGAACTCGCTCGCTGTGTAACATTCCTCTGACTCCAGCCTGCTCTCTGTCGGATTTCTGTCCTGAGTACTTTTATTTGCTAAACCCTACACCAAGCCATAGCAAAGCATAAAATCTAGCACTCAATAAACTCCTTTTAGTTTCTTTCACAATGTAAAATATGTCTAGAGGTCGGAGCCTAGCAGTGATCTACCTCTTTATTGAATAGATCAACGCAAGATATTCCTTACAGCAAATATTTTACTTTACCTTCAGTCAGGGACGGTTCACAGTTGTAAAACACAAGCGTTACTCCCAGCTTAAGTTCATAAGCACCACCAGCTTCCCAATATCAAGCCCTATATAGGATTTGTCACTTGAAATCAGACTTCTATCTCACTAGATTTTAAATCCAATACAGGTGACCAAAAAAAAAAAGTTATAAATCCACAGCACACGTAAGGCCTTCAAAGCCTAAGCTCTGCTACCAGCCAGCCGAGACTGGGTTAGTCCCAGTCGCAGCTGGTACCTACGGTCGAGGAGGCAGAGCGAAGCCCGAGTGCTGTAGAGCCACCAGACAGCACAGGACACCGGAGCTGCGGGAGCCAGGGACCTCCCTGTCCGGCTGTAAATCCAGTGCCGGGATCGACCCCGCTCCGGTGCATCACACTATAAACATGACGATGGTCATAAAGTTACCTAGCTAGCTCCAGTTAAAAAAAAAATAAAAAAAATAAAAAAATACTACATTCGTAACCTGGGCACATTTCTCTATGTTGTTTAAATTATGGGGCACAGGAAAACCATGCACAAGGTCAAACCTTTTCACCTCTGCCACTGCTCAAACACAGCCCCAGCGTTGAAAAGGCACCGCGATCCTCGCGTTTTGCTCATGAGCCTGGACTGTACGTGGGGTCTCAGCACGCGATAAGCCACCAGAAACCTCAGGGACGGTTTGATCGTTGGCTTGGTGCTTTGCTCCTGCCGTGCTCTTCCCGCCGCGGTTGCATCTTACGTCTGGAAAGTGGAAAGGATAAGAACAGCACAGAGACCGTCTGCTCGCGGCCGGCTGGGGAGAGCGGGTGCACTGGGATGGTTCCAAATCCATCCACTGGGTCCGAAGCTCAGGCTGAATAACACATGGGAACAGAGATGGGCCAGGAGGGGAAGGGAAAAGGCGGCTAATCCTGGGATTCAATGAAACCTGCCCAAACAGTGACCCAACCTGAGTATTTTACCCGTGTGCCTCCAAAATGACCAGGAACTTGAACAGTGGGGTCCTTGTTGGACCCAAACGGGTTCACGTTTCCTTTTACTAAGCCTCGTATAAATAGCCAAGGGCATCCCTCAAGGAGCACGGTGCCAGAGTTTATGAGAGAGCTCCCCTTTTACCTGTCATGGGAGCCATCCCCTCCCGCCCTCTGGGAAATCATGCACCGGAGGCAGGAAACAAAGAAAAATGGATGGATGTTTAATTCACCCACAAATGAATAGAGTTCTCCTCCTCCCCAGCTTGGTACCAAAAGCTGCTCCACTGTCAAATTGGTTGTTTCGATGTAGTTAGTTCAACTCTTCCTGGTAAATGTACATTTTTAATATCCATAGGAAGGAAGTTAAGCTTAAAACAGTATTAGATACTATATGTTTAGCTACAACTTCAAGTCTTGTCTGTAAAAGGGTTTGCAAAAGCAGATGAGGGCATATTTTAAAGCTGGAAATCAAACCTGAGTATATTTCCTAGGAGCACCTTTAAAAAACAAGTAAGTGGGAATTATCACGATCAGTGGAAGTCAGCCATAAGCCTCCGTTCCTATTAAAAAAGGCAGCCCCACGCTCTCGCCTCAGCATTCCCCTCACCTCCAGCTCCGAGCTGAAGGCAAAACATCACCATTTTGTGTCCTGGAAACGTCCATTTTCAGCATCACCCAAATCCCAGAGGAGCCAGCGGCGGGGGAGCAGGGAGCTCCCCTTCGGCTCGTCTTGTCCCTGTTACAGAACCGCACTTTGAACACTTTGCATTTCAAACCTGCGGCAAATCTGCCTGTGTTCACTTTCCAAGAGCACGTGTGATACAAGAACTTTGCAAAGCAGATGAAAATCATGATGCAAAGATAAAGAGGGTTTTAGTGTTCTAAACACAAAAAAAAATGAAGTAACAGACATTTCCCTACACCAGAACCAGAGCACAATCTGTGCTTTGCAATCTGTCAGCAGCGGGTAAAACACACTGTCGGGGCGTCCGGGCTCCTCCCAGCCCTTGTTCCTGAGTTCCTGAAGTCAAATAATGCTCTGAAAAAGTGGGAAAGGACTTTCCCCCAACCCCAGACCCATCGAGAGCCGCTCTTGGGAAGGAACACGTGCTCACTGATGACTTTTGTGGGTTTTTCTTCAATCGGTTCATACTATTTTGACAGAGTTTGCTGTTTGCTGCCGAACATGACAGCTCCGTATATTGACACTGTGTAGTATATTTATTCTAGTTCAGCGCAATCGCCGGTCCGCGGCATTTAAAGCTACAGTCCGTGTTCAATCTGTATCAGTTTAACATGCCAGCACCATATGGCATTCTATAATCAGCTGCAGCATTGTACTTCAAACCCACTGCTGCATTTATAATATTATTGTATGCTGCACAAACACCAATATTTAGAAAGAAAAATGTCCTTTTTATTGGGCTCCTGCTGATAGCCCAGCTGTTAGCCAAAGCACGCAAAGAGTTTCTTTTTTGCATTCAAAAAAAGGAGCCCGAAGCGTTTTTTAAAAATCTTACATCTGAAAGGTACATTTTGTCCTGCCCCAGTAGGTCTGTATGACTGAGTTAAAATGTGTTTTTTTATTAGATGAATTGCATCATTAAATTACATTATAAAAACTAAAAATGCACCATTAATTTTCAAAAACAATAGTAAATACATCTCATTTCTGATACATGATTCTGCATTTAATTTTTGCCCTGGGCCACATTTTTCTAACAGGCTCACTGTCTTCCATTATGCAGACTATACAAACGGAGCTAAATTGCTGAAGTTGGGGGGGATCGGTTTGTTGGGGGGAGGGAGATATTGGTCAAATGTCTAATGTGAAAATAAATGAATTTCTAATCGGCTGTTGCAAAAAGAAAAATTACTTTTTGATCTCGGCTCAGCCAAGCAAGCATCCACCTAGTAATAAGATACAACGGCATCGTATAGGATGCAGAGAGAGACAAAAGGCTGGACGGACAGACAGACACGGCAGTTAATTAGGTTAGCGCGTTCAGTTCTGTATGAGTAGCATTTCTTAATTAAATGGACAGAGGTTCCACCGAACTCAAGCCTCGTTACTGCAGGCTCTTGGCCATTAATGTAGCGGGGGCTCCGAGCATCCATAGATCGCTGCCGTTTGGAAGGGGAGCGCCCGTCTGTATGGCAGTGGGCTGAGGAAGAGGAGGGAAGCAGAAGAGAAACAACGATCTCCAGACTTTTACGTGGGCCACAAAGGGGTAAGCCAGACCTTGCAAAAAGTCTCAAAAGGCTGGCAAAGGCTGGGGACGTGCCTGCGTGTTCGATGGCTGTAGGCTGCTGTAACACCGCGCACATGTCTGTCTGCTGAGCAAGCTGCTTGCCAGCGAGTGCTCGCGCGCTCCAAACCAGCCCGCAGAGAAGCTATAAACATCTTCTGTTTAAAGACGTCCTTCGGAATGGAGGCCTGCAACCCAAAACCGCCCCAAATCAGGGCACGAGCAACTCCCAAAGTCAACTGGGTGGCCCCATCGTGTCTCCTGTCCAGGTCTGAACTCAGGACCATCGCAAAGGGACGCATCTGCATTGCCAGGGAATGCTGACCAAGAGAAGAGGAGTCCCCACTAACCACAGCTCCAGGGTTTTTTGCTCCAGATTAGTCCCAGCCTGGTCCCATGGCCTAAATGTCCCTTAGTGGCTGCAGTCACATGCCTGAAGAGCATTTTCCATTTCACTTGGGTTTAAAGGAATTTAGGTCAGACACCAAGACGTGAAAGCAAACCAAAATGCAGTAAGTGGAGACAGCCAAGGGATTTCCTTCAGAAATGCCTTCCTGAGCCAAAGTGCACCCCAATTAGAGTGCACCCAGAAAGCCCCTGGTTGCCACTATCTCTGAGCAACTGAAGACAATGGAAAGATTACTGAGAGTACAGAGAGAAGGAGAATTTAATGTCCTTCAGAAGAGAGGCAAGGGAGACTCGGGCCCAGGCTTATGCAGACAAGTCCATCAGAACTGTTTTATTAGTCATTTTCTTCTGCCATCACCTGCCCCTATCAAAAATTACTGTGTTTTTTTTATGGTAAGAATGAAACTTACCCAGTAAAATTGACAAAAGCTGTGGTGTTTAGGACTATAGATATAGAATAATGTAGCAATATTACAAGGTGGTTACAGTTCAGTATCATTTTACACATAAAGAAGTTGAATCCTGCTTTCTGTAGGAAAAGCACAGAATAACTGCACAGAATTACAGCGGTCTATATTTAACACGATAGTAAATAGTTTACGATTTATATTATTAATCTTTTTTATCACAATAATGATGAGGGTCAATGCAGAATGAGGCCCTGTACAGTAAAAAAAAGTCCTTTTTGGTCTCGACAGGCAGGTCAGGCTGCGTGGGAGGAGGGAAGGGAGCACATGGACCAAGCACTGATGCTTCGAATATTTTGTGCTGGTTTTATGGAGCTAGGGTAAATAAAAACTTAAGGGAAACTGTCGGGAAGAGAGAATGAAAATCAGAAACAGAAAAAGAAAATAAGAAAAAGGCGTATATGGAAAATCCAAATAGATCTGCTGCTTTTTTTGATCCGAATAGTTAGTTTTAATACAAACACATGTTCGTGCACAAGTCAGTTGTCACTATGAGCCTTGTCTCCCAGATCAGCCAGATGAGTGATGGCACCTTACCTCTTCCGTTAACAGCCAGGCTCCTGCTCTCCATCCCCCTCGACGCCAAGCAGCGGCGTCATGCACCGGTTTTATAATCCGCTAATGGATGAAAAATATTTACAGCATCACCCCCCGATAACCTTGTCAAACTGTGACAGGAACCACTTTGCTCCACGCATCCCTGTTAGAAAACTCCTGTGCCAAATTAATTAACATGCAACAATTTTACATGACAAGTCAGTGATAGGAGTAAAACCATGTAGAAACGTGTGCACTTGCCCTGTGCAAATGTTAAAGGCTAAAAGAAGAAAGTCCTTCCTCTGCCTTTCTTTAAAAACAAAGAGAAAGCAACACGTCACAAGCAGAGCACAAGGAGGGAAGGAGCTGCTGCTGCTCGACGGGCACAGTCCAGAGAGGCTTCCCCCGCGTCTCAGCTCTACCACTGCTGCAGTAAACAAGCTCAGGATTTTAAATCATGAACTACTTAACCATAAAATTCTGAGAGAAGTAGAAATCAGTGCCACTGCCCCCAGAATGGTCAGCAGCCTCCGACGGCGGGACTCTGAACACAGCCTGCCCTCGGCCCACCCGAGCCCCTGAAATAGCCACAGCTCCTGCCCCCCGGGCGTTGTGAAGTGCAGAAACCGAATTCAATGCAACCCTGTATCTAAGAAACCTTGCGACTGAAGGCATTACTCAAATGGATACATGCCTGGAAAAAAACCCCATGTTACAAATTATCAGCCTTTTCCCCAAAATAGTTCTGACTGAAATATTTGTGACTAGCTCTGGACGTGGGAGAGGCTGTCAAAGGAGGCAGCGAGCGATCCAACAGCTGGGACAAATAAAGCAGAGAGAGCTGTAGGCAACTTGGGAATTAGTAGCCAAGGTCTTCTCCTTCTCCCACCCTGACACCTCTGTAGGTGACGGCAGCGGGGCTGGGACTGAGGTTCACTAACGCTAGTGCAAACTCTGCGCTCTGTGGAGGGGGGCACCTTAAACACAATGTCTAAGCCCAACTCAGATGAAAAGCCGCTTCTCTGCTTTGGAAAGCGGCTGTGAAATCATCTCAGCCCTTCTCTGCATACCGGCTGCTCCAGCAAATCACTCCCCAAAATGCATAATTTAAAGCCAATGGCACATGTTTGTAAGTCGTTAGTGTGGCAGCACATACTGCCCCTCTTATTTAGCAAGTGTGGAAGAATATTAAAGATGTGGAAAAAATATCAAAAACATTGCAGAAAAACAATTCCACTTGTAACACACTATGGCCCTGTGAGCCAGAAAAACACCGTGATAAGATGCGGCTGGTTGTAGCACAGCAACTAACACGCAAGCCGCGGTGTCTGGAATTCACTGACACCCCTCGCATCCCTCTGCTGGGAATATTTCTACTGCAAGAATAAAAAAACACCCACAACCCTCCTCCAAAATGGCCGGTTCAATACACACAAAGTTATTTACATTGTCTTACCAGCTCACCGCCGGCAAACCAGGGAACAGTAGAATGAACTTGGGTCATAAAAGCACTGGCAAAAACTTACAGCACCTGCGCATTCAAGTTAACCCACCAGGGAAGAAACGACTCCATGTAGACACCGAGATGCAACAGCAGAAGCACAAGCTGAATTTTCATGTCTTCAGTTAAGGAGGGTTCTCATTTTGAAGATTTTCCTCAGAACCACAATAGTTGGAGAACAAAAAGGAGTGTGGGGCGGAAGGGGTGGTGATGTTAATGTGGGTAGGCTGCAAAGGCACACAACCGCCAGCCTGAGCCCCCTCCAGAAGGGGCCGCAGAGCAGCTGCTCCCCCTCCCCAGGCCACAAAACACTCACCCACACCCTCAACAAGTGTAACGAGCTCTCACACAGCCAAAATCCCACAAACTATCGAGTGCTGCAAAGGGAAGAAGGAGGAAACAGCGGCATAATACATCAGAGGCACTCCGATGGGCAAAACCACCCCACCGTCACCAGCAAACACACATCCCCCCGCCCCGGCCACTGCAGCCCCCAGCATGAGCCCTTCCCCACCCTGCAAACAGTTCAACTTGGAGGATGAAGCAAGATCTATCAAGGAAGCATCTCAGATGTTTTCAATACCAGCAGAAGTACCAGAATACACTGCCAGGCTCCTCTTTCTACTAGCAATCACAATCTTAATATCTAGAGCTATATTGCTGTTAGCTATTTCAACTAATCATGACTAATTTTCTCCACCTGTCTGTAGAGGAGGCTGAGGGCAGGGAGGAAGAGTCTCATTCGATGCTAAAAGTGGGAGATCAAAATGATGGGCAGCAGAAGACACTTATTCACTGATGATTCTTCACTCAGTTCCCACGGCGATGGGAACATGGTGGATATCCAGAAGGTGACATCACTTGTCCCATCCTACAGTCCCTTCTGTAGGCTATCAAGGGCCTTCTGTGGATTCCTGTGGTCTCTTCCCCAAAACCCTTTCTGGAAAAGATATCCCACAGATTTACCTTTCTCTAATTTCCTACCTGAATACGTGACCAACTTGCACATTTTTAATCATGATAGTTCTGGTTTAGCTTTATCTTATCCTTATATGTTCATAATATCCAGTGCTTTTCCTTGCCCAAAGCAACACAAATTTTTTTGATCTTTATGACATACAGGATTTTCCATTCTTGTAACCTTCCCAAGCATTTTTCAATGTATTTGCTTCCCTTCCATTTTTTAATTATTTTTTTTTTTAGACATAGGTAAACTAATATTGCCCTTTCCTTCTATCCAAGCTAGCAATAGGGATAATTGGGGCTAGACTCCTACTGAAACAAAAAGATATTTTCTTTGCTTGGAGCGCATAAAACCTTTCCACGAGCAGCCCACTAACGGCAGAACCTTCCCTGTAAATCCCCTCCAAGCTGGAACTGATCCAGGAGAGACCCTGCATCATCGCCGCGGTTTAGGATTTTTGTTAATGCAATGCTAACGTGCACATACGGCTAATTCTACATCCATTTCCTGGTCAGCAGCCCCTAGATCACAAAATGGATTATTTTTTTTTTTAAAACGCACACTCTATTTTTAGAGTGCATATTAATTACCCTTAAGCAGGTGCAAAATCAACCTGTTTATTATTGTTGCTTTGAATCCTTAATGGTAGTTGCAAGCAAATAAATCCAGTTAATGCAATAAAAGGATTTATTGTCACCCAAATTTACGCGAACAGTTTAATCATAACACCTTTTCATCTGACAGACTTTCTCGAGAACAATTTGCCCCACAATTTGTCAGCAAGAAAATGGCCTTGTGTAAATGCTGGGAGAAAATAAATGCTAATACGTGGCACAGTCTTTCATTCTTCTAATTGCCCAGGGAGTTTAAGGGAGACAGACTTATTTACTCACAGTAGGAAGTGTGCTGCAATAAATTATCACTATTATGGGCCTAAATAAGCCCCTGACAGTGACAGAACTGAAGGTGGAAGGGAAGCGAGGGGAGATGACGGCGTCCTGAAAATGTACACGCCGGTAAGTGGGTGCGTGAGGGCACGTACATCCGCGTTAGCAGTAACGGCACCGAGGTATTAATATTCAGGGTCCATATGGGAGCCCTGGAAAACATTCCTTGCGTTTTAAAGGGCCTCTCAGTGCTCAGTCTCGTCTAAAGAGCAACACTGCAGAGGCTGTAACATGGGCATCCTCCTCCCTGCCTTGCGCGCTTGCTGGGGGATGTCTGACCGTCTCCGCTGGTCGGATCCATGTGTCGGGCTGTGGCGGCACCACTTGCTTTGGCCCAGCCTACAGCTTGCTGCTCTCAGGGACAAGGCGAGCGTCACCGTCGGCTCAAGACCACCTGCACCAGTGCCACCAGTGCCCCATTTGCAGCATCTTCTATGTGGAGCCCCTCTGCTGTGAGGACGGGCTGAGAGAGTTGGGGGTGTTCAGCCTGGAGAAGACTCCAGGGAGACCTTATAACCCATTCCAGTCCCTAAAGGGGCTACAGAAAAGCTGGAAAGGGACTTTTTACAAGGGCACCTAGTGATAGGATGAGGGGTAATGGCTTCAAACTGAAAGAGGGCGGATTTAGATTAAATATCAGGAAGAAATTCTTTGCTGTGAGGGTGGTGAGCCCCTGGCCCAGGTTGTCCAGAGAAGCTGTGGCTGCCCCATCCCTGGAGGTGTTCAAGGCCAGGTTGGACGGGGCTTGGAGCAACCTAGGCTGGTGGGAGGTGTCCCTGCCCAGGGCAGGGGGTGGCACTGGATGGTCTTTAAGGTCCCTTCCAACCCAAACCATTCTGTGATTCTATGACCTTCCTCCTTCCAGCCATGGAGGCAGGAGCTGGGGGACAAGGCGCCCATGGGGAGGGCTCGCCTTGAAGTCAGAGCCTCCAGAGCTGACTCCAGCCCGCGGCCGCACAGGCTTTTAGAGATCAGCAGCTTTGTCACGTGAACCCGGACGTGTGTATGAACTCCTCAACTTTCCAGTTTAAGTGAGCCACTTGAAAAGTTTATCTGCCTGCCTGTACTCAGCGTAGCCATTTGTTAGCTCCTTCAGACGGCGCCTAGATACCATAAATAACAGGAGATGCTATTGGCAAGCCAGCGGAGAGATGAGTGCAGTAGCAGGAGCAAGCAAAGACAAACCCAGTGTTCCCAGCCCAGACACCTCCTCCTGGGGTCCCCGTTGTATGTCAGGACCCCAGAGCCTGTTCTTGGAATGAGATTTTCCTATTACCATAACAACGAGCTGGTATTGCCACAACAAAGACAAGCTTTGGGTATTTTCCCCCTGCTATTATTATTATTTCTTCATTTTCTCTGATTTTTTTTTTTCTTCTTTTCCTTGTGGCCCTCTCTACAAAGAGTCCCTCATTTCTCTGAAACAAATTGCCCACAGCTTGCTTTCCCATACATCACAGAGTGAGGACCAGGCCTTATCAACGGTGCTCTGCTTTTCCCATCTATTACCTGGTTTGTTTGCACTTTTATCCCATCGTCCTTGCACAAGGGAGAAAACATCCATCATCTGTACATCTGCCAGCTGTCACGGGGCTGTCAGCACGGTGACAGCCAACATGACAAAACTGTTGTAACGCTGCACCAGCGCTGGGGCTCTGAGTTGAGATTAAACAGCACAGAAGAAAAAAATAAAAAGGGGGAAAAAAAAAAAAAGATTTAGCTAGAGAGTAAAAATAAAAAAAATAAGAACTGTACTTTTTGCAAAGAGCTACACCAGCTGCCACCGCGGGTTTCTCTCCCAAGAGCTGCAAGCCGCTCTTTCACGGCCACTTTCTTCTTGGAAAATCTTTCCTCGCAATTCCCTTGCAGCTGGTCCGTCAGAGCACACCCCTTCTCCAAAGGTCGGCGCAGACAGCAGGGAAGCTGCAAACCAAACCCCACGGAACATTTTCTCAGCAGAGCGTGTGATGCTCCTGGCGTGGCTACAGCCCCGTGACATGAAGTTGCGTTGGATGGCTGGAGTTAACTCCCTTCCTGTCAGAGGACAAGTCATACTGATGTAAAACCTTTTGGCCCAAAACAGCTACACCTCAAATTTCACGCCTGTCGTCCAACCATGCCCTGTTTTCAAACAAGCACTCCTGAAGGGATCAAGACATGCTGAGCACATCTACTCACCCCTCACTCAATTGCACCTTGTTCCCCCCCCAGCTTTTCTTCACAACCATTCAAATTAAAAAGTGCTTCATCTCTATCATGTGTTTAGCTACTATTAGAACAGAAACCAGTTATAAATCCTCAGGATGGCAGATGCTCTCGTGTTGGAGTCAGGAGAAAAATCACTGTCCCTGCAGGCAGGGGGTGATCCTCGTGTTGTTAAAGACATCTTCCCCTGAAACACCCAAACGGCGACGTGTCTGAGACACGGAGCAGCGCTGCCCTGCTCTGAGCAGACAAAATGCGCGGCAGCTCCTAAAACTAGGACTGCAAATAGTCAGTGCCAGTTTGCTTTCAAACCTATAGGTCTTTTTTTTTTTTTTCAGGTAATACAAAAATAGAGCTTGAAAACTAGCCCTATGCTTGTTTTTTACTGATTTATTCAGAATATACAGTCTGAAGGTCACAGTCTGGGAACATTAACTTAACAAATAGAGAATTTTAGCTGGTACTTTTTTTTTCAGAAAGTTTCATTTTGCAACCAAAACACCATTATTTGGGGAAGTGTCTTTACCGCTTTCATTTCTTTAGGACTTTTAAGGGAAAGGGTTGAAGCAGACCTCGGCTTACTCTTGATTTTTAGCCAAAACACGACGGTTACTGTTACAGCCTCCCAAATCCGTGGTGCGTAAACCCAACCCCACACTGGGAGCAGCACCCAGCACGCCTTCAGGAAGGTTTTTTTGTCCAAAAATTAAAAGTCAACTTGGGCTTCTGAGATTAAGAAAGGCATGGCCAGGTAAGACGAGTGTAGGAACCTTTAAGCTTAAGGGCATCACTGGGCAGGGAAAGGGGCAGTGACAGTTCACAACTTCTTGCAAAGCAAGAAATGAGACAGCAGGTGAAAAGAGAGCTAACCAGAGAGTCTAAAAGTAGAAAAATGGAGGCTTTTTTTTTTTTCCCCCCCATCACACAACGTATTACAGAGTGGAAGTGGTTCCCACATTATACTGTGGAAGTCATGAGCGTACACATGTTCAACTCAATAAATTCACAGAGGAAAAATCCATCAAGGACCATTAACAAATGTGTTCCCTTTGGCTCACAAGTTCCTACATAACAGATTGCTGGAAGGATATACTGAGAGAAATATTATATGCATATGCAGTTATAGTGTTCTGCTTCTGGCCACAGTGGACCTCAGGTCTGAGGCGGAGCAGCCATTTTTATATTATTTTTCAAATTTCTTATTTCCATTATCTTGTAAAAAAAAAATTCTCAGAAACAAAAGCAATTCAATTTGGTCTAAAAACAATGTTTCATCCAATTCACAAAATAAATCTTTGATCTAAATATCTTCATATTCTTTAAAACTATTAAGAGGCGAACAAAAAAAGGCAAAAGGAAAAAAAGAGTAGCTCATTCAAGACTGCAAAGTCCACGTCAGAACCGGGATGAGAGTTTGCCCATCTGCACCTGTTGGATTTACAGTTGAGGAAGTTCTTTTTTAACATTTCCACCTAAGCAAGACCATCTCATCTACATTTACTTTCTTATATTCAGAGATACGCGAAGTGCATCAAGCAATCTATCGAGAACAAAGACCTTACTTACAAAGAAATAATTAATTAATTAAGTTTAGACTGGCTATTAGGAAAAATTTCTTCACTGAAAGGGTTATCAAACATGGGAATAAGCTCCAGAGAAGTGGTGGAATCACCATCCCTGGAGGTATTTAAAAGCCGGGCAGACGTGGTGCTGGGGACATGGGTTAGCGGTGGTTTCGGCAGTGTTAGGTTGATGGTTGGACTCGATGGTCTTAAAGGTCCCTTTCGACCTAGATGATTTTATGACTCAGTTTTGATTTAAGTTTTGGAAACCATAATCCTCTGCTCCTCAGAAAGCAAAAGCCGAGTACCTTGTTTTGTAAGGCCAGAGACACCAGCCGATGTCAGGTAGAGGCCGGACCACCGCAGCTTCCCTCGGTCTCCACCTGCCTTCCGAGGGCTGGGGGCTCACCCCAAGCCGCCTGCAAGCAGGGTGGCTCTGCAGGTCTCTGCCTCCCCTTTGCTGTCTGAAATTTTGTGCAAGAGGTAGAACCTTCTCAAAAACCAGTCCAGAAGGATTAGCGATGGAAAGCATTTAGCAAAGGTTACGGACAAGAGGGAAGAACTTGGCCAATCCCTTTCCCCTATGCCCAGGTGCCACCACTTCCTCAGCATCGTCAAGACCAAATTCAGCCAAGTGGTGCGTGCATTCAGGTTAGAATTAGGGGTTTCTGCCAGGTTCCCACTGGTTTGGGACTACAACTGACTGCAATTTAGCCAAGGCTGTGCCTGACGCTGTGGCTCCGTAGGAAATAAGGATTGTTATGGTTAAGAAAGCATGGAAAAGCTTGTGTGTTCCTTTCCCCAACCACTTTAGTGTTTCTGCTAAATAAAAATCCATTTTTATTCTTAAGGGAGCTGAGCGGAGAGATGTTGTTTTACGTCCTGGTTTTCGCCAGTGATGATGTATGTCCCTTTTACAAACTTATCTCTGGGTTTTTGCTCAGTTTATAAGCTAGGAGCAATCTTTCTTTCCTAAAGCTTCCTTCTCTCACAGTCTGGAGGAACCTTGAGATTTCCTGCCGGTGATTTAAAGGGCTATAATACTCGCAGGCTAGATTTGTTTTAGTGTCCATAAAACTCAAAAATTTCATAAAACAATTGGTGAAAATAAAATTACCAAAAAATGATGTACTGCCAGCAGACTGTATAATAGTTACGGGGGAAATGGAGAATATGATTCACTGGGGTATAAAAATGACAATGTATTTATTGCAGCGCAGTGACAAGAAACTAATTTGTCCCTTTTACTTTTCAGACAGGGCTTGAATTCTGATTTTCCTCCTTTGCCTCCGCTGTGGCAGGGTAGCAACGTGCACGTTGTGGCTGGAGGGAGGGACAGCTGTGGCCGCAATGCAAGTTGCTGTATCAGTGCAAAGAGAAATAGCAAAAATATTTGCCTGTAATTGTTGCTCACTGTAGAGCTAAATATTTGCAAAAGCTGCAGAAATATTAAGGACAAGCAGACCCCTTTGACTAAAATTAGTAGGCATTCAAATGTTAATCCAGAAATCGGTCTATTTGGGTAGGTGAAAAAGAGTTAACTCTCCCAAACCCATTTTCTTTTTTTCTTGAAGTCAAACCCTGCACTTCCATGTCCCGGATGCTTTCCTCCTTAGGCTTCTCCAGGAGCTCACGAGAAAACAAACCAGCCTTCAAAGAAACCAAAGGTCCAGAGTAGAGACTCAAGCAGTGAGTGAGGGATCTGGCTTGAGGAAACATGGATTTTGCTGACCTCCAAATGTGTGATATTCCACGTATTCCCATCCTTCAGCCTTCGGACAGTCTAGACCTTTTTGCTCCAGATGCACTCTTGGCACAGGGAGCTGGAAAACAAAGTTACAACGCAGACTGGATCTGGAAACGGGGGAGAGAGGTTATTCCCTGAAAAACAAAGTTATGCAACTGAAACTGTTGCAACTATAAAGCAATGAAAAGGTGCATTTGGTATTTCCAAATGAATTTTTTTTTTTTTGTGGGGGGGGGGGGGGGGTGGGTGGAATAGGTACACGGTAAAATTCAAACACTGCTAGAGAAAATTCAACACCAGAAAGTGGCAATCCCTGGCACAATGGAGCCAACTGTACAGGGCACGACGACTTTGAATTCCCCTTTTTTGGGTATTTTGGGATGTCTCCCTTGCTCGAGTTATGCTACCTAGTGTAAATAAGCTCAAAAGATGAGGTCCCGGCGGACAGACAAGTGCCTCAAACCTTGGACTGCAGAGAGAGGGTCTCCCTGTCCCCCAGCAAGGGTTATTTATGCCTAAATATCTGCTTCCTGCTGACCACGGAGGTGAACGCAATAGTTCTGGTCTGTGTCCCTGTGACACATTAGCTCTATATCATAAAGCGCTTCCACTGGCAGTCCCTGCTCCGGAAAGCCCAAAACAGAACAGGATTGATTCCAGGACTGTATAAACTGGGTTTTATGAGGCAAGTGAAGCAGCTAAACACATTGCCCAGGTCATTGTCCTAAAATGCACCATAAAAATGCTCTAAATTCTCTGTGTTTTGGGGATGGAATGAAAAGCTTACTTTTTTCCCCAGCTTGCACAGGTCTCTGAAGTTAATAAGTTTCTGCGGATTATAAAACCCCAGAATTGGATTTCAGGGCAATTTCAATTTGTTGGTTCGTCCTGTGCTATTAAATATATTTCTTTTTATGAGCCCCCCTTGCTCTCCTCAGTCCCCCAAAAATATAGGGCACATCCTGCCATTTGCTCCTGGCCCATAATACCACAAGTCCTGCCAGGCCCCAGCAGAACCTGCCGAGAGCTCCTGTGACAGGCAAGAGATGCTGGACCAGCTGCACCTGGGCTGACTTAAGGGTGACGCTCTGGGGATAACCGCAAATGCGGGATCATAACCTAAGGAAATATGGTAATTGGCTTAAAAGAGCACTGTCTTTGGAAAAGGCCCTGCACACACATTATCCTTGAAGTTTCAACAGTATTGCATGGTTTTTTAATATTATTCCAATTTCCATTTTAAAACACTGAGGACAGGGGAAGGAGTGCATCTCCCGGGACCTCATCAACTGAAAAGCTGCTGCACCCGCTCGCCTGGTCTCGTCAGCGCTGTGGTTTCAGCTCGGGTCGGTACCGTCACCATTGCAGCAGAGCATCGCAGCGAACTCCATGGAGGTCAGAGCGGCAGAGAGGTGGATCAGTCAGACCAGCTTGAGAAAATACATTCTGATGCGCAGAGTTTTCGATTGCTTACACCAAGAACCTGGCGTTTGACATTGCAAACCAGCTTCTACCTCTCTGCTTGCTCAGTCTCAGCAGGTAGGGACTCCACACATGCCTTCCTCCTCACTACTTCTCTTTAAGTGAGAGACGCCAGATTTTCCTCTTAGAAAATTGCTTACCAGACGTGTTTATTCAGTTATTGTCCTTGAGATTTTATTCATTTATCTGCTAATTTTGATTCTATTTTCCACCACAGTCCTACGAGAGAAAAACTTAACTCAGGCTCCTTCCTAGGCTGTAACCTGATCAGAGAGCAGTTCACATTTGACATGGGCTGTTTTTGCCAAAAGTAACTTATAAACTGGGGAAAAAGGCCAATGGTATTACTGGAACTACGCAAAGTTTGTGTATTAACTGCCACCCACATTGCTAATTTACACTTGGACTAAAATCTGGGGAGGGAAAGAGCCAGATTTTAAAATTAATTATTTCAGCTGCAATACACAGAAGGCAAGAGTCAAAAAGTTGAATATTACACAGAAAATGTGTCTGGGTGGAGCTGGTGTCCTCCCAGGTACTCTGCAAACACTCCACAGCAATTCCTCAAAGCCTTTAAAAGCATCTACTAGTAAACCAAGCTTCTGGCACTTCTAAATTTTAAATCCTATTAAAGCAAAATCATTATCCACCTAGCAGACATACAGGAACAATTTTATGACTATTTCTAAGCAAAGGAGAGATTTAGTCACACAACATATTGCTTTTTCCCATGAAGATGCTAAGATGGTTTTGATTTTGGGTTGAGAATTATTTTTTATTTTTTTTTTAAATACAGTTGCTAAATTACAGCTGAATCCCAGTAAAGCTGCTTGTACAAGAGAGACATTCAAGCAATTAACATTTTCCTGAGATAAGCATCTTGATTCTGGAGCATTTTAGAGGTAAATTCACTATTTCTAATGGCTAAAAATAAGTTGGTCTGTGCTAGCATGTAACTTGCTCTCTAGAGCAATAAAAATTAAAGTCTAAAGGCATTTTCAGAATTCTCAGTGAAATCGGGAGAGCTGGCTTTAAATGTAGAGCGAACACAGGCCTGCGGAGGAGCCCGGGAAGGGCGAGTAGACACACACAGTTTCTGTACCTGAGGGTGGGGTTGGTAATTAACAATATAACAAGGAAAAGGAGTTTCGTTGCCAAAAATCACAAGCAGCCCCTGACTCAGTGCGGTCCAGAATACCACAGGCCTCCAACTGTTTTCCTGGGGGTTTTAGCATTTCCCTGCACAGATTTTTTCAAGAAGTACTTTTGCGCTGCAGTGGGATTTGGGATGTAGTCAGACAACCCGAACGTGCCCGCGGCGAGCTCACCGCAAAGCAAGTCACCGCAGTGGGATGGGTGAAGGTGGAAGAACTGGGTGCTTACGTCCACTCTCAGCTACCGGGGCTCCTCCGACAGCGCGGAACCCGCTCGGCCCATGGAACTGGATGGCTGTAACTGATGTGTCCAGACAAACCAGTCCAGGCAGTAACATACCCATTTCTTATCTCCTACTATCTCATATACAGTCTCCACAGCGCTATCTCAAAGAACCGACACAGAACGTAAAAGCAGCGCATGGCGAGTAGGTGGTGGATGCACTCTGCGTGGAGGGCTGCAATGATGAAGTTCTCCCCCCATGCTCTTGCACTTGGCTGCCCTTTCTCCTCCCTCCTCTCCCCTCCAAGAAGTTTCTCTTCAAATGTTATTGTAGTCGCACCATTAATGTCACCATCCGAGTTCCTCAACCTGCTTACAACAGCCCTTAGAGCATGGATTTATTATCCAAATGCCAAGAGTCTCGTTATCACTAATGAACTTTGGGAAGCAGGAGAACTCGTACTTGATGGTCTGGGGTTATTTACTCAGCTGGTGCCTTTTAACTACTGAAAAATGTTACCCCTTTAAATCATGTAGCCTCAGATATATGTATCTGCTTAAAGCCTGGTAACTGCTGACAGAAGATGTGGTGACTCTTCCCCTGTACAGCTGATGACCTTCAAATATTAAACAGGATCCATTTTCTTAGACTTTGTTTGAAATTTCTTTAATGTCCAGAAATCTGAGCTATCCCAGTCTAAAGAAAGGAAATCTATGAAATTTTAGACTGGAGATTAATTTCCTAAAAGAACAGGAACACGTGCATTAGAACATCGAGACAAGCAAGCTGTCCCACCTGCCGTCACCTAATTTTGCTCAAAAAGTAAGTGATATATTTTGATCAGCTAATCATTTGTCACACACAAACTACTTCATTAATTTAATTCTTTCCAGCGGCAAGTCTCGCTGCTCTACAGATCATAATCCCACAACATACGAAGCGACTTTGTGATTAAACAGGTAAGCGACACACTGGTTGTGGCACATAATAAACACTGGCTTTGGTCAAAAACCGTGAACTTAATACTTTGATTCGCACATGCAAACTATTAGTTTGGGATATGGAATACTGCTGCACACAACTTTAAACTTTATAGGAAAAAAATCTTTCATACCAGCAGGTTTTTATAGTCCAAATTTTCATGGGAAGTACTTGACAAAAAGGCGTGAACACAGCTGAAACAAATTCACATTAGATGTTACACACTTCCTTAAGACTGCACATGTGTTTAAGAGTTCTGCTGGGCTGAGAACCAAAAAAACAGTCCCAGAAATCCTTCTTATTCATTATGATTCTTTTTTTTTTTAGTACTTCTGGCCCATCCACACACAGGCTGAATTTTCTAACAGAGATTGGCAACAAGGGAGCTGACGTCCAGTGCAAAACTCTCCCCTCCCATTTACATGGTCGGTGGCCAACAGGCAGATAAAAGGTGGTGTGAAACGTCCCATTTCAGCAAATCCAGCCTGTTTCTCATCAGAAATCAAAACCTGTACTTTAGAGATGAAAAACTGCTTTCAACATACCGTTTTGAAGAGACGACTGGGATGCACAGACAGCTCGGACTCCTGAGGTGGTCGGAGAGCAGCGGTGATGCTCGGGGATCCAGGCACTGCAGCTTTCTCACAGAGCGGACGAGGACAACGGCATTTCTGTGTACAAAAGAAGTTCCCAGAGAAGTTTCTGTGAACAGTTAGTTGTACCAATTCCATTTTCTTCACGAGCGTTTACAGTCCAGCAGGCTACTCTGACACACAGCAAATCATCAGCTCACTCTGATTATCTGTATGAAGTGTAACATGTTGGCTTGACCAAAAAAAAAAATATACAGAAATAAAAATAAATTTATACCGTTGGCATGCCTTTAAAAAAAAAAAACACAAACAAAAACAACCCAAACACAGAGTCAGTTAAGACTTTTCAGATAATGACAGTCATCCTCCCCCCCTTTTTTGATAGATAAAGCACCACAATCATCCAAACCACCCAGTGTCACACCACCTCTTGTCCATCCCTTCAGAGCCTGAAGTGCCTTTCCTCGATTCCAGTTGCGGAAGTTCCTACGGCCACTTCCAGCTTTTCAAAGTGGAAATAAATTCACCAGGAAAAGCCATTTTTGCACAGGCCAGCGTTCCGCTGCTTTGGCTTGTGTTGGGTTTGCAGCAAGTGAAGCGACACAGGAGGAGGCGAGCAGTTGCAGATATTTTTGTTGTAGTTGATGGTAGCTGTTTGCCAATTCCTCACTTAGACCTGAGTTTCCAAATGATAAAAGTACAAGTGAACATCTCCACACAGGTAGATTTAGATATGGAGATAGGTATTGCGAGTATAAGTTGTCCAACCCCACAAAAAAAAAAAAAGGCACAAGTAGCTCAAAAAATAATAGGGTTGTGTTTTTTTTAACTTAAGTTTTTATTTGCCTTCTAGTTCCTGAGTCTTTACAGTGGAGCCAGATCACATTTTAAAGCCATTCTCTCAAACCACAATTACTAGAAACGCTTTAAAACAAAAGCCAAGATTCTACTGCAGCCATTTGCCTCCAGGAGCTGGGACTATAAACACAAGACCAAATATCTCAAGACTCAGTAAAAGCACAAGAGCAGGCAACGCCGCCTCTGTTCCAAAGCATTAAAAGGTATTAAAAGCCCTGGTCACCAAATAATAAAGGAGCTGTGACTAGAGATCTTATTACACAAATTGAGTTGCCCAGCTCTAATTTTATAGATAAAGCTCAAGAAAAAAAAAAAAAAAGCCGTGTAAAAGGTTATTGATCAATTCACCCGCAGCAAGTAACCCTCACAGCGATGGGCAGAGACGGATGCGATACCAAAAGCCGTGTGCCAACGTGGTGCCAGCTCCAGCAGCTCAGATCGGCTTTGAGGATGCAAGATCCAGGCTGGTCCCTTGTGGGACTTTAATGGCCGACTTCAAGGAATCTGTCTGGGTTTCCTCTAACTACTCAACTTCTCTTGGAAGACAAAAAGAGAGGCAGACAGAGAGGGGAAAAAAAGGGAGGGGGGGATTTAGAAAGAGATGGGTATCTGAGCAGGGCTTAGCAGCTTCAGTTAAATACGGCGTGAGTTGGCACACTCAGGTTTTATCGTCAATTTTACATTCACATAAAGTTTTACAGCTGCAGATGACCTGACACGCCGCCGTGTGCCTCGCTGCGCCCCTCGCCGCCGGCGTGTTGGTGGTGACCTGCCCGCTGCCCCGCGCTGCTCCCTCGGCCGCTCGCCTCTCTCCCTAATTGATCACTCATCTAACGCAAGCCTGAAATTAAATCCTCGTGTCAGTTTACTGTAAGAGGAGAGCAGGGGGCGGCGGGCTTTGGAACACTTCTAATAAAGTGTGGATTTCCCCGTTGGCACGTGCAATAGGACTAATCTCCGACCCTGACATGACCGATAACGCCCCGGCGCATCACTTCCCAGCACAGCGGGGGATGCGGGGGATGCTCCGCTCCACCACCTCGGGACCCTCTCCTGCTCTGTTTGAACAAAGTTGGAGAAATAGTAGTGAGAAAGGTGAGTTGCGGGAGGTGCCGGGAGCTACAGAGCCCACTCGAGTTACCTCTTGTAGAAGCAACTCCAGATGAAAGGGCAAAACCGAGAGGAGCGGTGTGAGACCAGCAGCCAGGGCACAGCGCGGGGGGAATGGGGTAACACAGAAGCAAACACAAGAAAAGGAACCAAACCTTCTTCTTTTGTTTTGTTTTGATGGGGTTTTTTTTGTTTTTTTTTCTCTCCCCCTTACCCTCCCTCCCCTTTTTTTTTTTTTTTAAATAAATACAGATTCACGTGAATCAAAGTGGTTTTGTGAATTCATATTGTTTTGTCTTAATTGTTTCAAACAAAATTCTACCAATATATTCAGGGCAGGGGAGGGGACAAAGTTTCATCTTGACATTTGCAGAACACAATATTTTCATGCAAAATCAGAAGATATTTTTAAGTTGACTTTAGATGGTGTGGATTTAAAATAAAAAGTAAACTGTTCTTCTGCCCAGTTTGGCCAAGAATTTTGGGTTGGGTTTGGATTTTTTTGGTCAATCCTAAATCCTTTATCCCCCCAAACTGCCTCAGTAAGCTGAAAAAGTCATACACAGCTTTTGTCCCTCCCCTGTCACCTTGTACACCCGGCTGCGGAAGGAGAGGGCTCTCCTTGCAGCATGCTCTTTGGTACTTTGAGGAAAAAAAACCATGAAAGACTGGAGGGTCCGGGCCGAGAGGACGAGGGAGCGCAGAACGGGGTAGCCGAGATGCCATCCACCTCCCGCGGTTGCGGAGCAGGGGAAAGGGGAGCCCTACAGGGCTTTAAAATGAGGGAGATGAAGAAACACGTTGCACAAGGACAGAGGCTTTTCTTCTCTCATCTCATCTCTTCCTGCATTTAAATGGTACGTCACTTAAATTTGTCTACTAAAGACAGAGCAACAAAACAAGCAGGAGATAAGAGGTGTTCCTACAGAATTTATCGTGGATAAATGCAGGGTAAAGTCTTTTATCTGAGCGTACCAAAGGTGTGCCCGTAAAGGCTAGTCTCTTGCCTTGGGCTTCTCAAAAGAATACAAACCTCCCACCTCCACAGTCCCAAATCTGCAGTGCTGTATAGTGGTCCCTTCTTCTACATGGATTCCATTTAATTACCGGTGATACTTGTTCATTTTCCAAACTTGAACGCCAAGGCACATCTGGTGCTTGAGCAAAGTCCTTAAGTAACGATGCTCCAGCCTGTGGGGGAGTTAATCTAGGTTGCAACATCAGTATCCCTGGTTCAAAAGCAGCAAGACAGGCTGCGGATTCACGATCCTTCCCCAGATGTCGTTAAGCTAAATCAGAGATGGAAAAAACTAACTCATGTTGTTAACCAACCAACCTCTGTTTCCAGCTGGGAGAGGCAGACAGATACGTTACTTGTGAAGCGGCCACCTTAGGCCTAACCAAGATGGGGCTGAGGGTTCAAACCAACTCATTACAGAAGTTTGGGAAATCAGCTAATACTTTGCAGCGTACCATACTGCTGTTCTGCTAGTTGTTCTGAGAATCGGAGCAGAGTGAAGTCATTGCCTAGTAAAATCTTAATTGCCTTTTCTTTTACACTGATGGTATACCCGGTAGCATTAATCACATCCTGATTAATGATTGATTTCAAGGGAGGACGCTTACTTCACTAGGGGATCTCCAAGAGCTCTGCCACCATTAATGGATTTTACATGATTCTCCACTCCATTTTAAAAAGAGCAAAAACAAGTTAGGAGGATGCTAGTGCAGTACGAGGGAGAGAGTGGGAAGGAAAGACAAGCGCTCGACTCCCAGCTCCGTACTGCGCGTCAGGATTTCTGAAGCTCAGCTCATGGCACTGGGAATAAACAGCCTACCATCCGGCTGGGGTTACCCCCTGTCTATACTCAAAGTGCTAAAAATAAATCTGCAAAATAAAAGCTCCCGCCTCGCGCACCAAAACACAATGGGCATCAAATTGCATTAGAATGTTTATATTGAGGAAAATTGCATCCTGCAAACTTAAATTATCTCTCTCCTCCCTCTCCCCTCCCACCTGCCACGGCCCATTTCCTATTATATTTTTCTAACAAACCAATAGATGCTTGAAATCACGGAAAGCCATAAAGAATTGGAATCAAATTAAGTCTACATTCTAACTGCATTAGGTGCTGTCAAGCATAGTTTACTCACTCTTCACAGTTCTATCTAGAGGCTAAACAATTTTGTACCCTTTCTCTACTAATCAAAACTGATTACTCTGATAATGGACCCCTGACGCTGAACACTTTATGAAGGTAAATTATGCCATATCGAACAGGAAGGGGAATGGAAAAATCACCCAGAGATAAATAGGTCTAAAGATGCATATATTGATCTCGCACTCATTCTTTCTCTCTCTTTCAGTGTCTGCAATGGCTAAAGGTTCAATCAATACTTTCAGTGCTGTAATGCCATCTTTTATAATACCATCATAATTGGCTGTTACCACCCTGTGCCCTCAGATTGGCTTGTGCCGGGGCCTTCTATAGCTGAGGTCTTTTGTTTCTTCCCTTCCCAGGCCACAGAACTGAAGGGGCAGATTAAACATGGCCCTGGCGTTCTCTGAATCAGGCCCTGCCTGTGCACCAGGGCATGGGGAGGACAGGGATGCTCAGCCATGAGCCAAAACCCCATGGAAATTCAGCCAACAAGCATCTTCTAATTCTTTTACCGAGAAACATTCAAGCACAAGCAGGGCTTATGGTCAAGCACATTGAATTCTGATTGCGAGATTACTATATACCTGTACTGTTCTGGAGCTTCAAAACTCTTCCTCTCCCCAAAAGGAAGGACAGTTTTGGTTTACAAGGCCATTAGCAGTTAAGAGAACAGACTGCTCAAGGGAAAGAAATCCTGGTCTGGTGCCTACTCAGGATGAATTTCAGTAATTTTGGACTATTCTGTCAAAAGACAAAGAGCCATCCCCGCCCCAGCAATTCCCAGCACAGTGCCTCGGTGGCGTTCCCTGGGCTGGACTGAAGGTCCCGAGGGATCAGGTCATTACAGGGAATACAGTGCACACCTCCAGAAGAGAGAGGAGGCAGGAAAAGCTCTTTGAGGGGTTTTGTTTTCACTCTGGAAAGCCTGTATTTGGTCACATTGCATTTTGGCTGTATTAGTTTCCAAACATCCCCCAAAGTGACTACCTGAAACACCATCAGGACAAACAGAAAGCTGGTGTTAGCCCTGCATAGGAAACCACTCTATTTTCGGTCCAGGCCCAGCATCTTCCTTCTCATACAACTGTTTATTTGCTAAAAGGAGATGCTTTTTCATCAAAACCAAGAGCACGCTGAAAGGTAACACATCAGCTGCTGGTTTTACCCTCTGCCCTCTCTGGAGCAGAGTAAGAAGAGTTTCATTGTCTTGCAAAGGCCTCACCTTGCTGAACATGGCTCTGCATCAACAGTGGAAGCCTCTGCTATTGGAACAGCCCAAAGATCCCCCACAGCCACAGAGAGCAATATAAGCATGAAATTCTCTATAATCACAAGTTAGGGCATGATATGAGCTTGTGCAGACTTCAAGAAACCTCCTCTTTTGAATCATTTGGCAAAAAAATAGATAGAAAAACAAAATCAATGCAAAAAATCAGCCTAGAGCTCTCTGCATAGCTGCATAAAAGCATATGCTCCATGGAATAAAAGTGACCCTTGATAAAGTTCGTGCATTGCGTCCATAAATATTCCATAGAATTCTTTCATGGCATCTATAAATATTCCACGTGTAACTCACACCTGTGAAACAGCAAGAGCCAGACAACATGTTGTTGAGCTTTTTAGGTTCTTGATGTTTAGGTATCACCCAAAACAAGGGGAAGGTTTCTTACACCAAACGCAAGCTCTACTGCAGAAGGTACAAGCTGCTCTTTGCCACATGGCTGCCACCAAAGAAATCCAAGCCACCTATCGATACGGTGATTTAGACTACTCGTTCAAGTGAGCAGTGTTTAAAGACATCACAGACGATCTGTGCGAAACACAAATAAAAATGCTCAATTAACAAAAGCTGAGTCGAGCTGATACTGGACTATATCTTCCATTTGGATGCATCCACATTTCTCATCTATGCATCTCTCAGGAATTAATACCCCGTTCTCCACCCTCAGAAACATTCTGTTCTCTCCCCACCCCTGTAAATCTCCAGGAGACCAAAACACTTTGCACTCCACTGAAACAGGATAACTGACTCCAAATTAGACTGTAGAAAAACACAGAGGGGATCCCTCTGGGAGGTCAGCAGCACTGTTCAGGGAACTTTTAGGTCAATAGATAACAAACAAGCAAGATTAGCAGGAGGCAGGTAAATGGGTACGCACACACACAAATAAAAAGATGCATCAGGGCTCTATTTCCCACTCATCATTGCACCCAGCCTAGACGAGCCCATGAAATATCCTAACAAAAACCATTGTGACCCAAGGGGCAACCGTGCATTACTGCAGTCACTGACACGCTCCACCGAAGGAAGGCTTGTTATAAAGCTACGTCCGCTGTCCCAATTTGGGTAAAGATTTCTGCCCTGAGAAATCTAGAATTGTCTTCAGCTCTAGGCAGAGAAAGGGACTGTTTAATCTAGTTTAATTCATTAAGCTAACTCTTATGCAAAGTGGGAGGTTTTAGTTATCAAGGATGAGCACAACAGCTTGGACCAAGATCTGAGAAGCCTTTTTTACATCTCTTCGGGAGATGGCTTGCTGTCAAAATAACTGGCTTGTTGGTGAATATTTAGAAATCAAAACATGAATAACTGGTGCTCACAGATCAAAACAACCTTAAATAACACCACGGTCCCCACCCAACCCCTGTCAGTCACCGTGGGCTGGCACCCACGCAGCCATCCACGTGTGAACACCATGCACAGGCAGCTGGGGCTGCCTGGGGATGCTCAGCAAGATAAATGTCCTCCTCTCTGAGATGAGATACCTATCCCACAAATCACTGCTCTCTTCCCCCTGCACCTTCCCTTCCCTCTAACCCTCTTCCATTACTCATCCACTGGAAGAAAATGCAAAGAGTAATAATAATTAGACAAGTACAAATAGCCGGACGGCGCTATGGATGGCGCCTTCCACTAAATAACGGGCCGTTACCATACCAACAGGCGGGACGAGCGGTGGTCTAACGGTGCTCACAGGCGCTCCGGTGCTGGCACATCATCCGTTATCCCCCTGCTCAGGCTGGCCTCGCCGAGGCACGAGGCGCTGCCCAGGTCCTCACACCCCATCAGTTTGAGTCAGGAGGAACCGGCATTTCTGATGAGGGAGCGCTGGGAAAGCCCCCTCGTTAGCAGTAAATGAGGTGGTGGCTCAGCTTTGCTTCCCGGAGGGGGACGGGGATGGAGTAAGCAGTTATGGGCAGGGGATGGACTTCAGGTCCAGAGGGTGCATGCAACATCCCCACTCTCACCTGCACTTTTCAATACCTGTAGGCAAACTGGCGTGTCTCGTGTAAAAAGTCAGAAGTTATAGCAACACTGATGAACTGGAAGGGAGAAAGCTGGAGAGGGTTTGATGGCCATGGTCCTTGCAGCAGTGGGAGACCTGCAGGATTACTCATGCATCCAGTGACACGGGTCCAGCAAGGTGACCTTGCTGGAAGTCTAAAACATTTGGTTATGTCACAGGAGACAGATAAGAGAGATCACCAGTCAGGGAAGGCTCTGAGTCCTTATAACTGTAAACAGTCTTCTGACAGCAACAACCCAGCTGCGCAAAGATGTGGATGCTTTGAAATGAAAGGAAAGCCTCTTTCTTTTAAGAGCAGACATAACAAACACCCTCTGTGATCCTGCCAGCAAAGTTGACAACAAACCAGGCTCAGAGCTTTTTGGAAAAAGCCTGTTGCAGAGGAGCGATGCTCTTTGAAGGCCAGCAGCACGCACCTTCCCGCACGTGCACTGCCGCAGGGTGAGCTTGGCAGATCTTCCATCTCCTTCATAATTTTTCCCATCTCCCCAAGCATCTCAGCTGACAATTTCCTAGGAAGCAAAAGCACAAAACCCAACAGGCCCAACACGGTATAAAACCCAACAGAGTCTGCAAGAAACACTTGTGCACCCAGCAGCCGCGCACCCAAGATCACTGAGCTTTAAAAATCTTGATCATCTCTCCTAGTTTAGGTAATGAAATCTGGTTGAAACAAAAGGTCTGGAAATACCACTGAGAGAGGCACAATTGCACCTTTCTTGAAGGGACAGAGGTGCAAAGGGTTGCAGTGGGGTTTCCTCCTTTTGCCGCCACGTGTTCAAACCTTCAATGCTGGAAGAGCCAACAGAAAAAGGGAAAAAAGCCTCTGAAGTACCAGTTAACAGTTTTTCTATCATGTGATGGGATGGGGAAATGAGGAGAGGAAGGAGTCGTCAAACATCTTTTAAACCGTTGAATAAGTATTTCCTGAACAAACAGTTGTTCCATCTCATACTCCGCAAAGGTAATCAAGTTTTCTCCCCAAAGTTTTTATTTAAGGTTTTATTACGAGGCTTAGCGATCGCATATTGATTTAATTACATTAATCTGTCTTTGCTCGCTGATCGGTCCTTGCTGCATATAAAATAGTCAATGTCCCAGTTGAAATTTGCAATACATTTCCAATGGTAAGCCTATCCATCACAACAAACACTGTCTTCTGGTTTTAGGGTCTTCAGATATGAATTTAAGGTGCAGCTGTTTCTACTGTCATATAGAAACTGAAGCCAGCAATTACTTTAACCTCTCTTCGCTATAGCTGAGCTACATAAATTCCCTTCTCCTCTGTCAGCTTCCTTTGTGGCCTCTTCTCTTTCCCCCTGAAAACCTCCTCAGGAGGACCTGGCAGTTCCTGTGCTAAAACTATGCACGGTATGTGTGATTTTAGGACACTACACCATCATTACAACAGGGATCTCATGTATACCTTCACTTAGTAAATTAGTATTTATTTTATCTTCCTTTCCTTCATTACTCCACAAGGGAGGTGGGCGAAAGCCAGAGGAAAGACAGGAGCCAGTGGAAGCTATCTTTCACAAAAACTAGTGAAAGGGTGGGGTTTTTTTCCTTTTCTTTCTGAGCCAAAGGAACGAGTCCCATGCGACTCTGCTTTCCCAGTATTCAGGATCTTAACAACCACAGTAAAGGCAGGTAAAATAAAGTGCACGAAGACAACAGTTCACGTAAACAGATAATGGTGCAAGTGCTAGGATCATTATAAAATAGCTCAACAAAATGGCCTAAACAGACCCTCGCTGCTATTTCTGGCTAATTCTGGGACACTCCTGTTCCCAGACACACAAAGAACTGGAATAAAAAGGGCATTTTAGCAACAAAGAAGTCAAGCAGATCATTTAGTTCCTGCCTCACACTAACTTCTAATGTATGTGAAACAACAAAGATTTTGCTAGAAGATACAAGTATTAAACAGAAGGAGTTATTCTAATTTGCTGCCTTTTCACAGTACAGATGAACATATCCATGAATTATTCACTTAAAATCCACATGCCTGCAAGGACCTAGCTGGACCTTTGTCTAAACTCATTTCAAGCACTTCACTTGCATCCTGCATTGTTTCCCCCCACGCTGTTTCTATTGGGTTTTTTCCTCATTCGAAAACAGAGGAGGTGAAAAGACTCTCCTGATCCTTTTAATTCTAAGAGAAGAGGAGTATTTTAGGAGGAGTTTTACATGTATGCATCAAGACCCAAAAATGGAGTTACTCTCTTTTCCACCGTAGCCTACCACACAGCCTTATTCCTCTCTCTACTGTTACCTTTTCCAGACAACACTTTTAAAACACATTTACTCTCTTTGCAACTACTTTCCTCCCTCTTTTCACACTGTCCACTCCCCATAAATAGTCATTTTGAAGACACTGGGAGTTGGAACAGGGGTCTTCACCCCAGGCCAGGCTTGTTCCCTGCCCCACAGACCTTCTGCGAGCCCCAGCTCCCCAGCAGCAGGGCCGGTCCTGATGCACAGCAGTGCCACGAGCGTGGTCTCCTCCAGCTCCAGGGCAAGTTTTGGTACAGGAGGTGGTCAAGGATAGCTGAGGGTTGTGGTCACACCAACACCCCAAGCTGCCCTGAACCTATTTCAAAAAGCAAAAGAAAGGAGGGCAACAAATCCTCCAGGCACAATTTCAGGCAAATGGGAATAAACATCTGTTAATTGAATTATTGGTCCCATTTGAAATATCTGTGTCCTGTGAGAGACCTGCCGTTACCCGCATCGCTCAACCGTGTGTAATCAGAGGAAACCAAGCAATACCCATAGCCCCATCTTCCCTATGTAAAATGATTTAAGGCTCCAGCTTTGTGGGACATCGCCAGCAGACGTGTATCACTGCAGGAGTTCAGACAGACAGGGTAAGACAGGAGCACCCATTTAGTTTTGCAGCCCGAATTTTGGGGCACGACTCCAGTCTGAGGTTTCTGAGCAGAGCTAGGCCAGCCCCCCCAGAGGTGCTGGCAGCACGTTGCAGGATTGCTGGCCCTCCCCAGCATTACCAGCTCCTCTTTTCTCCCCACGACAAAACCCACTCCGTTTTCAAACCCCCTTTTAATAACACAGCAAACCGTCATGCATCTTGGTTCCCCGGCTGTGCCTCTCCGCAAAGCTGCTTTGTGCCCTTTGCGCTTAACAAGACAAAGAAGATGGTTAACAAGAACTTTTGCAGATACATTTTATTTTTATTTTTAAGACCTTCGGAAGCCAACTCATCTGCTCTCATGGGCTTCTTGCTGATACGTCTCACTTTATTAGTGACTTTGGCCTTGAATGTCTCAGCTGTTTGATCAATACTGCAGGGGGTCAGTGATATTTTCTCACTTTTAGTGTCTTGCTGCCTTTAACTTTGTCACCTGATGAACAGCACTACCCCTGGAACGCTTATCTCGTATTGATTTTCTCCAGCCTCCTGCTGCATTTCCAGCTGTCCCACCATTTCCCCCCCTGTCACCACATGCCCATTTAATGTTAACTTATCCCCTTTCTCCCAGGCTCCTCATTCTTACAGGGCCTTTTGCGCCTCCTCCCCTCCCCTTTCCCCCAACAGCAGATTGTCAAAAAAACAATTTCCTTTTTTTCACCTGACTCATTGTTATCCTTCAGCCATTTATTGTTTGTCAGCCAGGCGCCCGCCGCACCCGCAGCTCCTCGCCAGGATGAGTGGAGCTAAATCGAAGGAGATGTTCAAAAGCCCCCTGCCCCCCTGGCCGTACCACCCTACCCAGGGTGGATGGGTTCAGATTTACTACGGATCTGGGAGCGATGCGGCCAGGTAAGAGGGACCCTCAGCCCTCCACTGATGCCGTGCCTGTCAGCCCAGCCTGGATTTGGGGCAAGGGACAGTCTGTCGTAGGCTTCGGGAAGCGGCTTGTCACACTTGGCACCTCTTGATACTTAAGAAGTGACCAACGGCCACCAAAGGCTCCATTTATAATGGAGTGATGGTTTTAGTACTGCTAGTTGTAGCTCAGTCTTACCCGATACAGATGCCTTGGCCAGTGGAAAGGGCCATGAATGGAGCAGACATCTCATCCCTGGGCTGGGTGGAAGAGCAGAGAAATGAGCACCGCAGGCTTTACACTAGTAAGAAAGAAGACATGGTTTCTTTATGGATTTTTCCTGACATGAAAACCTTTTCAAAAGATACCTCTATGCAAACTCTGTCTCCTGGAGTCACACACCTACCCACTAGTTGAGCAAAAAAAGGCACACAAGCAGAAGCCTACATTCCTCACCAAGAGTAAAACTTTTCTTCCCGTCTCATTAGCTCAGAAAGCCAAACAAAATGATTTTGATGTGGCATGGAAAAAATAAACAGAGCTGTCAACAGCTTCCAAATGTCCCTCTAAAAAGAGATCAACTTAAAGACCAAAGGTGTTTTTGGGGAACTCTGTAAAGCACAGCCCTCCTCAAGGCACAGGGTGTTTAACCAGACTGTACCTGGACAGAGGATGAAGAAGCTTTTCCAGCCACTGGCAGTAGGAAGCTGGTTTGAAGACTAACAAGGTGCTGCCCGAGGAGAATCATCTCATTCCATGCTCAGCATCTGAGAAATACTCCCAGGTACAGACACAGCTGCTCCTCCAACCAGCCCCATTTCCAGAGCCTTGGCCTCTCTACCCCATGGACTTCCCCCAGCAGTTGGTAAGGGCAGAATACTGTTGACACTGAGAAGTGTCCTCTAGTGACATAATTTTACAGATGTACCTACATTTAGAATTAACTAAGAGCAAAACAAAATAATGTATCCGGAATAAAAAATTGAGTGGGATCCAAAACAGTATTTCTGATTTTGCATTGCAACACAAAAATACAAAGTAAATAGAAGTGTCACCTGATACTTGACATTTAAAATTTCAGTTTATCAAGAGAAAAAAATTAAGAAAACCCAATGATTTACACAGTTTTATTTTCAGTCCTGTTAGAGCCACATAGGTGGGAGTCCACTGATTTCAGCAGACCAGATCTAACAGGTTTCCATATTGTTTTCCTGTTGCAAACCCTGATCTTTAGCCTTCAGAAGTCCTGAGCTCAGGGATGCAGAGATGGTGAAAGGCAATTGCTTACCTTGTTCTACTTTCGCTGTACGCCATTGGCTTGAACTGCTCCATTTTTAGGCGAATAGTAGAGTGAATTTTAGGGAAACCACTCCATTACCTGCATTAACCTGGGAATAGTCCTCTGCAGTACTTAGCCCAACATTTTCCTGATTTATACCTTTTTAAATGTTAATTTTCAATAAACACATCACCCTTTAGCAGTTGAATGTCTTCCTACCTACACTAAGCTGATACAGTTTTAGTCTTGCAGCTATAAACTACAGGGTCTGTTCTCCATCTAACCATGGCAAGTGCCGCAGGTCATTTGTAAGCATTCAGAAGATTGGTTCTTACAGCTAACAGGTAACACCATGGCGGGGGGATATATAAAAAAATACAAAATCTTAACAGGAAAAAACCCACCAAATCCTCCCTTCATCAGGCCTCAGGTCCTGCTTGTTCTAGGAAATTCCCCCTACCCCGGGAGTCAGAGTGAACCAATTCTCTCCGACTTCCCATTGCGTTTTGCCCCGTGAGCGTTAATGCTGCTGTTTGAGCATTCCTTTGGGCAAACACTGCTGTGTAGGGTGAAGGGACTTCAAACTGGTTGGAATGCTGCAAAAGGAAGACGGTGCACTGACTAGTGAGTGGGGCTGGATCGTCCCCCACGCCTGGGGATAAACCAGAAGGGAGGATTTATTTGTAGACCATCCAGCTGAACTCTGACTAGGGAAGCTGGGGGTTGAGGTGAAGGAGGTGATCACCACACTGCAGATGAAGCAGCAGGATGTCCCCCAGAACACCAAACATGCAGGAGGGACAGGGAACAATTTTTAAAATGGAGGGGTTCCACAGAAGATTGTTTCCCACCAGGACCAGTGGGAAAGGAATCAAAGGCCAAGAACCCTCTCTGCCCAGCAGGAAAACCAAAATCCCAGGGAGCGGAAGGAGAGTGTAAGGGCAAATTCTGCAGAGAGCACCTCTCCTCAGCGCAAGGATGCTTCGTAGAGCCTGGCCTCCCAACTTGCTTCTCCTGGAGCCACTCAGTCCCACGTAAATTTAGGAACAGGTCTCACCCACTCCTTTGCTCCTGACGTGGATGAGGACAAGACACATTCCCAGGGCTGCTGGGCAGCTTGTCCTCTCCTGCCTGTGCGAAGCTTTCAAAGCCCCTAAGTTTTACTGTGCCTTCCTCCAAGCCATCCTGGAGGATGGAGCCACAGGGTTGAAGTGCCACCAGAAGCTCTCCAGCCCTGCACATCCCTGCCGAGCACTGAGCATTTCCCTCAAGCCACTTTACCCGTTTTCCCATTCACGGTGCAGCGCGGACGTCGCACAGCCAATGCTGCGCAGCCCTCTCTCAGTCTCCCGGCATTAGACTCTCTGATTTAATGTATGTGTGCTCTTTTATTCATCTAACAAGTTTATTCCTTTGTCAGGTGCGGCCTCATATCGGAGGGCTGTGCTGAGACAGATACGCAGGGAATTTATTGCTCTAACAGGTTTATTCTTACACCAGCTATTCATTTATGCAGACTCCCCTCTCTTTGGCATCCCTGTGCATAAGCAGAGGCAGGCTCCGGCGCGGCACCCGCAGAGCGAGCCTGCATTGCCCTCCTGCGGCCGGCCGCCGGAACGGGGAACCCGCACATTAATCATAGCAGCAGGAGTGTAAAATTCAATTTTACCTCTCCATTCATTCTGAGATGAGTTGAAGGCCGGCCTTGTACATATAAACCACACTTTACTTCATCAGAGCCCTGGTAACAAATGGAGTGTCTTCTTCGGGGAGTTTAACCATCAAAAAACACCGCGCCATTTAATTCCACGCGTGCCTAGGGTCAAAGAAGGAGCTCTTGGCATCAGCAAATGCTTCAGCCCTCAGCTGCGCAGTAAACTATGTTTTAGAGATTGTTCTTCAATACGAAATGATCAGTCCATTTATCTGCTAAAGCAGCCTGTCTCTTTGTTCAGTCTCCCAATATTTTTTCCACTGACCTGATCTGGACAATAAACCAGAGTCATCTTAAGATATTCACCATTCAATTTGTTACTCGAGCGCCTCCGAGCCCGGCTGTCCCTGCTGTCAGCATTGCAGACTCCCCAGCCTTCACCATTAACCTGCGCCGGACTCCCCTGGCCTCAGGTCCAGACAAGCGCGGTGGCGTTGCCCAGCTCATGGGGACGGGCTCTCTCGTCGCAGTAACTGTATGGTCCCAGCTACTGCCATGTCCCAAAGCCCTGGTGAGGTGTTTTGCCCAATGTCCCTCTCACACCGAATACACAAACAGGACTTGCAGAAGGATTCGTGTCTCTCTGCTCGCCGGGGAGCTGCTTGCAGAGCTGCAGCCACACTCCTTCCGCCAGACCCATGCCATGCTGGTCACCTTTTATGAGAGGTAGCCCAGCTGTATTCAGAGGGTGCAGCGTGTCCCCCTTTTCACCCTCAGACTCACTCCTGGAGGTGATGAGGTTACCACCTTTGACTGAAGAGGGCTTTGAAGACCCACCATAGTCTTCTAAGTGAACACATCAAACCCTGAGCCATCACACAGAGTAGGAATTTACCACTTATCTCATCCTATAGTTATAATTTTGACTGTTTTGCAGCAGAGTGGCGTGTGGAGGTCCCAGGAGGTAAAGCAGGAACTCAACATCCCTACAGCTCTTTGCACACTCATTAGCAAAGGTTAACGAAATGGTATAACTGTGTCCATCTCCCTCAGAAGGGCATGTAGCTCCTGCACAGCTGTATCACTCTTGGCCATCAGCATCCCACTGGCGTCTGAGTTCTGGGTTTCCAGTTTTGGAACTGGTTCACGTATGTCTACATCACCTCACGGGGGGCTTTTAGAAACTCTGTTCAGGAGAGTTTTCACAGTAATGCAAAGAGCAGAGCTCCCACCGGGACTACCACCTCAAACTCCCCTTTCCCTGGCTACCTCGGGTGGGTTTCCCGCTAAGCAAACTGAATGCCAGGAACCTTATCCTTTGGCATCAGCAGTCCCTGTGCATTGCATGGAAGATCAGACACCTACACAAGGCTGTGGTGTCCACTGCAGGAGCCAGACGTCCAGAAGTTAGACCTCTCAGCTCCCTGACTCACGCCCAGAGCCCTTTCATGCATGTCGCTGTAAATAACTAATGCAAGTTTACACTACAGTGATGGAGGGATTTAATCTTCAAAGATGTTAAAAGAGCACCCAAACCACTGAACCATATTTGCTGCTCAGACAAGAAGCTGGCTAGAAAAGCCGCTCCTTATAATCATTAATTTTGATCCACTTGCCGTTTTTTCATTACGTATTTGCCACGTGTTGCTCCACTTAGGAGTTCCATATTGCCTATTCAGCATCACGTAAGCACCAAGATTTTAACAGCAACCTGCTGACAGCAGGAGCTTTCTCAACACTTCCCACCTCGATTGCGTCACGCCAACGCTTCAGCCAAAACAACGCAGGCACACAGAAGAAACAAGAACTGTTGGAAGCCTCAAGAACTGCACTTTCATTGTTAAAGCAAAGTGGGTTGGGGGGCTGCGAGGATGAGCAGCACATAGTTTGGAGAGATGAAGCCCAAATGGCTGAGGGGGCCATAACCTGATTTTTTATTTTTTTTTTCCAGGAAACTTTTCATTAAAAAGGTTTTGATCTTTTTTCTAAGCAAGATTCTAAAATTTTATCCATGCTTTGAAGTTTTACCCTGCTTTGATTGCTTTTTTTTTTCTTAATAGAAAGGGAGGGGGAATAACTCTGCATCTTTCTGCAGTGGAAAAGCACATGGAGGAGAGAGGCATGGCAAACTGCTCTCTGCCACTTGACTATGATGGGAAAAGGGAGAGATGGAAGATTCACTTTCTCTACTACTTTTCCTCCAGTGACCGCAAAGGGTGAATTAAAGGGAGACAAGTGATATAAATAAACCCCAAAATCTAAAAGATAAATTGAAGCGAGGAAAAAAGTGCAGCTCAAATCAAGCATAGCATTTAAAGATCAGTCAGCACTGAGAAATATCGGATGTCAGCAATCTGCTAATTCCAGTTTTAGAAGGAAGAGTTTTCGCTCAAAATGTTTCATCTAGCTTTGGCAAGAAAACTCCACGCACACAAACCCACTTGCCAAAACCATTTTTGCCTTCCAGAAAGTATCACATTTGTGGGTGTCAGTGTACCTGACAGATGTTACGGTCTCGTACTGCCATAGGAGATAAAATTTCACCCATGTTTACACTTTGGTAAAGTGAACTACGAGTGGATTTACCCAGTGAGAGACAAAGTCAACATCAAAATTCAGACGTGCCAGTTCTTCCTGTCTCCAACGAAAAACAATGTTTATCCTCTCACTTTGGTAAAAATACACAAAACTAGCCCACCCCAAAGCAGTCCATTGTCCCCCTGGACTCCTTGAAGGTGTTTCTCCCTGGAGGACCCGCCTCGAGAAGACCTGTGATGGTGACAGGCTCCCATGGTGTCCCTGCTCCGTGGCTCCGTGGGTGCCATCAACGTGGCTTTGCCCTCTCTTAGGCTCAAGCTCAACTCTTCTCTCACTGCACCTGATGCAGGAATTCTGGTAAAGCCTAAAATACCTGTCTTGCCAGAAATTATTGCTTGCTTTGGTACAAGGGCTCCTGGAAAGCTTCCAAACCCTAATGGGAACTTCACTCAAACGACTAAGAACTGAGTAGCGGCTCCCCATGTATTTGAGCTTTCCTAGTCCCTGGGATCTCCTCCTACAATAGATCTTCCCTCTGTATTCCACTCCTCAAGCTGACAAGATAACCCTTAAATAGACTAAAAAGGACCTGGTGACAAAGGGACAGGAATTAAGAGGCATCTATAGAAAGCTTTCGGATGGAGAACTGCAGGAGGACATAGTGCAGAGCCAGAGCAACAGCTGTTCTTACCACCCGTGTATCTGCAGCCCTCCTCTGACCATTGCTCCCTTAGTTCTTCATTTAATGATGAGTGTTTTCCGCTTGGACCTCCTCCCGCATCTTCCTAAGTCTGCCGTGTGGTACAGCACATCCTCAGGAGGCCTCCAAATGGTGCTTAAAGGGAACGGTGCAAAGATGAATAACACTAAAGACACACACATCTACCCACACGATAATCTGCACAGTGTGCATCACACACGTGCTCAAGTGCCACAAATCCTGCTCACAAAACAGAACCAGTGGGGACATTTTGAACAGTGACGTCCCCAGGGTTCCCGAGAGGCTTGAGTGCTGCAATTTGTCATATAAAGAATTTACCAAAAAGTAGCTTTTCCATAGATGTCTTATTGACAGGATGAGAAACAGAACGTAACTTGAGTCTCTGCAGCTGCATGGAAAATCATCCAACTCGTCTGTGCTCTCAAGGCTCAGGGCCACGAACACCCTACAACTTCCTCATGGCCATGGGGCACCCTGAGCCAAACGGAGGGGGAACGGCAGCCTGTTTGCAGTCACCACGGCGAGAGAGATGTGCACCACTGCAAACAAGCAGCACATACACCAGCTTTAATAACTGGCTCCATGGCTCTATGGTGAGCCCCATAAGCCAGATTATGTGTCCAAACCCCAGCTTGATGCCCTAGCGTGCAGGCAGTGAAGGGATTTTGTAACAGAGCCAGGAATGACCACCTCTGGAAGTGCCCCAGTGCAGCAGGTCCCCCACACGCAGCCGCGGGAGGAATCGCTTTCTGCATCTCCAGCTAAAACAAGACACTTCCAGGCTTCTCCCATTGATCTGTCTCATCATGCCTCTTCCTGCAGTGCAAAGGGTTAAATCAGCACCTGCTGCAATTTCCAAAAAATCAAAGCGATTTTGAGCAAGACAGAGCCCTCCCCTGCACCTCACTCAGCTCTGATGCAGCTCTGACCCCTCCGGTGTGCTGGGATGCCCAGCAACCCCCCGGGGAGCTGCAAGAGCCCTTTTCGGTGTCCTGAGAGTCTGACAGCTCCTAATGGCCATCGGTATTTCATAGTCCTCAGCCTGTACTTACACGGCTGCCGTGGTCAATGCCTCACGCGAGCACTCGCCCCCCCTGTGCCCGCGGGGCAGCGGAGCCAGGCTGGACCTCGGTGTGCGGGACTCACCACACTGCTCACAGCTGCTGGGAGATGACAGAAGGCAGAAGGGCATTCCCTTCAGTGACAAGCACCTTTTGGGGCACATTTTGCTGATTTTTTATGTTTCTAGATAAAGCGCATCTCTTGCTTCTCCACTCTCTCCAAAGCCCCGACAGGTTCCCATCCCTGCAGCGCCTGAAGGTCTGCGCCCTGTTGTCCCAGACACTGAACACCCATGTGCAGGACCACACACCTGGAAACAGTCTTTGGCCTCCCAAAACGTTACCAGGCAAGGGAAAGAACAGGAAGGATTAACTCTGCCTTATGAACAGATCCTGCCCTCAGTAGCAGGACTGAACATGAGCCCGGCTCTTTCAGGTTCTAACTCACCTGAAAGGTCTCCCTCCCTGCTCTCGCCTCAGCAGGGCTCTCCCACGGCTCAGGGGTCGCTTACGAAACCCTGGTATCTCACCCGGTACCAAAAAAGAAAAACAGCAGGTGTTAAGGAACTCACGAAAGACATTTGTGGCATCAAAACACTCCCTGTCTGACAGGATTATCTTTCTGCCAACAGGCATCTGCAAGAAGCGACCTCTTTCCTGTCCTGCAGGGAGCCAAAAGCCGTTGTGAGTTTTTTGTTCTCTGTGCCGCTCTTTCTCCTGTAAGTTTCGACTTAGCCCAGCGAAGTAGCACGGGATGGAAAGTCTACAGTGAAGTGGTTGGGTGGTCCCCTGGTCAGGTCTGAGACCCGCTGACCCTGAAGGGACTGTTGCACAAGCAAAGCAAGACCTGTGTCTGCTTCCAGCTGCAGAGCATCTGTGAGAGGTGATGGGAAACTCCATGTCCAACACTCACTCCAAGGATAGGGAACATCCTCCTCTGACTTCTTGCACCTGCAAAGCTCTTCCATCCAAGCCCTTTTCCCCTCCTGCCTCTCCCCGCAGCACCCAGCTGGAGAGTGGGAGAGGACAGGGGGCAACCTGGAGCCTGGGAGCCACCACAGAGACAGCAAGGCTGAGATCTCAGCTGCGACCATCTCCTGCGCCTACACCATAAATGGCAACTGGGCTTCCTCGTGGGATGCTCCTTGTGCTGCTCTCTACTCCGGGAACTGCTAAGGAGAATGAAGATAAAATTGAAAGACAAATTAATTATTTTTTTATTTGTATATAAAAATATACATATCTTTATATATGTTGATTTTAAATTGTTATTATTATTCTAGAGAAGAGGAAAAGGCAAGCTTTTCCAGGAAATTTTTGGATCTCTCATAATTGACAACGCAGCTAAATATAACCTTTGTCTCTCCCAGCCTCGCAAAACTGCAGCCCCGCAAAAGACAATTTTGGAAGGGAGCAGACAGCCGTTTTTGCATCCTCCAAGAGAAATCACATCTACCGTGCTGCCATGAAAAGAATGGCATTTTTTTTGCCTTAAACTGTTAATTTTGTTTATTACAATACTGGCTAGAATCCAACAGGGATCAGAATTTTCTTTACGGTGGATATGACAGCTGCTGCTCTGAAGCATGGACAAACTGGGGAGGGGATAAAAGTCAAGCGGGAGGGTGGACTGGATCCACCTGCCACCACGGAAATGCTCCCCTCGGGGCTGCCACCCCAGGGCACCTCCAAGCCTTCGCCACACCTGAGCAGAGCCAGCAGCAGATGCTTCCAGAACGAAATGCGGTGTGTTCCCTGTCCCAGATGTGCGTCCCTTCACATGCTCAGCTGTGCTGGCCCCATTTTGGACCCAGACTGATATTTTCAGAATATGGGCCACGGACTTCTGGTCCTTGTGCCGCTCTGAGCCTTGTTCAGGTCTCCAGAGCTCCCCGTGTACATCTGTAAGCAGAACTGGCCCCAGTGCTTGGGTGGCTTCCCTCCAAGGTTTTCAGTTTTACAAAGTTTTGCTGGAAGGAGGCACTTGGCCAGTTTATCAGTATTTCACAGAGGAAAATCACCGTTAACGCTAGCTTTCAACCAAGACAGCTTCACTAACTGAACACTAGAAGAGCATTTCAGCACACCTAACTTACTTAGTCGCAAACTGGGAGATGAAAAGAACACCCGTGTGGGGAAAGAAGAAAGGTCTAAGTAACCAAGACGACCTGCAGCCTTGGACTGACGCTTCGGTAACCCCCCAGGGAACACCTTCGGTCAGCGGGGCCCATTGCTCCAGCCTCAGGCTTTGATTCCACAGGAGGAACTCTGTGGATGCAGCGAGCCCACGTGCAGGAATTTTGGACTTGAAAGACTCTATTAACTCTTCATTTTGTTATTACGAAAATATTTCTATTAGCCAAGAAGGCTGCAAAATTTCGTATATTGAAAAACTACGAGCTGTAGCCAGAAGTAGTTACAAAAAAAGTGAAAAAGACATCTTTTAATTTCAACTCGGGCTGGTGACCTGGAGAAGCCAAGTCTAAAAGCCCGTAACAAACACCGTCAGTCCCCTTGCAGTGTTAACACCCCCCACCCAGCACACCCGGCCACACCTCCAGCTACGGCTGACGGTGAAGGTGCCTTTTTATGAGTCGGTGTGTAACTGAGAAAACCACTATTGAATTTATTGGTTGGGATTTTTTGGTTTTGGGGGCATCTTGTTTGTTTTTAAACCAGTGGGGCACAAAGTACTCCAGGCTTTTTCACTAATCTCTACACTTCAAATACTGACTTTATCCCACAGCCACCGATAGCTTTTCCCTTTACCCTTCCTCATCCCACTTATCACTAAACTAATTTAATGTTAAAATTGAAGAATAAGTAAAACTTTTAAGAATTGGCTAATTATTTGTTTCTTAAGATACTAGTACTTGAAACTGATGGCTGCCATCTACTGGCACCTTTCTCAAAATGCAGTCAGTTTGAAACCAAAGAAGCACATCTCTGAGAAATCTTACAGAGAAAGATACAGTTATTAATTAACAGAAGAAAAATACTGTCCAAGCTCTCAAGGAAAAAAGCTCTGCAAGCCTAAGAACAGATCAGAAACCGGATTTAAGGACAGTTTTCCCATATGCCACTTATGTTCATCTTACAACTTGTTTGTTGCAGGTCCCAGCAGAGGAACTTACTCTAAATGCCGAGTTGTGTTGTTCGCTGTCTCTGCCGATAGTTGATAGTATGTCCACTTGGTAGGGAATAGCATAATTATGAAATTACAGTATTAAACCCTGGTTCCAAGTTGCCTTCAATGGAATTGTTCAAAAGTGATGAACTAGTCTAGTAAGTGACACTTACCAGAGTGACAGGGTGACAACAGTCACCGGTGCACACTGATGCTCCCAAACGAGGGGGTTCTGAAGGGCCAGTGGAAAACACAGATACAGTTGATTTTCCTTGGTGAAGAAAGCAGCTGAAACATAAGGAATTATTTTGACAGCTACATTTCAGAACAGAATCACCTTTCAAACCCAGAGATGGTGTATTGTCTCGGTGGTTTTCACCCCCGGCATGGCCAGGGGAACCACAGTCCTGGTGCCTGCGCTCCTGCCTCAGCCGCTGCCCACCTCTCCAACACGCAGCCTGGATCTCCACTCCAGGGCTGGCAGTCAGGGGATTCATCGCAAAAGTCACACAAAGGGGACAAGCACAGCAATACTGGCTCAGCTAATTAACTCCCAATCGGCTTCTGGAAGTTTAGTTTCCCAGCAGCCAAGCCAGCAGCCCAGTAACCACCCGCTCAGCAGCGATGGGGAGCAAACGAGGCAAGCGCTGCCGTGAGTCACCCTGTGAACCAGCGATGGAGAAACCCTGCGCACTCCCTGCTGATAACTCCCTGCTTCTCTGCTCTTTTCCCACCCTCCTTCTCTCGGAACAAGGCTCCCAACAGAATCAGAGAAGCTCAGCCCTCCCCCATAATCAGAAATGTCTTTGCAGAATGTGGCTGGAATTACTGAAATGTTTCCAGTGTCTTACAGCCCTGCCGTCCCTCCTGCAGAAACGCTGCTCCAGAGCTCTCCCCGTGTGAGCAGCTCTGTCCTGTTTTTCCATTTGCTGCAACAGGAAACTATTCCCTGTTTGCACTTGCCCAGGAGCCAGAAACGATCTGAACCACCAGATCTAGAAAGAGTCACACAGATATCTGATTCTGATAAATTACTTTTTTTTTGGTTTTGTTTAAAGACACATG